>NC_092374.1:174365024-174701781 GCF_030028105.1 Mobula birostris | reverse complement strand
AGTTCGACATTTGTATTGACACCAACACACCCAAGGGTGTGCTGGGGCAGTCGACAAGTGTTGTCACACTTTCTAGCACCAATAGAGCAGGCCCACAATGCTCAGCAGAGTAACACAGAACACAACAAACAACAAAACAACAACAGCAAAACAAGCCCCTGTTCCTCCCTCTCACCCACCCACACGCACAGTCCTCTAACCCCAAGACAGTCGTTATGCCTCAGCCTCCAGCATCCAGCAGACCCGGATTCTGACTCGAATCTGGAAGCAGACGTGCAGACTTTGGGCCTTCGATAGCCTCATCTGCCCACTTGCCAGAGCTTGGCCAACTTTCCTAACTGACCAAGATCACCCATAAGCTATGACCTCACTATCAACACCACCACCTCGTTCAGTTGTGGAGGATAATCTACCGTCATCAATGATGCCCTCACCCGCTTCTCCTCCATTTCCCGCACTTCAGCTCTCACCCCATCCTCCCGTCACCACAACTGGGACAGAGTTCCCCTTGTCCTCACCTACCACCCGACCAGCCTCCGGATCCAGCACATTATCCTCCGCAACTTCCGCCATCTTAACAGGACCCCACCACTAAGCACTTCTTTCCCTCTCCACCCCTCTCCGCTTTCTGCAGGGATTGGTCTCTCCGCGACTCCCTTATCCACACGTCCCTCCCCACGGATCTCCCACCCGTCACTTATCCCTGTAAGCGTAAGTGCTACACCTGTCCCTGCATCTCCTCTCTTACCACCATTCAGGGCCCCAAACAGTCCTTCCAGGTGAGGCAACACTTCACTTGTGAGTCTGTTGGGGTCATCTATTGCATCCAGTGCTCCCGGTGTGGCCTCCTCTACATCGGTGAAACCCGACGCAGATTGGGGGACCGCTTCGTCAAGCACCTCCGCTCCATCCGCCACAACAGACAGGATCTCCCAGTAACCACCCACTTCAACTCTGCTTCCCACTCCCATTCAGATATGTCCATACATGGCCTCCTCTACTGCCATGATGAGGCTAAACTCAGGTTGGAGGAGCAACACCTCATATACCGTCTAGGTAGTCTCCAGCCCCTTGGTATGAACATAGAATTCTCCAACTTCCAGTAATTCCTTCCCCCTCCCTTCCTCTATCCCTATATCACTCTGCCCCCTCCCCCAGCTGCCTATCACCTCCCTCATGGTTCCGCCTCCTTCTACTACCCATTGTGTTTTCCCCTATTCCTTCTTCACCTTTCCTGCCTATCACCTCCCTGCCTCCCTGCCTCCCCTCCCCCACCCCTTTATCTTTCCTCTTACTGGTTTTTCACCTGGAACCTACCAGCCTTCTCCTTCCTGCCCTCCCCCCACCTTCTTTATAGGGCCTCTGCCCCTTCCCTCTACAGTCCTGACGAAGGGTTCCGGCCCGAAACGTCGACTGATCTTTTCCACAGATGCTGCCCGACCTGCTGAGTTCCTCCAGGGTGTTGTGAGTGTTGCTTTGACCCCAGCATCTGCAGATTATTTTGTGTTTACGACCTCATTGACCCCTTGCTTGGTGATGCATCAGCCGAGTAAGCTTGTCATCTTTAAATCCATCACAGTCCTCTCCGCCAGCACCTCTCCCCACCCCATCACTTCTTCCCATCACACCACCCCACAACCTCTCCCCCAAACCCCCCTTGTCACTCTCCCTACCACCTCCCCCACCCCATCACTGCTTCCCATCACAACACCCCATAACCTTTCCCCCTGTCACTCTCCCCATCAGCCCAATGTCTATCACTTCTCCCATCTGTCATCTCTGCCCCAATATATTCACTCACCCCCACCCACTGTCACCTCTCCCCATTACTTACCCCTCCCTCTCCTGACCGTCCCCTCCCCAGATCAGTTGGAACTTTATCTCCATCTTCACCTATGGTTTCCAGCCGTGAATCCAGTGGTTCGGAACCCCTTCAAATCTTAACCTCCCCATTTCATCATTGTGAGTTCATGGACAACTCCTTGTCCCAACCCACCCCGTGTCTGAGAACACGAGCAGACCTTTGGACCCAATCTGCCCGATGGGGGGGGGGGGGAATGTGGTCTCAGTGGGTGGTGGAGGTGAGTGGTGTGTTGGTGTCTAATGTTGGGGTTACTGTGCTGACTTCTAGAGAGGTGTTGTATCTGTCTTGGGGGTTCAGCCCCCTCAGTGTCTGTGAGACTGGTGTTCTTAGTCTCGGGAGGAATGTGTCGTTCTGCTCTGACTGGTCATTACTATATCCCCAGTCCCGACTACTGGATTCTGCACCTCAGATTCTTTGGGGGTGGAGGAAATGGTAGGTGGGGTGTCTTGGACAGCTCTGACCAGTCACTGCCTGCATTCCCAGTGGAGACAGCCTATCTCTCTGAAGGAAGGGAGTGGGGTCTCTTGGAACACTAACCCGTCACTATTCCCAGGGGAGATAGCCTATCTGTGCTCTAAAGCGGCGGTCCCCAACCACCGGGGCTGCAACGCATGCACTACCGGGCCGCGAGGAAACGATATGATTTGGCGACATGAGTCAGCTGCACCTTTCCTCATTCCCTGTCACGCCCACTGTTGAGCTTGAACGCACGCGAGGTGATTACGCACACGTCATCCATGTCAGCGCGGGAAGGAGATCAACTCCTCAAGCTTGCAAATGACGGTGGGCTGAAAAGTATGTTTGATATAACATCTCTGCTGGCATTATGGATCAAAGTCAAGGCTGAATATCCTGAGATAGCCACGGAAGCACTGAAAATGTTGCTTCCATTTCCAACATATCTCTGCAATGAATGCAACGAGAACTAAATTGCGGAATAGACTGGACATAAGGAACCCCCTTCGAGTATCACTGTCTCCCATCACCCCTCAATAGGACCGTCTTGTTGCAGGGAAACAAGCCAGGGCTCCCACTGATTCAGCGATATTGGTGTGTTGCAATGATTTTATATGTTCATACGGGGAAAATATGTGCTGTGTGTTTAATATCCAAACGTTACTTAAAATGTTATGATGCTATTGACTTATATAACCATATAACAATTACAGCACGGAAACAGGCGATCTCTGCCCTTCTAGTCCGTGCCGAATGCTACTCTCACCTAGTCCCACCGACCTGCACTCTCCATTCCTTTCCTGTCCATATACCTATCCAATTTTTCTTTAAATGATAATATCGAACCTACCTCTACCACTTCTACTGGAAGTTCGTTCAACATTTACTTCAAGCTCCCCTGTCCTCCCCTGAGAATTGACTTATCACTATATTCATGCGAGGAAAATATGCGCTGTATGTTTAATATTAAATTCGTTAGATAAATCCTTTTAGAAACAAAATTAAGTGTATTAGCCACTTATCACCTATATTCCAGTTGTGATTACCCCACCCGCCCAAACAGAATCACCAAAACTGATTTGTAGAAAAAAAAAATCGGCAGTACACGCATGCGCACTGGTGCCTGCGCAAGGCTTCATGGTCATAGTAGTCTTTCTCGGGGTAAACACAACGTATTTGACTGCTACTCTTGTCCGTTGGCAACCCTACCACACCCCCCCCCCCCCGGGTCGGCCGGTCCAGAAGAATATTCTCAATAATAGACGGTCTGCAGTGCAGAAAGGGTTGGGGACCCCTGCTCTAAAGGGAGGGAGTGGGGTCACTCGGAACACTAACCAGTCACTGTATTCCCAGGGGAGATGGCCATTCCGTACTACTCCGGCCGGATGACTGACTGGGTGATGAACAAGGACAATCCATCGGCTTTCTCCAGCACCATCTTGGCGATGGCGGCCTTCACCATTGGCAGGTACCAGCGTGAGCGAGGGGCAGAGGATTAACAGCCTCCTACCTAGGGGGGATGGGGGTCTGCTGTCCCCACTTTGACAGTGAATGCCCAGTGATGTTACAGGACACAGCCCAATAATTCCGATCACACGGACACAGTCCCACAGCTACACACAGTTCATTACCACAGGCTGCTGTTTCTCGCAGTGTCCTGACTATAACACAGTGAACCCTGATCTTGTCCCAAATGTCTGTAAACCATTTACCCCACCATCCCCACTGCTCTTCTCCCACAAAATGTCTGTAACCTCAGTGACCCCTGTCCCACAGTGTCTGTAACTCCAGTGACCCCTGTCTCAGTGTCTGTAACCCCTGTCTCACAATTGTCAGTCACTCACTGACCTCTGCTCCTTTGTACACAGTGCTGTTTCAGAGTGTATTTGCGACTGTATCTACAACGCTACAATGACGGGGATTCACACCAGGATTCAGGGCTCCGTGTTCAGATCTGTCGTGCACCAGGAGATCGCATTCTTCGACACTCAGCACACAGGTACAGTGCACCATCATTCCCAGTGGCAGCAGGGTGTAAAGGGACAGAGTGAGTCGGAGAGGGAGGAGAAATTCCACTGGAATACTGTCGGTCATCTGAGAGAGGGTGACAGGCAGAGCGGGGAATTGAGACAACAGGCTCCTCAGTGTGGGGATTACAGAAGAGGAAAGATACTGTTTACAGTAGTTGTGTGTGACAGTGGAAATGTGATAGGGGAAAGAGAGTGTGGGAGGGAGCGATGCGGAGAGAGTGAGTGAGTGTGGGAGGGAGCACGAGAGAGACAGACAGACAGACAGGTGGGTTGTGAGACGGAGTGGTAGGGAATCGAGATAAAACCAGAATATGAAAAACTGTGGAACAGACAAGATGGAAATATTAAAAAATTTGGACTATGCAAGAGATTGGTTTAGGCATTTACATCAACCACATTGTTTAGGTCTGGAGTGGCTTTAACCCAAATGGTGTATTTAATCCTGAAGCAATTGCAAAAATGTGGTATTTTTGTGATTATCATTAGCTGTTCCTGGATGTTCACTGAGTTAAAATCCTAAACCTCCGATAGGACATAAACTCTGATATCAGGACTGATTTTCCAAACCTCTGACTGATTAATCGGGTAATTGAATCAAAGTTCAAAGAACATATATGTTACGATACACAATCTGAGGTTCATTTTTTTGCAGACATTCCAGTAAATACAAAAATCACAATAGAATCGGTGAAAGATCGCCCCAACAGGACGGACAAACAGTCATATGCAAAAGATGACAAATTGTCCATATACAAAGTGGAAAAAAAAGAAATAATAATAAATAAATAAGCAATAAATATCAAGAACATGAGATGAAGAGTCCTTGAAAGTGAGTCCATAGCTTGGGGGAACAGTTCAGTGATGGAGTGAGTGCAGATGAGTGAAGTTAGCCAGCACTCTAGTTCAAGATCCTGATGGTGGAGGGGTAATAGCTGTTCCTGAACCTGATGACAGCATTGAGAAGAGAGCATGGCCTGGGTGGTGGGGGTCCCTGATGATGGAAGCTGCTTTCCTGTGACAACACTGCCATGTAGATGTGATCCATGGTGGGGAGGGCTTTATCCGGGAGGAACAGGGTGTATTCACTACTTTTTGTTGGCTTTTCCATTCAAGGGTATCGGTGTTTCCATACCAGGCCATGTTGCAACTCGTCAATATACTCTCCAACACACATGTCTAGAAGTTTGTCATGGTTTTAGATGTCATGCCAAATCCTCGCAAAATTCTAAGGAAGTCGAGGTGCTGCCGTACTTCCTTCGTAATGGCACTTACACACTGGGCCCAGGACAGGTCCTCTGAAATGATAACGCTGAGGAATTTAAAGTTTCTGACCCTCTCCACCTCTGATCCCCCGATGAGGACTGGCTCATGGACCTGCAGCTTCCTCCTCCTGAAGTCAATAATCAGTTCTTTGGTCCTGCTGACATTGAGTGAGAGGTTATTGTTGTGGCACTACTCAGCCAGATTTTCAATCTCCCTCCTGTAAGCTGATTCATCACCATCTTTGATTCAGCCAGTGACAGTGGTGTCATCAGCAAATTTGAATATGGCATTGGAGCTGTGCTGAGCCTCACAGTCATAATTATAAAGTGAGTAGATCAGGGGCTAAGCACACAGCCCTGTGGTGCACCTGTGATGATGGAGATTGTGCAGGAGATGTTTTTGCCAATCCGAACTGACTGGGGTCTGCAGATGAGAAAATCGAGGATCCTGTTACACAAGGAAGGATTGAGGTGAAGGTCTTGAAGCTTGTGGGTTAGTTTCTGACACCTCCCTCACCTTTCTCGATCTCTGGAGACGAAGTGTTGACTGATGTCTTTTATAAATTACCAATTCCCAGGGTTATCTTGACTACAACTCTTCCCACCCTGTCTCCTGTGAAAGCGCCATTCCCTTTTCTCAGTTCCTTTGTCTCCACTGCATTTGTCCCCAGGATGAGGCTTTCCTTTCCAGGGCATCACAGATGCCCTCCTTCTTCAAAGTCGAGGGTTTTCCTTCCTCCACGTTTGATGCTGTCCTCATCCGCATTTCTTCCATTCCCTGAAGGTCTCCGCTCACCCCATCTCCCTAACAGTGGTAGAGTTCCTCTTGTCCTTCCCTAGCATCCCGTGAGCCACCGCATCCAACACATCATTCTCCACAACTTCGGCCACCTCCAAAGGGATCCTACCACCAAACAAATCTTTACCTCACTCACTCTCTCTGCTTTCGGTGGGGATCATTCCTTCTCCATTCATCCCTCCCCATTAATCTTCCTCCTTGCACTTATTTCTGCGTGACCAAAGTGCTACACCTGCCCATTTACCTCTTCCCTCACCTCCATTCAGGGCCCCAAACCATCCTTACAGGTGAGGCAACACTTCACTTGCAAATCTGCTGGGGTGATCTATTGTGTCTGGTGCTTCTGACACAATACAACCTCACCCATCGTAAATTGGAGGACAACTTCGTCGAGCACCCCTGCTCCATCCACCAAAAGAGGAACTTCCTGGTGGCCAAAGACTTAAATTCCAATTTCCTGGAGCCCACAGCCTTCTCTTGTGCCAAGATGAGATCACCCTGAGGTGGAGGAGCAGCACTTTGTATTCCGTCTGGGTAGCCTCCAACCTGATGGCATGAACATCAATTTCTCCTTCCAGTAAAAAAAATTCCTTCCCCCCCGCCCCCGGTCTATTCTTCTACTCTGGCCCCTTACCTCTTCTCACCTAACTATGACCTCCCCCTGGGTCCACTCCTCCTTCCCTTTCTCCTATGGTCCATTCTCTCCTTTCAGATTCCTTCCTCTCCAGCCCTTTATCTTTCTTGCCCACTTGGCTTCACCTGTCACCTGATAGCTATCCTCCCCCGCCTCCACCTTTTCATTCTGTCATCTTCCCCCTTCCTTTTCCGTCCTGAAGGCTGGAAACGTCGACATCATTTCTGTAGATGCTGCCTGACCTGCTGAGTTCCTCCAGCATTTTGTCCGTGTTTCTTTGGATTACCAGTGTCTGCAAAATCTGTTGTGTTAAGTTTTGCGGGGATGATACTATTGAATACCGAGCTGTAGTCCGTGAAGAGCATCCTGATGTATGTATCTTCACTGTCCAGATGTTGACAGTGTTTCTGACAGATTGTACTGGAAGCTGATCATGTGGAAAAAAAATCATTTGTCCATGTTTACTCTGAGTTCTTGAGACAGTGAGGATGTGGGTTAGATCAGGATTTATATACAGACCTGTCCGGGACCCCGGTACATAGGATACAGGCCTGGGGAGATCTATTCTAGAGAGATGGGTTTCGAACCCAGGATCTAGAATCCAGGAGGTGTGTCGTAGAATGAGGGGTCCAGGGGTGTAGACCCAGGAAATGTCCTTCTGTAGAGGGAGAGGCTCAGAACCCGGGACCCAGGGATCTCCTGTTAGGAGAGTGTCAGGATGTCAGGATCCCAGACCCCAGGAATTCTCTTACTGCTGAGTGAGTGATCCAAATCCCTAGAAGAGAGAGTGGCTCAGAATCCCACGAGATCTCCTGTAGAGTGTGGGACCCAGGATCCCATGAGATCTCCTGTAGAGTGTGGGACCCAGGATCCCATGAGATCTCCTGTAGAGTGTGGGACCCAGGATCCCATGAGATCTCCTGTAGAGTGTGGAACCGAGGACCCCATGAGTCTCCTGTAGAGTGTGGGACCCAGGATCCCATGAGATCTCCAGTAGAGTGTGGGACCCAGGACCCCATGAGATC
This sequence comes from Mobula birostris, assembly GCF_030028105.1. Lineage (NCBI taxonomy): Eukaryota > Metazoa > Chordata > Chondrichthyes > Myliobatiformes > Myliobatidae > Mobula > Mobula birostris. The sequence goes on along the minus strand of NC_092374.1, from coordinate 174,693,711 downwards.
TCCTGTAGAGTGTGGAACCGAGGACCCCATGAGTCTCCTGTAGAGTGTGGGACCCAGGATCCCATGAGATCTCCTGTAGAGTGTGGGACCCAGGATCTCATGAGATCTCCTGTAGAGTGTGGGACCCAGGACCCTAGGAGATCTCCTGTAGACTATAAGACCCAGGAACCCATGAGATCTCCTGTAGACTGCGGGACCCAGGACCCCATGAGATCTCCTGAAGAATGTGGGACCCAGGATCTCATGTGAGCTCCTGTAGACTGTGGGGCCCAGGACCCTATGAGATCTCCTGCAGAGTGTAAGATCCAGGAACCCATGAGATCTCCTGTAGAGTGTAAGATCCAGGAACCCATGAGATCTCCTGTAGACTGTGGGACCAGGAACCCATGAGATCTCCTGTAGAGCGTGTGACCCAGGATCTCATGAGATCTCCTGTAGACTGTGGGACCCAGGACCCCATGAGATCTCTTGTAGAAATTGGGACACAGAACCCCAGGAAATCTCTTGTGTAGAGAGGGTTTCAGAACCCCAGGAGATCTCCTGTTGTTACAGTTTTGATGAAATCTCTGTCTCTATTGCCAGGTGATATCACATCCCGCATCACCACAGACACGAACACGATGAGCGACTCGCTGTCAGAACAGCTGAGCCTGCTGATGTGGTGCCTGATGAGAGTCATGTGTCTCCTGGCCTTCATGCTCAGCCTGTCCTTCAAACTATCCCTCTTCACCCTGGCGTTGATTCCATTCATCATCATCGTCCCGGAGTTCTTCGCCCATTTCTACCAGGTAGGTTCATCATTGCATTTCAACCCATCGGTTCTTTCCCACCCCTGATCCTTATTCCTGTCCCACATTGTCCAGCGTCAGTCTCCTCAACCATATCACACAGAACACTACAGCACAGGGACCAGCCGGCCTTTCGGCCCACAAGTCTGCCGACCATGATGCCAAGTTAAGCTAATCCCATCTGCCTGTATGCTCTATATCCATCTTGTGAATGTATCGTAATGCCTCTTAAACATTGCTATCATATCCACTATCAGCACTTCCCCTGGTAGTGCATTCTAGGCACCTACCATTCTCTGTAGAAATAACCTTGCCTTGTAAACGTTCTTTGAATTCCCCCCCCCTCACTGTAAATCTATGCCCTTATTATTTGACATATCCATCCTGGGGGGTGGGGGGTGAAACTACCCTATCTGTGCTTCTCATAACTAAATATACTCAGCCTCTGGTAGTCTAGGGATGGCAATCAAAGCTTGTCCAACCTTTCCTTGTAGCTAATACTTTCTAGTCAAGGGAAAGTCCTGCTGAACCTTTTCAGCACCTTCTCCAAAGCCTGCACTGTAAAGCAGTGACCAGACTGCGCACAATAATCCAAATGTGGCCTAAGCAGAGTTTCATGTAGCTGTAACACAACTTACTGACTGGTATACTCAACATCCTGACTGAGGAAGAGAATATGCTGTGTGTCTATCCACTTGCTTTGCCACTTTTCGGGGAGCTATGGACGTGGACCCAGGATTCCTCGGTGTATCAGTGCTGTCAAGGGTCCGGCCATTCACTGTGTACTTCCCTCTCAAAGTGCAGCACCGCGTACTTCGATTAAACTCCATCTGCCATTTCTCTGTCAATATTTCCAAGGGATCCATATCCTGCTGAATCCTTTTGAATACAATCTACCAAGTCTCTCCTGCGATTGCATATGCCTTAATCTTTTGGATCAGCCAACCATGTGGGACCTTGACAAAAACCTTCACTAATCATCTTTATCATCCCTGAAAACATAATTGTTTGTAAAATATGAACCACCCCCCCACACACAAAGCCATGCAAAGTTTTTGCTTTATCTGATGAGAGTAGATCTTGTCACTAAGAATTACCTTCAATAAGTTTCCTTTCACAGATGTAAGCCCCACAGCCCACAATGTCCTGCTTTGTCTCTTTTGCCCTTCTTAAACAAAAGAACAACATTGGCTGTTCTCCATTCTCTGGGGTCTCACATGTTGCTGGAGAGGATACAAAGATCTTTCTCATCTTACTTCCCATCAGCCCTGGGGAATTGACCAGCTTAACGTTCTTTGAGAGCTCCACACGACATCCTTGCTGAGATCAACGTCCCTCAGAACGTTGTCATACGCTTCCCTGATCTCACGATCCTCTATTTCCATCCACCGTTCCCAATGGACTTCCTCCCACTGGCCAGTCCACATTCCCCCAACCATTTCCAATCCCCAGTTCAGTGAGGCATTTGCCATTCCTTAATCCTTGGATGCTTTAAGGAGAGAGTGGGAGAGTGAGGATCTCAATTCATCTGGAGATGTGTAGGGCTGAGGATGTCCTTGTAATCACGGCAGGAGTTTAGAAATGGGGAGAAACTGGAGCAGCAGGGAATCTCACGTGGTCACAGGGAGAATGACAGACAGCACCGGAGGCTGGAACTAAACCTGGGTCTCTGGAGGCTGTGAGGCAGTGATACGACCTACAACATGACTTACTCCCTGTGGGATCAGTCTAGAACACCACTCTACTCCCTGTGGGATCAGTCTAGAACACCACTCTGCTCCCTGTAGAATCAGTCTGGAACACCACTCCTCCCTGTGGGATCAGTCTGGAACACCACTCTCCTCCCTGTAGGATCTGTCTAGAACACCACTCCCCTCCCTGTAGGATCTGTCTAGAACACCGCTCTATTCCCTGTGGGATCAGTCTAGAACACCACTCTACTCCCTGTGGGATCAGTCTGGAATACCACTCCCCTCCCTGTAGGATCAGTCTAGAACACCACTCTACTCTCTGTAGGATCAGTCTGGAACACCACTCTACTCCCTGTGGGATCAGTCTAGAACACCACTCTGCTCCCTGTAGAATCAGTCTGGAACACCACTCCTCCCTGTGGGATCAGTCTGGAACACCACTCTACTCCCTGTGGGATCAGTCTAGAACACCACTCTCCTCCCTGTAGGATCAGTCTGGAACACCACTCTACTCCCTGTGGGATCAGTCTAGAACACCACTCTGCTCCCTGTAGAATCAGTCTGGAACACCACTCCTCCCTGTGGGATCAGTCTGGAACACCACTCTACTCCCTGTGGGATCAGTCTAGAACACCACTCTGCTCCCTGTAGAATCAGTCTGGAACACCACTCCTCCCTGTGGGATCAGTCTGGAACACCACTCTCCTCCCTGTAGGATCTGTCTAGAACACCACTCCCCTCCCTGTAGGATCTGTCTAGAACACCGCTCTATTCCCTGTGAGATCAGTCTAGAACACCACTCTACTCCCTGTGGGATCAGTCTGGAACACCACTCCTCCCTGTGGGATCAGTCTGGAACACCACTCTCCTCCCTGTAGGATCTGTCTAGAACACCACTCCCCTCCCTGTAGGATCTGTCTAGAACACCGCTCTATTCCCTGTGGGATCAGTCTAGAACACCACTCTACTCCCTGTGGGATCAGTCTGGAACACCACTCTCCTCCCTGTAGGATCAGTCTGGAACACCACTCTACTCCCTGTGGGATCAGTCTGGAACACTCCCTGTAGGATCAGTCTGGAACACCACTCTACTCCCTGTAGGATCAATCTGGAACACCACTCTACCCCCTGTAGGATCAGTCTAGAACACCAGTCTCCTCCCTGTAGGATCAGTGTGGAACACCACTCTACTCCCTGTAGGATCAGTCTGGAACACCACCCTACTCCCTGTAGGATCAGTCTGGAACACTACTCTACTCCATGTAGGATCAGTCTGGAACACCAGTCTACTCCCTGTAGGATCTGTCTAGAACACCAGTCTACTCCCTGTAGGATCTGTCTAGAGCACCACTCTACTCTCTGTAGGATCAGTCTGGAACACAACTCTACACCCAGTTTCTGGGATCTCTCCTTGTAATCTGACCCTTTGGAGGCAAGATATCACACAGGTAATTAGGAATTCCCCGGTGGGAACATAGACATGAAGATGCTGGAGGGTGAAATAAAAGCTGAAGAGACTGGAAACACTCATTGGGTTGGGCAACAAGGAGACATTGAAGGGACATGATGTGGAAAGCAGCCTCCCCCCCCCCCCCCCCCCACTATACTGACTGACCCTCACAGAGCTGGATCTGCCTGCCCAGGTTTATTGTGGAGACCTCTCCAACCCTGGACTCTGGACTCCTCTTGTGTGGCTGCACCACATCTGACTACTCCCTGACCCTGAACTCTCCATGTGCTCATTCTCCTTGGCCTTGGGATCTTGTTGTGCTGGACCACCCTGACGCTGGACTCTTGCTGTGCTGGGACCTCCCTGACACTGGGACTTCCTGTGACAGGTCCTCATTGATACTGGGATCTTGCTGTGCCGGACCACCCTGACACTGGGATCTTGTTGTGCCGGACCACCCTGACACTGGGATCTTGTTGTGCTGGGCCACCCTGACACTGGGATCTTGCTGTGCCGGACCACCCTGACACTGGGATCTCGTGCCGGACCACCCTGTCACTGGGATCTTGCTGTGCCGGACCACCCTGACACTAGGACTTCCTGTTCCGGGTTCTCCCTGACACTGGGATCTTGCTGTGCTGGGACCACCCTGACTGTGGGATCTTGCTGTGCCAGACCACCCTGACCATGGGATCTTGCTGTGCCGGACCACCCTGACTGTGGGATCTTGCTGTGCTGGGACCACCCTGACGCTGGGATCTTGCTGCGCTGGAGCACCCTGACACTGGGATCTTGCTGTGCCAGACCACCCTGACACTGGGATCTTGCTGTGCCATACCACCCTGACACTGGGATCTTGCTGTGCCGGACCACCCTGACACTGGGATCTTGCTGTGCTGGGACCACCCTGACTGTGGGATCTTGCTGTGCCAGACCACCCTGACCATGGGATCTTGCTGTACCGGACCACCCTGACTGTGGGATCTTGCTGTGCTGGGTCCTCCCTGACGCTGGGATCTTGCTGTGCCGGACCACCCTGACACTGGGACTTCCTGTTCTGGGTTCTCCCTGGTACTGACTCTCCCTCTGCCGGGCTCTGACTAGCCCCAGCCCTCCCTGACTGTGAGATATTTCTGTATGACAGAACCTGTCGGCTGACGTTCAGGCGTCTCTGGCCAAAGCCAATGACGTGGCGATGGAGACGTTCTCCTCCATGAAGACAGTGCGCAGCTTCGCCAACGAGGATGGAGAGTGCCGACGATACGGAGAGCGATTGAACGACACCTTCCAGCTGAACAAGAGGGAGGCCTTGTTCTACGCCATCTACATGTGGACCAACAGTGTAGGCCTCGTTCTCTCCCTTCCCCCACGGGAACCAGGCCAATACTCCTGGGAGGGCAGTTGTCACTCCTTCTCTCCACCCAGGGGAGGGTCTCAGTGACTGGGTGGGGAAGGGGTCTGACTGTAACAGTGTGAGGAGAGGGAATGGAGTCAGATGGTTTGCTGGTGGAGACAGTGGATGGTGAGATGGAGGAAGACGAGTGGGTGACCTTCACACCGAGGAGGTGAGGGTGGGTCCTTGGGCTAAAAGGGGCTGAGGTTTCTACTCCTGGATCTCTTGGTGAAGAGAGACCAGCCTAGAAACTCAGGTCATGGTGCTGCCTGAATGGAAGTAGTGAATGGGGTGTGGTAGTGTCTGGCCATCTAGGATGTATGTCTGCTTCATGGAGGACTTTCCAGTCAGTCTGGTGTGTCTGCTCTTGCTGGTGTGAGGGGTCTGTCTCCCAGGGGATGCTCTTTGCTGGTGTGAGGGGTCTGTCTCCCAGGGGATGCTGTTTGTCTCTCGGTGGCTGGATGTCTCTCAGGATTGGCTGAGTGTCTCTCAAGGGAGTGTGAGTTTCTGTCTGTCTTGGGAGTGGGGGCAATTCTGTCTGTGTTGAGGGGGTCTGTCAAGGGTTCAATCTGTAGTGAGTATCTCTCTCTCTGGGTGGGTGTCTGTCTTTTAGGTATGTATGTCTGGGGGGAGCAGCACTATTTGTTGTGGGTGGTCTGCCTCTGTTGGGTGTCTCTCTTAGGCAGGTTCCTCTGGGTCTGAGGTGGGTGCCTGGGATTGTTATCTGTCTCTGGGGTGAGGGTCTGCCTGTCAGGGTGGATGTCTGTGTCTGGGGTGGATGTCTGGATGGGTTTTTGTCTGTTGGGGTGAACGTCTGCCTGTCAGGGTGGATGTCTGTGTCTGGGGTGGATGTCTGGATGGGTATCTGTCTCTGGGGGTTATTGCCATTTTCTCATGGGACCCTGCCTCTTCCTTTGCAGCTCTCCGGCCTGTTACTGAAGGTCAGCATCTTGTTCTACGGGGGCTCGCTCGTGACAGACGGCAGTGTGACGAGTGGTGGTCTTGTCTCCTTCATCCTCTATCAACTGCAGTTTACCTCGGCCATTGAGGTGAGCAGCAGGGACACAGTCAGTTCTTTATCCCAGACGGCCAGACACCCACCCTCTTCGGACCCAGACAGCTAAACATCCCAGCGACCAGACAGCAGTCAATCAAATAATCTTCCTGACATTTAGACACCTGGATCTCAGTACCAGATCCTTCTTGTGTGCTTCATCTTCTGTCTAACAACCACGGCCTGCATCAGAGACTCGAGTTTGATGCTGTCTGTGTGGAGTTTGCATGTTCTCCCGGTGACTGTGTGGGTTCTCCTTGGGTGCCCATTTCCTCTCACATCCCAATGACTGGGAGGTAATTCCCCCCAGTGTGTTGTTGAGGGATGGGGGGGGCCATTGGACTTGGTTCTATTGTCACGTGTACCAAGGTGCAGTGAAAAGCTTTAGTTTGAATGCCATCCAGGCAGATCGTGCCGTACATAATTAATCCAGGGAAAGTTGCTGGGAATGTGGCCAGGAACACGACTGGTGTAAATGGCGGCTGACGATGGGCACAGACTGAAGCCTGTCTCTGTATTGTGTGATTCTGTGACTACGATGAGAGGAGGTGGGGGAGCTCAGGGTCTGGCGCCAGGCAAATAACAACTTCCTCATTATCAGCAACACAAGAAATAGCAGCAGGAGTAGGCCTTTCGGCCCATCGAGCTTGCCCCACCATTCAATTAGATCACGGCTGAACTGTCCGTAAACTCAGCTCCATCTACCTGCCTTTTCCCCATAACCCTTAATTCCCCTAAGTTTCCCCTAACACAAAGATGGTTTTTCACTTCAGGAGAACCTGCACCACTCACACCCCTCCTCACATCACTGGCAGAGCAGTGGAAACTACGAGCAGTCTCAATCTCCTGGGAGAGTACGTCCCACACAACCTCTCATGGGTCCAAAACACATTCTCCACAGTCACCAACACCTCCACAGTCACCAACACCTCCACAGTCACCAACATCTCCACAGTCTCCAACACCTGCACAGTCACCAACATCCTCCAGTGACCAACACCTCCACAGTCACCAACATCTCCACAGTCACCAACATCTCCACAGTCACTAACATCTCCACAGTCACCAACACCTCCACAGTCACCAACACCTCCACTGTCACCAACACCATCCACAGTCACCAACACCTCCACAGACTCCAACACCTCCACAGTCACCAAAACCTCCACAGTCACCAACATCCTCGACAGTCACCAACACCTCCACAGTCACCGACATCCCCACAGTCACCTATATCCCCACAGTCACCGACATTCCCACAGTCACCGACATCCCCACAGTCACCTACATCTCCACAGTCACCTACATCTCCACAGTCACCAACACCTCCACAGTCACCAACACCTCCACTGTCACCAACACCATCCACAGTCACCAACACCTCCACAGACTCCAACACCTCCACAGTCACCAACATTCTCCACAGTCACCAACACCTCGACAGTCACCAACATCTCCACAGTCACCAACACCTCCACAGTCACCAACATCTCCACAGTCACCAGCATCCTCCACAGTCACCAACATCCTCCACAGTCACCAACATCCTCCACAGTCACCAACACCCTCCACGGTCACCAACACCCCCACTGTCACCAACACCCTCCACAGTCACCAACGCCCTCCACAGTCACCAACACCTCCACAGTCACCAACACCCTCCACGGTCACCAACACCCCCACTGTCACCAACACCCTCCACAGTCACCAACGCCTCCACGGTCACCAACATCTCCACAGTCACCAACACCTCCACAGTCACCAACATCTCCACAGTCACCAACACCTCCACAGTCACCAACATCTGCACAGTCACCAACATCTGCACAGTCACCAAGATCTCCACTGTCACCAACACCTCCACAGTCACCAACATCCTCCAGTCACCAACACCTCCACCGTCAGCAACATCCCCCGCAGTCACCAACACCTCCACAGTCACCAACAGCCTCCACAGTCACCAACACCCTCCACAGTCACCAACATCTCCACAGTCACCAACATCCTCCACAGTCACCAACACCTCCACAGTCACCAACACCCTCCACAGTCACCAACAGCCTCCACAGTCACCAACACCCTCCACAGTCACCAACACCTCCACTGTCACCAACATCCTCCACAGTCACCAACATCTCCACAGTCACCAACATCCTCCACAGTCACCAACACCTCCACAGTCACCAACACCTCCACAGTCACCAACACCTCCACAGTCACCAACATCTCCACTGACCAACACCTCCGCAGTCAACAACACCTCCACAGACACCAACATCTCCACAGTCACCAATACCCTCCACAGTCACCAACACCTCCACTGTCACCAACATCCTCGACAGTCACCAACACCTCCACAGTCACCGACATCCCCACAGTCACCTACATCTCCACAGTCACCTACATCTCCACAGTCACCAACACCTCCACAGTCACCAACACCTCCACTGTCACCAACACCATCCACAGTCACCAACACCTCCACAGTCACCAACACCTCCACAGTCACCAACACCTCCACAGACTCCAACACCTCCACAGTCACCAACATTCTCCACAGTCACCAACACCTCGACAGTCACCAACATCTTCCACATTCACCAACACCCTCCACAGTCAGCAACATCTCCACAGTCACCAACACCCTCCTCAGTCTCCAACACCCTCCACAGTCACCAACATCTCCACAGTCACCAACACCTCCACAGTCACCAACATCTGCACAGTCACCAACATCTCCACAGTCACCAAGATCTCCACTGTCACCAACACCTCCACAGTCACCAACAGCCTCCACAGTCACCAACACCTCCACAGTCACCAACACCTCCACAGTCACCAACACCCTCCACAGTCACCAACATCCCTCCACTGTCACCAACACCCTCCACAGTCATCAACATCCCCCAGTCACCAACACCTCCACAGTCACCAACACCTCCACAGTCAGCAACATTCTCCTGTCACCAACACCCTCCAGTCACCAACACCCTCCAGTCACCAACACCCTCCAGTCACCAACACCGCCACTGTCACCAACACCCTCCACAGTCACCAACACCTCCACAGTCACCAACACCTCCACAGTCACAAACATCTCCACAGTCACCAACATCCCTCCACTGTCACCAACACCCTCCACAGTCATCAACATCCCCCAGTCACCAACACCTCCACAGTCACCAACACCTCCACAGTCAGCAACATTCTCCTGTCACCAACACCCTCCAGTCACCAACACCCTCCAGTCACCAACACCCTCCAGTCACCAACACCGCCACTGTCACCAACACCTCCATAGACACCAACAACCTCCACAGTCACCAACACCCTCCACTGTCACCTACACCTCCACAGTCACCAACACCTCCACTGTCACCAACACCTCCACTGTCACCAACACCTCCACAGTCACCAACAGCCTCCACAGCCACCAACATCTCCACAGTCACCAACATCTCCACAGTCATCAACATCCCCCAGTCAACAACACCTCCACAGTCACCAACATCTCCACAGTCAGCAACACCTCCACAGTCACCAACATCTCCGCAGTCACCAACACCTCCACAGTCACCAACATTCTCCAGTCACCAACACCCTCCAGTCACCAACACCTCCACTGTCACCAACACCTCCACTGTCACCAACACCTCCACTGTCACCAACACCTCCATGGACACCAACACCCTCCACAGTCACCAACATCTCCACTGTCACCAACACCCTCCACAGTCATCAACTTCCTCCACACTCACCAACTCCTCCACAGTCACCAACACCTCCACACTCACCAACTCCTCCACAGTCACCAACACCCTCCACAGTCACCAGCACCCTCCACAGTCACCAACACCTCCACAGTCACGAACACCTCCACAGTCACCAACACCCTCCACAGTCACCAACACCTCCACAGTCACCAACACCCTCCACAGTCACCAACACCCTCCACAGTCACCAACACCTCCACAGTCAACAACACCTCCACAGTCTCCAACATCCTCCGCAGTCACCAACATCTCCGCAGTCAACAACACCTCCACAGTCACAAACATTTCCACAGTCACCAACACCTCCGCAGTCACCAACATCCTCCGCAGTCACCAACACCCTCCGCAGTCACCAACACCTCCGCAGTCACCAACACCTCCGCAGTCACCAACACCTCCACAGTCACCAACATCCTCCACAGTCACCAACATCTCCACTGTCACCAACACCTCCACAGTCACCAACACCTCCACAGTCACCAACACCCTCCACTGACCAACACCTCCACAGTCACCAACATCCTCCACAGTCTCCAACACCTCCACAGTCACCAACACCCTCCACAGTCACCAACACCCTCCACAGTCACCAACACCTCCACAGTCAACAACACCTCCACAGTCTCCAACATCCTCCGCAGTCACCAACATCTCCGCAGTCAACAACACCTCCACAGTCACAAACATTTCCACAGTCACCAACACCTCCGCAGTCACCAACATCCTCCGCAGTCACCAACACCCTCCGCAGTCACCAACACCTCCGCAGTCACCAACACCTCCACAGTCACCAACATCCTCCACAGTCAACAACACCTCCACAGTCTCCAACATCCTCCGCAGTCACCAACATCTCCGCAGTCAACAACACCTCCACAGTCACAAACATTTCCACAGTCACCAACACCTCCGCAGTCACCAACATCCTCCGCAGTCACCAACACCCTCCGCAGTCACCAACACCTCCGCAGTCACCAACACCTCCGCAGTCACCAACACCTCTACTGTCTCCAACACCTCCACTGTCACCAACACTTCCACAGTCACCAACACCTCCACAATTACCAACATCCTCCACAGTCACCAACATGTCCACAGTCACCAACACCTCCACAATTACCAACACCCTCCACAGTCACCAGCACCTCCACAGTCACCAACGTCCTCCACAGTCACCAACACCTCTGCTTTCTGAGGATGGTGAAGAGAGCTGGTCCATGCACTCCGATACGGACAACTGTCTACAAATGCCTGGTGGAGGGTATTCTAATATAGTGCATCACTGTGTGGTACAGAAACTGTACTGCGACACACAGGAGGGCTCTTCGACAATTGGTTAAAACTGCCCAGTGCCTCACCTGCACCAGCCTCGCTGCCATCAAGGGTGTGTATACAGAAAGGTGCCTGACAAAGACCAGCAATATCTCACTCACCCTGTTTATGACCTGTTTGTCCCACTCTTATCAGCGAAGAGGTTATGCAGCATCCACACCTGGATCATTGGATTCAGAATAGTTAGTTACCCCAAGCCATCAGGCTGATCAATACCTCCATCTATAACCCATCTCACCACCCCAGCTTTCATGTACCCTGCTAATGGCTAGATGAGCCTGTCTTGCAAAGAGTCACTTTGTCACTTCATCATTTCCTGTCAAAGTCACCTTGTGTTCAGATACTCCAGCACCTCGTGTCACCTTATGCACGTTGCAGTCAGTCTGTCACCTAATCGGTCTATCAGAGCCAGGTCTATTCTCACCGGCATGTGTTGTGAAATCTGTTAACTTAACCGCAGCAGTTCAATGCAATACATAATATAGGAGAAAAATAATAATAAATCAATCAATCAATCAATCAATCAATTACAATATATGTATGTTGAATAGATTAAAATCATGTTAAAACCAGAAATAATGTATATTTAAAAAGTGAGGTAGTGTCTAAGGGTTCAATGTCCATTTCGGAATCGGATGGCCGAGGGGAAGAAGCTGTTCCTGAATCGCTGAGTGTGTGCCTTCAGGCTTCTGTACCTCCTACCTGGGTGCTGGAGGTCCTTAATAATGGACGCTGCCTTTCTGAGACACCGCTCCCTGAAGATGTCCTGGATACTTTGTAGGCTAGTGCCCAAGATGGAACTGACTAGACTTATAACCCTCTGCAGCTTTTTTAGTCCTGTGCAGTAGCCCCCCCCCCATACCAGACAGTGATGCAGCCTGTCAGAATGCTCTCCACAGTACAACTGTAGAAGTTTTTGAGTGTATTTGCTGACATGCCAAATGTCTTCAAACTCCTAATGAAGTATAGTTGCTGACTTGCCTTCTATATAACTACATCGATATGTTGGGACCAGGTTAGATCCTCAGAGATCTGGACACCGAGGAACTTGAAGCTGCTCACTCCTTCCACTTCTGATCCCTCTATGAGGATTGATATGTGTTCCTTCGCCTTACCCTTCCTGAGGTCCACAATCAGCTCTTTCGTCTTATTGACATTGAGTGCCAGGTTGTTGCTGCAGCACCATTCCACTAGTTGGCATATCTCACTCCTGTACGCCATCTTATCACCACCTGAGATTCTACCAACAATGGTTGTATCATCAGCAAATTTATAGATGGTGTTTGAGCTGTGCCTAGCCACCCAGTGATGGATACAGCCACAGACAATAGTCTCCTGTACATAGTGACAAAGGATTGCTTTTCTATTTATATTTATTGTGTTTTTTATGCTACATCGGATCTGGAGTAAGAATCACTTCATTCTCCTTTACACCCATGTACTGAAGACTGACAATAAACAGTTTTGATTTTGGTAACTAGTGTCAGAATCCAACAACTGGACACCAGCCAACAGTCGTCAGATATTGACTGTTTGATACTTGCATCGATGGCTGAGTGGGGTGGGAGTCGAGGTGATCTTGTTTAGAGTTGTCCCCGTCTTTACTGTGTTTATTGAAGTCTCTGATTGTTAACCTGTCTCCAGCAGTGTGGGTTGCAGTAAACTCTGTTGTGTCTCACTACAGGCCCTACTCCACGTCTACCCTCATGTGAAGAAAGCTGTTGGGGCCTCGGAGAAGGTCTTTGAGTACATGGATCGTAGGCCTGTCATGCCCCCTGTGGGGACCCTCAGGCCAACAAAGCTGAAGGCACACATCGAGTTCAGGAATGTGACATTTGCCTACCTCAAGCAGCCAGATCTTCCGGTGTTGAAGGTAAGGTGCCTCATTCCACACTGCATACAGGATACTTCACCGAAACGAGACAAATCAGGACATCCACGTGGACAGGAAGGTTTACAGTGAGTGAGTAATGTGCCTCATTCCACACTGCAAACAGGGTACTTCACCGAAACGAGGCAAATCAGGAGTTGTCCACGTGGACAGGAAGGTTTACAGTGAGTGAGTAAGGTGCCTCATTCCACACTGCAAACAGGGTACTTCACCGAAACGAGGCAAATCAGGACATCCACGTGGACAGGAAGGTTTACAGTGAGTGAGTAAGGTGCCTCATTCCACACTGCAAACAGGATACTTCACCGAAACGAGACAAATCAGGACATCCACGTGGACAGGAAGGTTTACAGTGAGTGAGTAATGTGCCTCATTCCACACTGCAAACAGGGTACTTCACCGAAACGAGGCAAATCAGGAGTTGTCCACGTGGACAGGAAGGTTTACAGCCAGTGAGCAGTTGTGATAGAGGTCGCAGCCTGGGTGAGGAATTGGTCAGAGAGTGAGGTTAGCCTGTGTCCACTCAATATCAGTGACCAGTAGATCTTCAGCGGCCTTCAGTTTGCACTGAGGGAGGGACAGAGAACATCTGGGTTTATTGCTGACATTAATTCTGGTGACATAGTTGGGGAGAGAAGTTTTCAGAGGAAGGTTAGTGAGTTACAGAAGAATACTAGAACATGAGAAAGCCACTCAGCTCTTTCAGCCTGTCCTGCCATTCAATGTGACCTCAGCTGGTCTGTCCCGGTCTCCATTCCTCCCCTCTGCCAGTCTTCCTTTGCCCGCAGTTCCCTGATCTCTGAGGTTCGCTCAACCCTGTGTCAGGGAAGATATTCAACCACTGACCCTCTGAATCTTTAATAATAATGGAAGTGTGGATCCATTGTAAATCCTCCAGGAGCAATCAGCCACAGTGCAAAGCCCAGTGTTCACCACCAGCACAATTCCACCCTCACTGCTGTAAACCAGTGGCTTCACTCACCCGCAGGGTGTTCTTACTAATTCCCCAAAAAACCTGTAAAGGGCAGATACACACTGCCAGTCTTCCCCCAGCACCCTGCAGCCGTGACAAGCACCCTGCTCAGCTGTCAACCGGTACACAGCTCATCGAGCGCGTGGTTTACTCTATGCAAACTGTCCCTCTGCGCACGCCTCCCTGTGCACGCACCCCCCGCATGTGGACCCTCCACCACCCCCCTCACGGCTACCTCTGCACAGTGTTCGCCCAGTGTTCTGTGTATGTTGGATCCTCTTTCCAATTCCTATACCTCCTATCTTCCTCTTCTCCTCACCCCTCCTTTTCACATAACCCCCCCTCACTGACCTACCCCCCTCACCATCCATTCTCTCTCCACCTCCCACACTGACTTCCCTCCCCATCCACCTCCCTCCTTTTCCTTTCCCCTCTCCTCACTCTCGTTCTTGAATTCAGTACCGGGGTGATGTGAGTGAAGGCCAGAGCCCAGTAATGAGGCCAGATGTTATTTTTGCAGAACGTGTCCTTTGAGGTGCGGAGTGGGGAGGTGACGGCCCTGGTGGGGGCCTCGGCTGCGGGGAAGACCACCTGTGTGTCCCTCCTGCAACGTTTCTATCAGCCCCAGTCGGGACAGATCCTGCTGGATGGGATTCCCATCGAGGAGTACGAGCACAAGCATTACCACAGGAAGGTAAGGTGGGGGGGTTACACAGGGGCTGGTGAGAGAGCTCCATACATGGGACAGTGAGGGGTTCAGAGAGCCATGGGGTGCCACCACCTGTGTGTCCCTCCTGCTGGACGGGATTCCCATCGAGGAGTACGAGCACAAGCATTACCCCAGCAAGGTGGGGAGGGGGGGGGGTATAGACGAGATGGTGAGTGGGGTCAAACACGATTTGATGTGGGGAATCACCCTCAGGGTGGAGAGGGGGTTACAGTGAAGGAGGAAGGGGTCATACACAGGGCGGTGGGAAGGTTAACAGAGGGGTGGGTCTGGTCTTGGGCCATTGAAAAGGGAGAATCGATAATGAAGACAGTGTGAGGGGGTGCATTGGAGGGGAATGGGTTCTGGGACCCAGGTCAAGGAGCAGGGGCTCAGACACAGGGAAAGTATGAGGTGTCTGATACATGAGCTCTTCGTTATTTCAGTACGTGCACTGGAATAGCAATGGTCAATGTGCCAGACTGGAACCTGCTCCTTTCTACAAGGCGGAGGTTTAGGGTAGGGGGTGAACATATAAAGGGGGTTTGTGGGGCAGGATTTTCATTACACAGTGTAGGTGCTTGGAACACTCGGCCCAATACAATCACATTGTTGAAGAGTCATTTAGTCAGGCACGTGACGGGGTTGGTGAGGGGGAACGATGTAGATCATATTCAGGCAGTCAGGGTTTATGTTAAGTTGGCATCGTAGTTGACACAAATGTTCTGTACTGTTCTCCCTCGCACTCTCTGTACCCTCTAAACCCCCCACCTGGCTCTCCCCCTCTGCCTGGTTTCACTGACAACCTTGTCCAGGTGGCCCTGGTGAGCCAAGAGCCGGTGCTGTTTGCTCGGTCGGTGGAGGAGAACATCGCCTACGGACTGGAGGATGTCTCTGCTGAACGTGTCGCCAACGCAGCAAGAGATGCCTGTGCACACCAGTTCGTCACAGCGCTAAGGGACGGGTACAGCACAGGTAGGGGGAGTGGAGAGAGAGGAGAGAGGGTTGAGGTTTGAAGGGGAGGGAGGCAAGAGAGGGCTGAGAGAGAGGGGCTAGGAGTGAGAAGAAAGTGGAAGAGAGGGTGGAATGAGATTTAGGCCATAAGACATAGGAGCAGAATTAGGCCATTCAGCCCATCGAGTCTGCTCCACTATTCTATCTTCTATTCTGGCTGGCTGCCGGTTACCAGTGGAGTTCCACAGGGGTCAGTGTTGGGACCACTGCTTTTTACAATGTTGTCAATGAATTGGACTATGGAATTAATGGATTTGTGGCTAAATTTGCCGGTGATACAAAGATAGGTTGAGGAGTGGGTAGTGTTGAAGAAACAGAGAGCCTGCAGAGAGACTTAAATAGTTTAGGGGAATGGGTAAAGAAGTAGCAAATGAAATACAATGTTGGAAAGTGTATGGTCATGCACTTTGGTGGAAGAAATAAACGAGCGAACTATTATTTAAATGGGGAGAGAATTCAAAATGCAGAGATGTAAAGGGACTTGGGAGTTATTGTGCAGGATACCCTAAAGGTTAACCTCCAGATTCAGTCGGTGGTGCAGAAGGTGAATGCAATGTTGGCATTCATTTCTAGAGGTATAGAATATAAGAGCAGGGATGTGATGTTGTGGCTCTATAAGGCACTTGTGAAACCACACTTGGGGTATTGTGTGAAGTTTTGGGCTCCTTATTTTGGAAAGGATATGCTGACATTGGAGAGGGTTCAGAGAAGATTCATGAGAATGATTCCAGGAATGAAAGGGTTACCGTATGAGGAACATCTGGCAGCTCTTGGGCTGTATTCCCTGGAGTTCGGGAGAATTAGGGGCATCTCGTAGAAACATTCCAAATGTTAAAAGGCCTGAACAGATGAGATATGACAAAGTTATTTCCCGTGGTAGGGGACTCTAGGACAAGAGGGCACAACTTCAGGATTGAAGGATGTCTATTTAGAACTGGGATATGGAGAAATTATTTTAGTCAAAGGGTGATAAATCTGTGGAATTTGTTGCAACGAGCGGCTGTGGAGGCCAAGTCATTGGGTGTATTTAAGGCAGAGATAGATAGGTTCTTGATTAGCCAGGGCATCAAAGAGTATGGGGAGAGGGCAGGAGAGTGGAAATGACTGGAAGAATTGGATCAGCCCATGATTGGTGGAGCAGAATTCGATGGGCCGAATGACCTACTTCTGCTCCTATGTCTTATGGTCTTATAATGTGAAAGGCAGCAGTCCCAATACTGACCCCCTGAGGAACACCACTAGTCACCGGCAGCCAACCAGAAAAGGCCCCCTTTATCCTCACTCGCTGCCTCCTGCCTGTCAGCCATTCTTTCATAGATACATACCAGTATCTTTCCTACAATACCACAGGATTATATCTTGTTAAGCAGCCTTGTGTGGCACCTTATCAAATGCTTTCTGAACATCCAAGTAAGTGGCATCCACTGCCTCTCGTTTGTCCACTCTGCTTGTTACTTCCTTGAAAAACTCTATAACAGATTTGTCAGGGAAGATTTCTCTTTACAGAAACCATGCTGACTTTAACTTATTTTATCATTTGTCTCCAAGTTCCTTGAAACCTCTTCCTTAATAATAGACTCCAACACTTTCCCAAACACTGAGGTTAGGCTAACTGGCCTATAATTTCCTCTCTTTTGTCTTCCTCCCTTCTTAAAGAGTAGCATTTGCAATCCTCCTGTCCTCCGGGATGGAGCCAGAATCAACTGATTCTTGAAACATCATCACCAACAAAGTTATCTTCTCAGCAACCACTTTTAGAACTTTAGGATGCAGTCCATCTGGTCCAGGTGACTTATCCACATTAAGACCTTTGAGTTTGCCTGTACTTTTTCCTTTGTAATAGCAATGACACTCACTCCTGCTCCCTGACACTCACGGACCTCTGGTACACAGCTGGTGTCTTCCACACTGAAGACTGAAGCAAAGTACCCATTAAGTTTATCTGCCGTTTCTTTGTCCCCCATTACTACCTGACCAGTATCATTTTCCAGTGGTCCAATATCAATTCTCACCTCCCTTTTACTCTTCATATAACTGAAAAAACTTTTGGTATCCTGCTTTATATTATTGGCTAGTCTGCCCTCATATTTCATCTTTTCTCTTCTGATAGCTTTTTTTTGTTGCCTTTTGTTGGATTTTGAAAGCTTCCTAATCTTCCAACTTGCCACTCACTTTTGCTACCTTATATGCCCTTTCCTTGGCTTTTATGCAGTCCTTAACTTCCCTTGTCAGCCATGGTCGCCTACACCTGCCATTTGAGAACAACTTGTTGGACATATCCATCCTGCGTCTTGTGAGCTATTCCCAGAAACTTCAGCCACTTCCGCTCTGCCGTTATCCCTGCCAGTATCTCCCTCCAATCCACCTGGGCAAACTCCTCTTCCATGCCTCTCTAATTCCCTTTATTCCATTGTGATACTGATACATGTTACTTATGCTTCTCCTGTTCAAATTGCTGTATGGCTTCAATCATATTATGACCACTGTCTCCTAAGATTCCATTACTTTAAACTCCTAATAAGATCTGCGTTATTACACAACACCCAATCTAAGCTGGCCTTTCCCACAGTAGGCTCAAGCACAAACTGCTCTAAAAAGCCATCTGATAAGCATTCAACAAATTCCCTCTCTTACAATCTGACACCAACCTGATTTTCCCAATCCTCTTGCATACTGAAGTCCCACATTACAGTTGTGTTATTACCCTTATTCCATGCCCTTTCCAGCTCCCTTTGCAATCTCAACCCCACTTCTTGGTTACTATTTGGAGGCCAATATATGATTCCCATAGTGGGTTTTTTATCCCTGAGGGGGAGAGAGGGGAAGTGAGAGGAGAGAGTGGGGAGAGGAGTACGGAATGGAGTGAGGAGGGAGGGCAGAGTGAGAAATTGGGGGGAGAGAGGGGAATGAAAAGGAGAGACTGAGAATGAAGACATGGAGAGGGAGAAGAAAGGAGGTGTGTCGTGAGACAGAAGAAGAATGGTTGTGGGTGAGGTGAGGGAGTGAGTGCGAAGCTGAGTGAGCCTGGGGGAGTAGGGTTGAGGAGTGAGCCAGGATGAGGAGGAAGTGAAAGTTGCTGAGGGAGTGTGAGTATAAATGAGGAGGATCGAAGAGGAAGTGAGAAGAGTTGATGTTCTGCGTTGGAGAGTGCAGCTGGGGGTGGGGGCGTTGAGCCCAGGCTAATAGAAGGATGAATATGGGGGACGAAGTAGCTGTGATAACACCACTGCGACGACACTAACAACACTCTGCGATCACACACTGCGACAACACACTGCGACGACACACTGCGACAACACACTGTGACAACACTAACAACACTCTGTGATGACACACTGCGACAACACACTGTGACAACACACTGACACACTGTGACAACACACTGACACACTGTGACAACACACCGTGACAACACACTGCGACAACACACTGAGACGACACACTGCGACAACACTAACAACACACTGTGACGACACACTGTGACAACACACCGTGACGACACACTGCGACAACACACTGTGACAACACACTGTGACGACACACTGCGACAACACACTGTGACAACACTGTGACAACACTGTGACAACACACTGTGACGACACACCGTGACGACACACTGCGACAACACACTGCGACAACACACTGTGACGACACACTGCGACAACACACTGTGACAACACACTGTGACAACACTGTGACAACACTGTGACAACACACTGTGACGACACACTGTGACAACACACCGTGACGACACACTGCGACAACACACTGTGACGACACACTGCGACAACACACTGCGACAACACACTGTGACAACACACTGACACACTGTGACAACACACTGTGACAACACACTGACACACTGTGACAACACACTGCGACAACACACTGCGACAACACACTGCGACAACACACTGTGACAACACACTGACACTGTGACAACACACTGTGACAACACACTGACACACTGTGACAACACACTGCGACAACACTAACAACACACTGTGACGACACACTGTGACAACACACTGACACACTGTGACAACACACTGTGACAACACACTGTGACAACACACCGCGACGACACACTGTGACAACACACCGTGACGACACACTGCGACAACACACTGTGACGACACACTGTGACAACACACTGCGACGACACACTGCGACAACACACTGCGACGACACACTGTGACAACACACTGCGACAACACACTGACACACTGTGACAACACACTGCGACAACACACTGCGACGACACACTGTGACAACACACTGCGACAACACACTGCGACAACACACTGTGACAACACACTGCGACAACACTGACAACACACTGTGACGACACACTGCGACAACACACTGTGACAACACACTGACACACTGTGACAACACACTGTGACAACACACTGTGACAACACACTGCGACGACACACTGACACACTGTGACGACACACTGTGACAACACACTGACACACTGTGACAACACACCGTGACGACACACTGTGACAACACACTGACACACTGTGACAACACTAACAACACACTGTGACGACACACTGTGACAACACACTGTGACAACACTAACAACACACTGCGACGACACACTGTGACAACACACTGCGACGACACACTGTGACAACACTAACAACACACTGTGACGACACACTGCGACAACACACTGTGACAACACACTGACACACTGTGACAACACACTGACACACTGTGACAGCACACCGTGACAACACACTGCGACAACACACTGAGACGACACACTGCGACAACACACTGACACACTGTGACAACACTAACAACACACTGTGACGACACACTGTGACAACACACCGTGACGACACACTGCGACAACACACTGTGACGACACACTGTGACAACACACTGCGACAACACACTGACACACTGTGACAACACTAACAACACACTGTGACGACACACTGTGACAACACACCGTGACGACACACTGCGACAACACATTGTGACGACACACTGTGACAACACACTGCGACAACACACTGCGACGACACACTGTGACAACACACTGCGACAACACACTGCGACAACACACTGTGACAACACACTGCGACAACACTAACAACACACTGTGACGACACACTGCGACAACACACTGTGACAACACACTGACACACTGTGACAACACACTGTGACAACACACTGCGACGACACACTGACACACTGTGACAACACACCGTGACGACACACTGTGACAACACTAACAACACACTGTGACGACACACTGTGACAACACACTGTGACAACACTAACAACACACTGCGACGACACACTGTGACAACACACTGCGACGACACACTGTGACAACACTAACAACACACTGCGACAACACACTGCGACAACACACTGTGACAACACTAACAACACACTGTGACGACACACTGCGACAACACACTGTGACAACACACTGACACACTGTGACAACACACTGACACACTGTGACAACACACCGTGACAACACACTGCGACAACACACTGAGACGACACACTGCGACAACACACTGACACACTGTGACAACACTAACAACACACTGTGACGACACACTGTGACAACACACCGTGACGACACACTGCGACAACACACTGTGACGACACACTGTGACAACACACTGCGACAACACACTGACACACTGTGACAACACTAACAACACACTGTGACGACACACTGTGACAACACACCGTGACGACACACTGCGACAACACACTGCGACAACACACTGCGACAACACACTGTGACGACACACTGTGACAACACACTGCGACAACACACTGCGACAACACACTGCGACAACACTAACAACACACTGTGACGACACACTGCGACAACACACTGTGACAACACACTGACACACTGTGACAACACACTGCGACGACACACTGACACACTGTGACGACACACTGTGACAACACACTGACACACTGTGACAACACACCGTGACGACACACTGTGACAACACACTGACACACTGTGACAACACTAACAACACACTGTGACGACACACTGTGACAACACACTGTGACAACACTAACAACACACTGCGACAACACTAACAACACACTGTGACAACACACTGAGACAACACACTGTGACAACACTAACAACACACTGTGACAACACACTGAGACAACACACTGCGACAACACACTGACGACACACTGAGACAACACACTGTGACAACACACTGTGACAACACTGTGACAACACACTGCGACGACACACTGTGACAACACTAACAACACACTGTGACAACACACTGTGACGACACACTGCGACAACACACTGTGACAACACACTGACGACACACTGCGACGACACACTGTGACAACACACTGACACACTGTGACAACACTAACAACACACTGTGACGACACACTGTGACAACACACTGTGACAACACACTGCGACAACACACTGACACACTGTGACAACACTAACAACACACTGAGACGACACACTGTGACAACACACCGTGACGACACACTGCGACAACACACTGCGACGACACACTGACACACTGTGACAACACACTGTGACGACACACTGACAACACACTGACACACTGTGACAACACACTGTGACGACACACTGTGACAACACACTGACACACTGTGACAACACTAACAACACACTGTGACGACACACTGCGACAACACACTGCGACAACACACTGTGACAACACACTGTGACGACACACTGTGACAACACACTGACACACTGTGACAACACACTGTGACAACACACTGACACACTGTGACAACAGACTGCGACAACACACTGTGACGACACACTGCGACAACACACTGCGACAACACACTGCGACAACACACTGTGACAACACACTGACACACTGTGACAACACACTGTGACAACACACTGACACACTGCGACAACACACTGTGACAACACACTGACACACTGCGACAACACTAACAACACACTGTGACGACACACTGCGACAACACACTGTGACAACACACTGACACACTGTGACAACACACTGTGACAACACACTGCGACGACACACTGACACACTGTGACGACACACTGTGACAACACACTGACACACTGTGACAACACTAACAACACACTGTGACGACACACTGTAACAACACACTGTGACAACACTAACAACACACTGCGACGACACACTGCGACAACAGTAACAACACACTGCGACAACACACTGACGACACACTGAGACAACACACTGTGACAACACACTGTGACAACACACTGTGACAACACACTGCGACGACACACTGTGACAACACTAACAACACACTGTGGCAACACACTGTGACGACACACTGCGACAACACACTGTGACAACACACTGACGACACACTGCGACGACACACTGTGACAACACACTGACACACTGTGACAACACTAACAACACACTGTGACGACACACTGTGACAACACACTGTGACAACACACTGCGACAACACACTGACACACTGTGACAACACTAACAACACACTGAGACGACACACTGTGACAACACACCGTGACGACACACTGCGACAACACACTGCGACGACACACTGACAACACACTGACACACTGTGACAACACACTGTGACGACACACTGTGACAACACACTGACTCACTGTGACAACACTAACAACACACTGTGACGACACACTGCGACAACACACTGCGACAACACACTGTGACAACACACTGACACACTGTGACAACACACTGTGACAACACTAACAACACACTGTGACGACACACTGTGACAACACTAACAACACACTGTGACAACACACTGTGACGACACACTGTGACGACACACTGCGACAACACACTGCGACAACATTAACAACACACTGTGACAACACACTGTGACGACACACTGTGACGACACACTGTGACGACACACTGTGACAACACACTGACACACTGTGACGACACACTGAGACAACACACTGTGACAACACACTGTGACGACACACTGTGACGCCACACTGTGACAACACTAACAACACACTGTGACGACACACTGACACACTGTGACGACACACTGTGACGACACACTGTGACGACACACTGTGACAACACACTGACACACTGTGACAACACACTGCGATAACACACTGTGACAACACACTGTGACAACACACTATGGCAACACACTGACACACTGCGACAACACACTGTGACAACACACTGTGACGACACACTGTGACAACACACTGACACACTGTGACAACACACTGTGACGACACACTGTGACAACACACTGACACACTGTGACAACACACTGACACACTGTGACAACACTAACAACACACTGTGACGACACACTGTGACAACACACTGTGACAACACTAACAACACACTGCGACGACACACTGTGACAACACACTGCGACGACACACTGTGACAACACTATCAACACACTGCGACAACACACTGCGACAACACACTGCGACAACACACTGTGACAACACTAACAACACACTGTGACGACACACTGCGACAACACACTGTGACAACACACTGACACACTGTGACAACACACTGACACACTGTGACAACACACCGTGACAACACACTGCGACAACACACTGAGACGACACACTGCGACAACACACTGACACACTGTGACAACACTAACAACACACTGTGACGACACACTGTGACAACACACCGTGACGACACACTGCGACAACACACTGCGACGACACACTGTGACAACACACTGCGACAACACACTGACACACTGTGACAACACTAACAACACACTGTGACGACACACTGTGACAACACACCGTGACGACACACTGTGACAACACACTGCGACAACACACTGCGACAACACACTGTGACGACACACTGTGACAACACACTGCGACAACACACTGCGACAACACACTGCGACAACACACTGTGACAACACACTGCGACAACACTAACAACACACTGTGACGACACACTGCGACAACACACTGTGACAACACACTGACACACTGTGACAACACACTGCGACGACACACTGACACACTGTGACGACACACTGTGACAACACACTGACACACTGTGACAACACACCGTGACGACACACTGTGACAACACACTGACACACTGTGACAACACTAACAACACACTGTGACGACACACTGTGACAACACACTGTGACAACACTAACAACACACTGCGACAACACTAACAACACACTGTGACAACACACTGAGACAACACACTGTGACAACACTAACAACACACTGTGACAACACACTGAGACAACACACTGCGACAACACACTGACGACACACTGAGACAACACACTGTGACAACACACTGTGACAACACACTGTGACAACACACTGCGACGACACACTGTGACAACACTAACAACACACTGTGACAACACACTGTGACGACACACTGCGACAACACACTGTGACAACACACTGACGACACACTGCGACGACACACTGTGACAACACACTGACACACTGTGACAACACTAACAACACACTGTGACGACACACTGTGACAACACACTGTGACAACACACTGCGACAACACACTGACACACTGTGACAACACTAACAACACACTGAGACGACACACTGACAACACACTGACACACTGTGACAGCACACTGCGACAACACACTGCGACAACACACTGTGACAACACACTGTGACGACACACTGTGACAACACACTGACACACTGTGACAACACACTGTGACGACACACTGTGACAACACACTGACACACTGTGACAACAGACTGCGACAACACACTGTGACGACACACTGTGACGACACACTGTGACAACACACTGACACACTGTGACAACACTAACAACACACTGTGACGACACACTGCGACAACACACTGCGACAACACACTGTGACAACACACTGTGACGACACACTGTGACAACACACTGACACACTGTGACAACACACTGTGACGACACACTGTGACAACACACTGACACACTGTGACAACAGACTGCGACAACACACTGTGACGACACACTGCGACAACACACTGCGACAACACACTGCGACAACACACTGTGACAACACACTGACACACTGTGACAACACACTGACACACTGCGACAACACTGTGGCAACACACTGTGACAACACACTGACACACTGCGACAACACTAACAACACACTGTGACGACACACTGCGACAACACACTGTGACAACACACTGACACACTGTGACAACACACTGTGACAACACACTGCGACGACACACTGACACACTGTGACGACACACTGTGACAACACACTGACACACTGTGACAACACTAACAACACACTGTGACGACACACTGTAACAACACACTGTGACAACACTAACAACACACTGCGACGACACACTGCGACAACACTAACAACACACTGCGATAACACACTGACGACACACTGAGACAACACACTGTGACAACACACTGTGACAGCACACTGTGACAACACACTGCGACGACACACTGTGACAACACTAACAACACACTGTGACAACACACTGTGACGACACACTGCGACAACACACTGTGACAACACACTG
Source organism: Mobula birostris (assembly GCF_030028105.1). Taxonomy (NCBI): domain Eukaryota; kingdom Metazoa; phylum Chordata; class Chondrichthyes; order Myliobatiformes; family Myliobatidae; genus Mobula; species Mobula birostris. The sequence continues at coordinate 174,667,040 of NC_092374.1, read as the reverse complement.
ACGACACACTGCGACGACACACTGTGACAACACACTGACACACTGTGACAACACTAACAACACACTGTGACGACACACTGTGACAACACACTGTGAACACACTGCGACAACACACTGACACACTGTGACAACACTAACAACACACTGAGACGACACACTGTGACAACACACCGTGACGACACACTGCGACAACACACTGCGACGACACACTGACAACACACTGACACACTGTGACAACACACTGTGACGACACACTGTGACAACACACTGACTCACTGTGACAACACTAACAACACACTGTGACGACACACTGCGACAACACACTGCGACAACACACTGTGACAACACACTGTGACGACACACTGTGACAACACACTGACACACTGTGACAACACACTGTGACGACACACTGTGACAACACTGACAACACACTGTGACAACACACTGTGACAACACACTGACACACTGTGACAACACACTGTGACAACACACTGACGACACTGTGACAACACACTGACACACTGTGACAACACACTGTGACGACACACTGTGACAACACACTGACACACTGTGACGACACACTGAGACAACACTGTGACAACACACTGTGACAACACACTGTGACGACACACTGTGACGACACACTGTGACGACACACTGTGACAACACTAACAACACACTGTGACGACACACTGACACACTGTGACGACACACTGTGACGACACACTGTGACAACACACTGACACACTGTGACAACACACTGCGACAACACACTGTGACAACACACTGTGACAACACACTGACACACTGCGACAACACACTGACAACACACTGACGACACACTGTGACAACACTAACAACACACTGTGACAACACACTGCGACAACACTAACAACACACTGACGACACACTGCGACGACACACCGTGACGACACACTGTGACAACACACTGACACACTGTGACAACACTAACAACACACTGTGACGACACACTGTGACAACACTAACAACACGCTGACACACTGTGACAACAGACTGTGACAACACACTGACACACTGTGACAACACACTGACACACTGTGACAACAGACTGTGACAACACACTGACACACTGTGACAACACACTGTGACGACACACTGTGACAACACACTGTGACTACACTAACAACACACTGTGACAACACACTGTGACGACAACACTGCGACAACACACTGCGACAACACTGACAACACACTGTGACGACACACTGTGACAACACACTGTGACAACACACTGACACACTGTGACAACACTAACAACACACTGTGACGACACACTGTGACAACACACTGCGACAACACTAACAACACACTGAGACGACACACTGCGACAACACACTGTGACGACACACTGTGACAACACACTGACACACTGCAACAACACACTGCGACAACACACTGTGACAACACTAACAACACACTGTGACAACACACTGTGACGACACACTGTGACAACACACTGACACACTGCGACGACACACTGTGACGACACTAACAACACACTGTGACGACACACTGTGACGACACACTGCGACGACACACTGACACACTGTGACAACACACTGACACACTGTGACAACACACTGACACACTGTGACAACACTAACAACACACTGTGACAACACACTGTGACGACACACTGTGACAACACACTGTGACAACACACTGTGACAACACACTGTGACGACACACTGCGACAACACACTGACACACTGTGACAACACACTGTGACAACACACTGACACACTGACAACACACTGTGACAACACACTGACAGACTGTGACAACACACTGTGACAACACACTGTGACAACACACTGACACACTGTGACAACACACTGTGACAACACTGTGACGACACACTGACACACTGTGACAACATACTGTGACGACACACTGACGACACACTGTGACGACACACTGTGACAACACACTGTGACAACACGCTGACACACTGTGACAACAGACTGTGACAACACACTGACACACTGTGACAACACACTGTGACGACACACTGTGACAACACACTGTGACAACACTAACAACACACTGTGACGACACACTGACACACTGTGACAACACACTGTGACAACACACTGACACTGTGACGACACACTGACAACGCACTGACACACTGTGACAACACACTGTGACAACACACTGACGACACACTGTGACAACACACTGCGACGACACACTGACACACTGTGACAACACACTGTGACAACACACTGACACACTGACAACACACTGACAACACACTGTGACAACACACTGACGACACTGTGACAACACACTGACACACTGTGACAACACACTGTGACGACACACTGTGACAACACACTGACACACTGTGACGACACACTGAGACAACACTGTGACAACACACTGTGACAACACACTGTGACGACACACTGTGACGACACACTGTGACAACACTAACAACACACTGTGACGACACACTGACACACTGTGACGACACACTGTGACGACACCCTGTGACAACACACTGACACACTGTGACAACACACTGCGACAACACACTGTGACAACACACTGTGACAACACACTGACACACTGCGACAACACACTGACAACACACTGTGACGACACACTGTGACAACACTAACAACACACTGTGACAACACACTGCGACAACACTAACAACACACTGAGACGACACACTGCGACGACACACCGTGACGACACACTGTGACAACACACTGACACACTGTGACAACACTAACAACACACTGTGACGACACACTGTGACAACACTAACAACACACTGACACACTGTGACAACAGACTGTGACAACACACTGACACACTGTGACAACACACTGACACACTGTGACAACAGACTGTGACAACACACTGACACACTGTGACAACACACTGTGACGACACACTGTGACAACACACTGTGACTACACTAACAACACACTGTGACAACACACTGTGACGACAACACTGCGACAACACTGACAACACACTGTGACAACACACTGTGACAACACACTGACACACTGTGACAACACTAACAACACACTGTGACGACACACTGTGACAACACACTGTGACAACACTAACAACACACTGAGACGACACACTGCGACAACACACTGTGACGACACACCGTGACAACATACTGACACACTGTGACAACACACTGTGACAACACACTGACACACTGTGACAACACACTGTGACGACACACTGTGACAACACACTGACACACTGCAACAACACACTGCGACAACACACTGTGACAACACTAACAACACACTGTGACAACACACTGTGACGACCCACTGTGACAACACACTGACACACTGCGACGACACACTGTGACGACACTAACAACACACTGTGACGACACACTGTGACGACACACTGCGACGACACACTGACACACTGTGACAACACACTGTGACAACACACTGACACACTGTGACAACACACTGACACACTGTGACAACACTAACAACACACTGTGACAACACTGTGACGACACACTGTGACAACACACTGTGACAACACACTGTGACAACACACTGTGACGACACACTGCGACAACACACTGACACACTGTGACAACACACTGTGACAACACACTGACACACTGACAACACACTGTGACAACACACTGACACACTGTGACAACACACTGTGACAACACACTGACACACTGTGACAACACTGTGACGACACTGACACACTGTGACAACATACTGTGACGACACACTGACGACACACTGTGACGACACACTGTGACAACACACTGTGACAACACGCTGTGACAACACACTGTGACAACACACTGACACACTGTGACAACACACTGTGACAACACACTGACACACTGTGACAACACTAACAACACACTGTGACGACACACTGTGACAACACTAACAACACACTGTGACGACACACTGACACACTGTGACAACAGACTGTGACAACACACTGACACACTGTGACAACACACTGTGACGACACACTGTGACAACACACTGTGACAACACTAACAACACACTGTGACGACACACTGACACACTGTGACAACACACTGTGACAACACACTGACACACTGTGACGACACACTGTGACAACACTAACAACACACTGCGACGACACACTGTGACAACACACTGCGACGACACACTGTGACAACACTAACAACACACTGCGACAACACACTGCGACAACACACTGTGACAACACTAACAACACACTGTGACGACACACTGCGACAACACACTGTGACAACACACTGACACACTGTGACAACACACTGACACACTGTGACAACACACCGTGACAACACACTGCGACAACACACTGAGACGACACACTGCGACAACACACTGACACACTGTGACAACACTAACAACACACTGTGACGACACACTGTGACAACACACCGTGACGACACACTGCGACAACACACTGTGACGACACACTGTGACAACACACTGCGACAACACACTGACACACTGTGACAACACTAACAACACACCGTGACGACACACTGTGACAACACACCGTGACGACACACTGTGACAACACACTGCGACAACACACTGCGACAACACACTGTGACGACACACTGTGACGACACACTGCGACAACACACTGCGACAACACACTGCGACAACACACTGCGACAACACACTGTGACAACACACTGCGACAACACTAACAACACACTGTGACGACACACTGCGACAACACACTGTGACAACACACTGACACACTGTGACAACACACTGCGACGACACACTGACACACTGCGACGACACACTGTGACAGCACACTGACACACTGTGACAACACACCGTGACGACACACTGTGACAACACACTGACACAGTGTGACAACACTAACAACACACTGTGACGACACACTGTGACAACACACTGTGACAACACTAACAACACACTGCGACGACACACTGCGACAACACTAACAACACACTGTGACAACACACTGTGACAACAGACTGCGACGACACACTGTGACAACACACTGACACACTGTGACAACACACTGCGACAACACACTGCGACAACACACTGTGACAACACACTGTGACAACACACTGCGACAACACACTGTGACAACACACTGACACACTGTGACAACACACTGTGACGACACACTGTGACAACACTGTGACAACACTAACAACACACTGCAACGACACACTGACACACTGTGACAACACACTGTGACAACACACTGACACACTGTGACAACACACTGTGACGACACACTGTGACGACACACTGACACACTGTGACAACACACTGTGACGACACACTGTGACAACAGACTGCGACAACACTAACAACACACTGAGACGACACACTGCGACAACACACCGTGACAACACACTGTGACGACACACTGTGACAACACACTGACACACTGCAACAACACACTGCGACAACACACTGTGACAACACTAACAACACACTGTGACAACACATTGTGACAACACACTGTGACAACACACTGACACACTGCGACGACACTCTGTGACGACACTAACAACACACTGCGACGACACACTGTGACGACACACTGTGACGACACACTGACACACTGTGACAACACACTGTGACGACACACTGTGACAACACACTGACACACTGTGACAACACACTGACACACTGCGACAACACACTGTGACAACACACTGACACACTGCGACAACACACTGTGACAACACACTGACACACTGTGACAACACACTGCGACAACACACTGTGACAACACACTGTGACAACACACTGTGATGACACTGTGACAACACACTGACACACTGTGACAACACACTGTGACAACACACTGTGACGACACACTGTGACAACACACTGTGACAACACACTGTGACAACACACTGACACACTGTGACAACGCACTGTGACAACACACTGCGACAACACACTGTCACACTGTGACAACACACTGTGACAACACACTGACGACACACTGTGACAACACACTGTGACGACACACTGACACACTGTGACAACACACTGTGACAACACACTGACACACTGTGACAACACACTGTGACAACACTGACGACACACTGACACACTGCGACAACACACTGTGACAACACACTGACACACTGTGACAACACACTGTGACAACACACTGCGACAACACACTGACACTGTGACAACACACTGCGACAACACACTGTGACAACACACTGCGACAACACACTGACACACTGTGACAACACACTGACACACTGCGACAACACACTGTGACAACACACTGACACACTGCGACAACACACTGTGACAACACACTGACACACTGTGACAACACACTGCGACAACACACTGTGATGACACTGTGACAACACACTGACACACTGTGACAACACACTGTGACAACACACTGTGACGACACACTGTGACAACACACTGTGACAACACACTGACACACTGTGACAACGCACTGTGACAACACACTGCGACAACACACTGTCACACTGTGACAACACACTGTGACAACACACTGACGACACACTGTGACAACACACTGTGACGACACACTGACACACTGTGACAACACACTGTGACAACACACTGACACACTGTGACAACATACTGATACACTGTGACAACACACTGTCACAACACTGACACACTGTGACAACACACTCTGACAACACACTGAGGACACACTGTGACAACACACTGTGACGACACACTGACACACTGTGACAACACACTGTGACAACACACTGTGATGACACACTGACACACTGTGACAACACACTGACAAACTGTGACAACGCACTGTGACAACACTAACAACACACTGTGACAACACAGACACACTGTGACAACACACTGACACACTGTGACAACACACTGTGACAACACTGCGACAACACACTGTGACGACACACTGTGACAACACACTGCGACAACACACTGACACACTGTGACAACACTAACAACACACTGTGACGACACACTGTGACAACACACCGTGACGACACACTGCGACAACACACTGTGACGACACACTGTGACAACACACTGCGACAACACACTGCGACGACACACTGTGACAACACACTGCGACAACACACTGCGACAACACACTGTGACAACACACTGCGACAACACTAACAACACACTGTGATGACACACTGCGACAACACACTGTGACAACACACTGACACACTGTGACAACACACTGTGACAACACACTGCGACGACACACTGACACACTGTGACGACACACTGTGACAACACACTGACACACTGTGACAACACACCGTGACGACACACTGTGACAACACACTGTGACAACACTAACAACACACTGCGACGACACACTGTGACAACACACTGCGACGACACACTGTGACAACACTAACAACACACTGCGACAACACACTGCGACAACACACTGCGACAACACACTGTGACAACACTAACAACACACTGTGACGACACACTGCGACAACACACTGTGACAACACACTGACACACTGTGACAACACACTGACACACTGTGACAACACACCGTGACAACACACTGCGACAACACACTGAGACGACACACTGCGACAACACACTGACACACTGTGACAACACTAACAACACACTGTGACGACACACTGTGACAACACACCGTGACGACACACTGCGACAACACACTGTGACGACACACTGTGACAACACACTGCGACAACACACTGACACACTGTGACAACACTAACAACACACCGTGACGACACACTGTGACAACACACCGTGACGACACACTGTGACAACACACTGCGACAACACACTGCGACAACACACTGTGACGACACACTGTGACAACACACTGCGACAACACACTGCGACAACACACTGCGACAACACACTGTGACAACACACTGCGACAACACTAACAACACACTGTGACGACACACTGCGACAACACACTGTGACAACACACTGACACACTGTGACAACACACTGCGACGACACACTGACACACTGTGACGACACACTGTGACAGCACACTGACACACTGTGACAACACACCGTGACGACACACTGTGACAACACACTGACACAGTGTGACAAAACTAACAACACACTGTGACGACACACTGTGACAACACACTGTGACAACACTAACAACACACTGCGACGACACACTGCGACAACACTAACAACACACTGTGACAACACACTGAGACAACACACTGTGACAACACTAACAACACACTGTGACAACACACTGAGACAACACACTGCGACAACACACTGACGACACACTGAGACAACACACTGTGACAACACACTGTGACAACACACTGCGACGACACACTGTGACAACACTAACAACACACTGTGACAACACACTGTGACGACACACTGCGACAACACACTGTGACAACACACTGACGACACACTGCGACGACACACTGTGACAACACACTGACACACTGTGACAACACTAACAACACACTGTGACGACACACTGTGACAACACACTGCGACAACACACTGACACACTGTGACAACACTAACAACACACTGAGACGACACACTGTGACAACACACCGTGACGACACACTGCGACAACACACTGCGACGACACACTGACACACTGTGACAACACACTGTGACGACACACTGACAACACACTGACACACTGTGACAACACACTGTGACGACACACTGTGACAACACACTGACACACTGTGACAACACTAACAACACACTGTGACGACACACTGCGACAACACACTGTGACAACACACTGACACACTGTGACAACACACTGTGACAACACACTGCGACGACACACTGACACACTGTGACGACACACTGTGACAACACACTGACACACTGTGACAACACACTGTGACGACACACTGTGACAACACACTGACACACTGTGACAACACTAACAACACACTGTGATGACACACTGTAACAACACACTGTGACAACACTAACAACACACTGCGACGACACACTGCGACAACACTAACAACACACTGTGACAACACACTGAGACAACACACTGCGACAACACACTGACGACACACTGAGACAACACACTGTGACAACACACTGTGACAACACACTGTGACAACACACTGCGACGACACACTGTGACAACACTAACAACACACTGTGACAACACACTGTGACGACACACTGCGACAACACACTGTGACAACACACTGACGACACACGGCGACGACACACTGTGACAACACACTGACACACTGTGACAACACTAACAACACACTGTGACGACACACTGTGACAACACACTGTGACAACACACTGCGACAACACACTGACACACTGTGACAACACTAACAACACACTGAGACGACACACTGTGACAACACACCGTGACGACACACTGCGACAACACACTGTGACGACACACTGACAACACACTGACACACTGTGACAACACACTGTGACGACACACTGTGACAACACACTGACTCACTGTGACAACACTAACAACACACTGTGACGACACACTGCGACAACACACTGCGACAACACACTGTGACAACACACTGTGACGACACACTGTGACAACACACTGACACACTGTGACAACACACTGTGACGACACACTGTGACAACACTGACAACACACTGTGACAACACACTGACACACTGTGACAACACACTGTGACAACACACTGACGACACTGTGACAACACACTGACACACTGTGACAACACACTGTGACGACACACTGTGACAACACACTGACGACACTGTGACAACACACTGACACACTGTGACAACACACTGACACACTGTGACAACACACTGTGACGACACACTGCGACAACACACTGTGACAACACACTGTGACGACACACTGTGACGACACACTGCGACAACACACTGACACACTGTGACAACACACTGTGACAACACACTGACACTGCGACAACACACTGTGACAACACACTGACACACTGTGACAACACACTGCGACAATACACTGTGATGACACTGTGACAACACACTGACACACTGTGACAACACACTGTGACAACACACTGTGACAACACTAACAACACACTGTGACAACACACTGTGACGACAACACTGCGACAACACACTGCGACAACACTGACAACACACTGTGACAACACACTGACACACTGTGACAACACTAACAACACACTGTGACGACACACTGTGACAACACTAACAACACACTGTGACAACACACTGTGACGACACACTGCGACGACACACTGCGACAACACACTGCGACAACATTAACAACACACTGTGACAACACACTGTGACGACACACTGTGACGACACACTGTGACAACACACTGACACACTGTGACGACACACTGAGACAACACACTGTGACAACACACTGTGACAACACACTGTGACGACACACTGTGACGACACACTGTGACAACACTAACAACACACTGTGACGACACACTGACACACTGTGACGACACACTGTGACGACACACTGTGACGACACACTGTGACAACACACTGACACACTGCGACAACACACTGACAACACACTGTGACGACACACTGTGACAACACTAACAACACACTGTGACAACACACTGCGACAACACTAACAACACACTGAGACAACACACTGCGACGACACACCGTGACGACACACTGTGACAACACACTGACACACTGTGACAACACTAACAACACACTGTGACGACACACTGTGACAACACTAACAACACACTGACACACTGTGACAACAGACTGTGACAACACACTGACACACTGTGACGACACACTGTGACAACACACTGTGACAACACTAACAACACACTGTGACGACACACTGACACACTGTGACGACACACTGACACACTGTGACAACACACTGACACACTGTGACGACACACTGTGACAACACACTGTGACGACACACTGTGACAACGCACTGTGACAACACACTGAGACACTGTGACAACACAGACACACTGTGACAACACACTGACAACACTGACAACACACTGTGACGACACACTGTGACAACACACTGACACACTGTGACAACACACTGTGACGACACACTGTGACGACACACTGCGACAACACTGACACACTGTGACAACAGACTGTGACAACACACTGACAACACTAACAACACACTGTGACAACACACTGTGACGACAACACTGCGACAACACACTGCGACAACACTGACAACACACTGTGACAACACACTGACACACTGCGACAACACTGACAACACACTGTGACGACACACTGTGACAACACACTGACACACTGTGACAACACACTGTGACAACACTAACAACACACTGTGACGACACACTGTGACAACATACTGTGACGACACACTGTGACGACACACTGCGACAACACACTGCGACAACACTAACAACACACTGTGACAACACACTGACAACACACTGTGACAACACACTGTGACAACACACTGTGACGACACACTGACACACTGTGACAACACACTGACACACTGTGACGACACACTGTGACGACACACTGCGACAACACACTGTGACAACACACTATGACGACAACACACTGCGACAACACTGACAACACACTGTGACGACACACTGTGACAACACACTGACACACTGTGACAACACTAACAACACACTGTGACTACACACTGTGACAACACACTGTGACGACACACCGTGACAACACACTGTGACGACACACTGTGACAACACACTGACACACTGCGACAACACACTGCGACAACACACTGTGACAACACTAACAACACACTGCGACGACACACTGTGACAACACACTGCGACAACACACTGTGACGACACACTGTGACGACACTGTGACAACACACTGACACACTGTGACAACACACTGTGACAACACACTGTGACGACATACTGACACAACACACTGCGACGACACACTGTGACAACACACTGCGACAACACACTGTGACAACACACTGACACACTGTGACAACACACTGTGACAACACACTGACACACTGTGACAACACACTGTGACAACACACTGACACACTGTGACGACACACTGTGACGACACACTGTGACGACACACTGACACACTGTGACAACACACTGACACACTGTGACAACACACTGACACACTGCGACAACACACTGTGACAACACACTGACACACTGTGACGACACACTGTGACGACACACTGTGACGACACACTGTGATAACACAATGTGACAACACACTGACACACTGTGACAACAGACTGTGACAACACACTGTGACGACACACTGTGATAACACACTGCGACAACACACTGTGACAACACACTGCGACAACACACTGACACACTGTGACAACAGGCTGTGACGACACACTGACACACTGTGACGACACACTGACACACTGTGACAACACACTGTGACGACACACTGACACACTGTGACAACACACTGTGACAACACACTGTGACGACACACTGCGACAACACACTGACACACTGTGACAACACACTGTGACAACACACTGACAACACTGTGACGACACACTGTGACGACACTGTGACAACACACTGACACACTGTGACAACACTAACAACACACTGTGACAACACACTGTGACGACACACTGTGACAACACACTGTGACAACACACTGTGACGACACACTGCGACAACACACTGACACACTGTGACAACACACTGTGACAACACACTGTGACAACACTGTGACGACACACTGACACACTGTGACGACACACTGTGACAACACACTGTGACGACACACTCTGACCACACTGACACACTGTGACAACACACTGACACACTGCGACATCACACTGTGACAACACACTGACACACTGTGACAACACACTGTGACAACACACTGACACACTGTGACAACACTAACAACACACTGTGACAACACACTGTGACGACACACTGTGACAACACACTGTGACAACACACTGTGACAACACACTGCGACAACACACTGACACACTGTGACAACACACTGTGACAACACACTGTGACAACACACTGTGACAACACTGTGACGACACACTGACACACTGTGACGACACACTGTGACAACACACTGTGACGACACACTGTGACGACACTAACAACACACTGTGACAACACACTGACACACTGCGACATCACACTGTGACAACACACTGACACACTGTGACAACACACTGTGACAACACACTGACACACTGTGACAACACTAACAACACACTGTGACGACACACTGTGACAACACTAACAACACACTGTGACGACACACTGACACACTGTGACAACAGACTGTGACAACACACTCTGACGACACACTGCGACAACTCACTGTGACAACACACTGACACACTGTGACAACACACTGTGACAACACACTGTGACAACACTAACAACACACTGTGACGACACACTGACACACTGTGACAACACACTGACACACTGTGACGACACACTGACACACTGTGACAACACACTGTGACAACACACTGTGACAACACACTGACACACTGTGACAACACACTGTGACAACACTGACACACTGCGACGACAACACTGCGACAACACACTGCGACAACACTGACAACACACTGTGACAACACACTGACACACTGTGACAACACTAACAACACACTGTGACGACACACTGTGACGACACACTGCGACAACACTAACAACACACTGTGACGACACACCGTGACAACACACTGACACACTGTGACAACACACTGTGACGACACTAACAACACACTGTGACAACACACTGACACACTGCGACAACACACTGCGACAACACTGACAACACACTGTGACGACACACTGTGACAACACACTGACACACTGTGACAACACACTGTGACAACACACTGACACACTGTGACAACACACTGTGACGACACACTGTGACGACACGCTGACACACTGTGACAACACACTGTGACAACACACTGACACACTGTGACAACACACTGTGACGACACACTGTGACAACACACTGACACACTGTGACAACACACTGTGACGACAAACTGTGACGACAAACTGTGACGACACACTGCGACAACACACTGCAACAACACACTGTGACAACACACTGACACACTGTGACGACACACTGTGACGACACACTGACACACTGTGACAACACTAACAACACACTGTGACAACACACTGTGACAACACACTGACACACTGTGACAACACACTATGACAACACACTGCGACAACACACTGTGACAACACACTGACACACTGTGACAACACACTGCGACAACACACTGACACACTGTGACAAGACACTGCGACAACACACTGACACACTGTGACAACACACTGTGCAACACACTGCGACGACACACTGTGACAACACACTGCGACGACACACTGTGACGACACACTGCGACAACACACTGTGACAACACACTGACACACTGCGACAACACACTGTGACAACACACTGTGACAACACTAACAACACACTGAGACGACACACTGTGACAACACACTGTGGCGACACACCGTGACAACACACTGTGACGACACACTGTGACAACACACTGACACACTGTGACAACACACTGCGACAACACACTGACACACTGCGACAACACACTGTGACAACACACTGTGACAACACTAACAACACACTGAGACGACACACTGTGACAACACACTGTGGCGACACACCGTGACAACACACTGTGACGACACACTGTGACAACACACTGACACACTGTGACAACACACTGCGACAACACACTGACACACTGTGACAAGACACTGCGACAACACACTGACACACTGCGACAACACACTGTGACAACACACTGTGACAACACTAACAACACACTGCGACGACACACTGTGACGACACACTGTGACAACACACTGCGACAACACACTGTGACAACACACTATGACGACACACTGTGACAACACACTATGACGACACACTGCGACAACACACTGTGACGACACACTGACACACTGTGACAACACACTGACACACTGTGACAACACACTGACACACTGTGACAACACACTGCGACAACACACTGACACACTGTGACAACACACTGACACACTGTGACAACACACTGTGACAACACACTGTGACAACACACTGTGACAACACACTGTGACAACACTAACAACACACTGTGACGACACACTGTGACAACACTAACAACACACTGTGACGACACACTGTGACAACACACTGTGACAACACACTGACACACTGTGACAACACACTGTGACGACACACTGTGACAACACACTGTGACGACACACTGTGACAACACTAACAACACACTGTGACGACACACTGACACACTGTGACAACAGACTGTGACAACACACTGACACACTGACAACACACTGTGACGACACACTGTGACAACACACTGACACACTGTGACAACACACTGTGACAACACTAACAACACACTGTGACAACACACTGTGACGACAACACTGCGACAACACACTGCGACAACACTGACAACACACTGTGACGACACACTGTGACAACACACTGACACACTGTGACAACACACTGTGACAACACTAACAACACACTGAGACGACACACTGCGACAACACACTGTGACAACACACTGCGACAACACACTGACACACTGTGACAACACACTGACACACTGTGACAACACTGTGACGACACACTGTGACAACACACTGTGACAACACACTGACACACTGTGACAACACACTGTGACAACACACTGACACACTGCGACAACACACTGACACACTGTGACAACACTGTGACGACACACTGTGACAACACACTGTGACAACACTAACAACACACTGTGACGACACACTGTGACAACACACTGTGACAACACACTGACACACTGTGACGACACACTGTGACAACACACTGACACACTGACAACACACTGTGACAACACACTGTGACAACACACTGCGACAACACTGTGACAACACACTGTGACAACACACTGCGACGACACACTGCGACAACACACTGTGACAACACTGTGACAACACACTGTGACAACACACTGCGACGACACACTGTGACAACACACTGCGACGACACACTGTGACAACACACTGACACACTGTGACAACACACTGACACACTGTGACAACACACTGAGGACACACTGTGACAACACACTGCGACGACACACTGTGACGACACACTGACACACTGTGACAACACACTGTGACGACACACTGTGACAACACACTGTGACAACACACTGTGACGACACACTGCGACAACACACTGACACACTGTGACAACACACTGTGACGACACACTGTGACAACACACTGTGACAACACAGTGACACACTGCGACGACACTAACAACACACTGTGACAACACACTGTGATGACACACTGACGACACACTGCGATGACACACTGTGACGACACACTGCGATAACACCACTGGGTTGACACACTGTGATAACCACTGGGGCGGAAGAAGATGAGGACAAGGAACGGTTTGTATTTCAGGAAGTTCTTTGCTGTGAGTGTTACCGATCCCTCACCCAGTACAATGTGGTGGAAGCTCTGATCAAGCAATTCCCAGTCCCCACGTCCCCATGACCACACTCTCCCTCTCTGTCCACAGACGCCGGTGAGAAGGGGGGACAACTCTCGGAGGGACAGAAGCAGCGAGTGGCCATTGCCCGAGCTCTGATTCGAGACCCTCAGGTCCTCATTCTGGAAGATGCAACAAGCTGCCTGGACAATGAGACCGAGCACCTGGTGAGTACCGCGGACCCCCACCCCAACTCCCCATCAGTACCGGACCCCCACCCGGACTCCCAGTCAGTACCGGACCCCCACCCCAACTCCCCATCAGTACTGGACCCCCACCCCAACTCCCCATCAGTACCAGACCCCCACCCCAACTCCCAGTCAGTACCAGACCCCCACCCAGACTCCCAGCCAGTACCGGATCCCCACCTCGACTCCCAGTCGGTACCGGACCCTCACCCCGACTCCCCGTCAGTACTGGACCCCCACCCCGATTCCCAGTCAATACCACGAACCCCCACCCCAACTCCCTATCAGTAGTGGACCCCCACCCAGACTCCTAGTCAGTACTGGACCCCCACCCCAACTCCCCATCAGTACCGGACCCTCACCCCGACTCCCAGTCAGTACCGGACCCCCACCCTGACTTCCCATCAGTACCGGACCCTCACCCCAACTCCCAGTCAGTACCGGACCCCCACCCCAACTCCCCGTCAGTACCGGACCCCACCCCGACTCCCAGTCAGTACTGTGGACCCCCACCCCGACTCCCAGTCAGTACCGGACCCTCACCCGGACTCCCCATCAGTACTGGACCCCCACCCCAACTCCCCATCAGTACCAGACCCCCACCCCAACTCCCAGTCAGTACCGGACCTCCACCCTGACTCCCAGTCAGTACCAGATCCCCACCTCGACTCCCAGTCGGTACCGGACCCTCACCCCGACTCCCCGTCAGTACCGGACCCCCACCCCGATTCCCAGTCAATACCACGAACCCCCACCCCAACTCCCTATCAGTAGTGGACCCCCACCCAGACTCCCAGTCAGTACCGGACCCCCACCCCAACTCCCCATCAGTACCGGACCCTCACCCCGACTCCCAGTCAGTACCGGACCCCCACCCCGACTTCCCATCAGTACCGGACCCTCACCCCAACTCCCAGTCAGTACCGGACCCCCACCCCAACTCCCCGTCAGTACCGGACCCCACCCCGACTCCCCGTCAGTACCGAACCCCCACCCCAACTCCCAGCCAGTACCGGACCTCCACCCCGACTCCCAGTCAGTACTGTGGACCCCCACCCCGACTCCCAGTCAGTACCGGACCCTCACCCGGACTCCCCATCAGTACCGGACCCCCACCCCGTCTCCCTGTCAGTACCAGACCCCCACCTCAACTCCCAGTCAGTACCGGACCCTCACCCGGACTCGCCGTCAGTACCGGACCCCCACCCCGTCTCCCCGTCAGTACCGGACCCCCACCCCAACTCCCAGTCAGTACCGGACCCTCACCCCGACTCCCCGTCAGTACCGGACCCCCACCCCGACTCCCCATCAGTACCGGACTCCCACCCCGACTCCCAGTCAGTACTGGACCCCCACCCCAACTCCCCGTCAGTACCGGACCCCCACCCCGACTCCCAGTCAGTACCGGACCCCCACCCCGACTCCCTGTCAGTACCAAACCCCCACCCCGACTCCTCATCAGTACCGGACCCCCACCCCGACTCCCAGTCAGTACCGGACCCCCACCCCGACTCCCAGTCAGTAGTGGACCCTCACCCCGACTCCCAGTTAGTACCACGGTCACTCTCTCCAGTGCCATGGAGTGTGTATCTGAGCTACTTCTGAGAATTATTCTGGCATTTTCCAAGAAGGGTCTCGGTCTGAATTGAAATGACTTTATTACTCACATCCTTCACGTACATGAGGAGTAAAAATCTTCACACTACGTCTCCATCTAAATGTGCAATGTGCAATTTATAGTGACTTGTGATAAATAGTATGTACAACAGGACAGTCAATATAGCGTAGAAATAGAATTGTATCAGCATGAATTGATCAGTCCGATGTCCTGGTGGAAGAAGCTGTCCCAGAGCCTGTTGGTCCTGACCTTTATGCTGCAGTTCCATTTCCCAGGTGGGAAATTGCCACTGTCTTCCAACCCGGTGGATTGGAGGACCACAAAAATCACATAGGTCACTAGATTCTAAAAGGACAATGCGTCTAAGGGCACTTGATCTAAATGCCCGTACTTTTAGAAACAAGGTTAGCAAACTTGTGGCCCAGATCAGTAACAAGGCATATGATTTAGTGGCCATTACAGAAACCTGGTTGCAAGGTGGAGATGACTGGGAATTAAATATCCAAGGGTATCAGGTAATGTAGAAAGATAGGCAGGAAGGCAAAGGAGGTGAGGTGGCACTCTTATTTAAGGATGAGATCAGGGTGATTGTGAGAGATGATATAAGATCTACAGAGCAGAATGTTGAGTCCATCTGGGTAGAGATTAAGAATAGTAAAGGGAAAATATCACTGGTGTGAGTCCATCTAATAAAAATATTGCAGTGGCAGAGGTGATTAACCAAGAAATAACTGAGGTTTGTAAGGACGGAACGGCAGTTGTCATGGGAGATTCTAACTTCCACATAGATTGGGTGAATCAGGTTGGTCAAGGAAATCTTGAGGAGGACTTCATAGAATGCATCCGTGATGGCTTTCTTGAGCAGCATATTAGTGAACCTACAAGGGAAAATGCTGTCTTAGATCTAGTCCTGTGCAATGAGACAGGAAAGATTAACGATCTTGTAGTCAGGGATCCTTTTGGAAAGTGTGATCCCAGTATGATTGAATTTCGCATACAGATGGAGGATGAAATAGTTAGATCTAAAACTAGTGTACTATGCTTGAACAAGTGAGACTGCAACAGGATGAGGAAGAAGTTGGCTAATGTGGATTGGGAGCACAGGACAGTTGAGGAACAGTGGAATACTTCCAAAGAGATTTTTCACGGTGCTCAACAAAAGTATATTCCAGTCAAAAGTAAGGGCACCAAGTGTGGGGAGAGCCAGCCTTGGATAACTAAGGAAATAAAAGATAGTATCAAATTAAAAGCTCATGTGTATAAAGTCGCAAAGAGTAGTGGGAGACTGGAGGATTGGGAAAACTTTAAAAAGCAACAAAGAACAACTAAACAAGAAATAAGGAAAGGGAAACATAGAAACATAGAAAATAGGTGCAGGAGTAGGCCCTTCGGCCCTTCGAGCCTGCACCGCCATTTATTATGATCATGGCTGATCATCCAACTCAGAACCCTGTACCTGCCTTCTCTCCATACCCCCTGATCCCTTTAGCCAAAGGACCTTATCTAACTCCCTCTTAAATATAGCCAATGAACTGGCCTCAACTGTTTCCTGTGGCAGAGAATTCCACAGATTCACCACTCTCTGTGTGAAGAAGTTTTTCCTAATCTCGGTCCTAAAAGGCTTCCCCTTTATCCTCAAACTGTGACTTCCCCAACATCTGGAACAATCCTCCTGCATCTAGCCTGTCCAATCCCTTTAGAATTTTATACGTTTCAATAAGATCCCCCCTCAATCTTCTAAATTCCAACGAGTATAAGCCTAGTCGATCCAGTCTTTCATCAAATTAAAGTCCTGCCATCCCAGGGATCAATCTGGTGAACCTTCTTTGTACTCCCTCTATGGCAAGGATGTCTTTCCTCAAATTAGGGGACCAAAACTGCACACAATACTCCAGGTGTGGTCTCACCAAGGCCTTGTACAACTGCAGTAGTACCTCCCTGCTCCTGTACTCAAGTCCTCTTGCTATGAATGCCAGCATACCATTCGCCTTTTTCACCGCCTGCTGTACCTGCATGCCCACTTTCAATGACTGGTGTATAATGACACCCAGGTCTCGTTGCACCTCCCCTTTTCCTAATCGGCCACCATTCAGGTAATAATCTGTTTTCCTGTTCTTGCCACTAAAGTGGATAACCTCACATTTATCCACATTAAATTGCATCTGCCATGAATTTGCCCACTCACCTAACCTATCCAAGTCACCCTGCATCCTCTTAGCATCCTCCTCACAGCTAACACTGCCACCCAGCTTCGTGTCATCCGCAAACTTGGAGATGCTGCATTTAATTCCCTCGTCTAAGTCTTTAATATATATTGTAAACAATTGGGGTCCCAGCACTAAGCCTTGCGGAACCCCACTAGTCACTGCCTGCCATTCTGAAAAGGTCCCGTTTATTCCCACTCTTTGCTTCCTGTCTGCTAACCAATTCTCTATCCACATCAATACCTTACCCCCAATACCGTGTGCTTTAAGTTTGAAAGATAGAGTATGAAAGTAAGTTAGCACAAAATATGAAAACAGATAGCAAAAGTTTTTACAAATATATAAAGTGGAAGAGGATGGCTAAAATCAACATAGGTCCCTTGGAAGATGAGAAGGGGAAATTAATATTGGGTGATAAGGAAATGGCTGAGGCATTGAACGACTATTTTGTATCGGTCTTCACAGTGGAGGACACGTCTAATACGCCAAAGAATGATGTTATGGACGAAATGAAAATCACTGCCACTAAGGAGATAGTGATGAGCAAACTAGAGGGCCTGAAGGTAGGTAAGTCCCCTGGTCCTGATGGGATGTATCCCAGGGTGCTGAGGGAATTGGCGGAGGTTACAGTAAACGCGTTGGTAGTCATTTACTAAAACTCTCCAGACTCTGGGCAGGTCCCTGCAGAATGGAAGACAGCAAATGTCACACCACTTTTTAAAAAAGGATGTAGGCAAAAGACAGACAACTATAGGCCAGTTAGCTTAACATCTGTAGTCAGGGAACATGTTTGAAGCTGTCATTAAGGAAAAAATAGCATGACATTTAGAAAGGAGGGGTTCCATAGACAGACGCAGCATGGATTCAGAAAGGGCAGGTCCTGTTTGACAAACGTACTGGAGTTCTTTGAGGACATAATGAGTGCAGTGGATAGAGAGGAACAGGTGGATGTTGTATACTTAGATTTCCAGAAGGCGTTCAATAAGGTGCCGCACAAGAGACTTATAAATAAGATACGGATGCATGGAGTCGGAGGACATGTATTGGCATGGGTAGTGGATTGGTTAACCTATAGAAGGCAGGGAGTTGGTATAAATCGGTGTTTCTCCGGTTGACAGTCAGTGGTGAGTGGGGTGCCGCAGGGGTTGGTGCTGGGCCCGCAGCTGTTTACCATTTACATTGATGACTTGGAAGAGGGGACTGAGTGTAGCGTAGCAAAATTTGCTGATGACACTAAACTGAGTGGAAAAGCAAATTGTACAGAGTATGTGGAGAGTCTGCAGAGGGATATAGATAGGTTAAGTGAGTGGGCCAAGGTCTGGCAGATGGAATATAACGTTGGTAAATGCGAAATCATCCACTTTGGAAGGAATAATAGAAGAGCAGATTATTATTTAAATGGTGAAAGATTGCAGTATGCTGTTGTGCAGAGGGACTTGGGAGTGCTTGTTCATGAATCGCAAGAAGTTGGCTTGCAGGTACAACAGGTTATCAAGGAGGCAAGTGGAATGTTGGCTTTCGCTGCTAGAGGGATTGAATTCAAGAGCAGGAAGGTCATGCTGCAACTATACAGGGTACTGGTGAGGCCGCACCTGGAGTACTGTGTGCAGTTCTGGTCTCCATACATGAGGAAGGATATACTGGCTTTGGAGGCAGTGCAGAGGAGGTTCACCGGGTTGATTCCAGAGATGAAGGGGTTAACCTTTGAGGAGAGATTGAGTCGCCTCGGACTATACTCTCTGGAGTTCAGAAGAATTCTGAAGAATTGTTCAGAAAAAGGTAGTAGGGATAGTCCGGGTAATTATAGACCAGTGAGCCTTACGTCTGTGGTGGGAAAGCTGCTGGAAAAGATTCTTAGAGATAGGATCTATGGGCATTTAGAGAATCATGGTCTGATCAGGGACAGTCAGCATGGCTTTGTGAAGGGCAGATCATGTCTAACAAGCCTGATAGAGTTCTTGCAGAGTGATTGTAGTGCAGTGGATGTGATCTTTATGGATTTTAGTAAGGCATTTGATAAGGTTCCACATGGTAGGCTTATTCAGAAAGTCAGAAGACATGGGATCCAGGGATAGATAAGATAAAAGTAGGAAAGTTGTTTCCATTGGTAGGTGAGACTAGAACTAGGGGACATTGCCTCAAGATTGAGGGGAGAAGGTTTAGGACAGAGATGAGGAGAAACTGTTTTTCCCAGAGAGTGGTGAATCTGTGGAATTCTCTGCCCAGGGAAGCAGTTGAGGCTTCTTCACTAAATATATTTAAGATACATTTAGATAGATTTTTACATAGTAGGGGAATTAAGGGTTATGGGAAAAAGGCAAGTAGATGGAGCTGAGTTTACGGACAGATCAGCCATGTTCTTATTGAATGGTGGGGTAGGCTCGATGGGCTGGATGGCCTACTCCTGCTCCTATTTCTTGTGTACAGATGCGCTGGGCTGTCCACACCACTCTCTGCAGAGTCCTGCGATTGAGGGAGGTACAGTTCCCATACCAGGCAGTGATGCAGCCAGTCAGGATGCTCTCAATTGTGCCCCCGTAGAAAGTTTTTAGGATTTGGGGGCCCATACCAAACTTCCTCAACCGTCTGAGGTGGAAGAGGCGCTGTTGTGCTCTTTTCACCACACAGTCGGTATGTACAGACCACGTGAGATCCTGGGTGATGTTTATGCCGAGGAACCTAAAGCTGTTCACCCTCTCAACCCCAGATCCTCTGATGTCAATAGGGGTTAGCCCATCTCCATTCCTCCTGTAATCCACAACCAGCTCCTTTGTTTTTGCTACATTGAGGGAGAGGTTGTTTTCTTGATGCACTGTGTCAATGTGATGACTTCCCTGTAGGCTACCTTGTTATTATTTGAGATTAGGCCAGTCAATGTAGAGTCATCAGCAAATTTAATTAGCAGATTGGAGCTGTGGGTGGCGACACAATCATGGATATACAGAGAGTAAAGGAGGGGGCTTAGTACACAGCCCAGAGGGGCTCCTGTGTTGAGGGTCAGAGGGGCAGAGGTGAGGGAGCCCACTCTTATCACCTGCCGGCGATCTGACAGGAAGTCCAGGATCCAGCTGCACAAGGCAGGGTGAAGGCTGAGGTCTCTGAGCTTCCTGTCGAGTCTGGAGGGAATTATGGTGTTGAATGCTGAACTGTAATCCAAGAACAGCACTCTCACGTAAGCATCCTTCTTCTCCAGATGTGTAAGGACAGTGTGTAACATCATTTCCACAGATGCTGCCTGACCTGCTGAGTTCCTTCAGCATTTTGTGTGTGTGGTTCTGGATTTCCAGCATCTGCTTTTGTTTCCTTATCTCCACTGCTCTCTCTCCTGACTTTCTTTCCCATCCTGTCTCTCTAATCCCTGTCCACTTTGTGTACATGGTGGTCTGTTCATCCTGTACACACCGAGACCATTGTCATTTTCACCACCCTGCATACCTCATTCTCTCTCTCACCGCCTGCCTCACTCTCTCGCCATTTTCTGACTACTCCTTTTCTTCCTCATGTCACTCCTTCCCTCTGTCACTCTCCCCACCCCACTGACCCTCCAGACTATCCCCATGCCTCTCTCTATGCCCCACTCTCCCCGTACCTTCCTTCCTGCCACTCTCACACTCCTCTCCCCAGCTCTCTCCCTGCCCCCTCCCGGCCTCTCCTCTTCCCCCCTTTCTCCTCTGCTCCCCGCCCCACTCTCTCTAACCCGTCTCTCTGTCACCGCAGGTCCACCAGTCGGTGTACAGTCGAGCTGAGGGGCGTGCCGTGCTGGTAATCGCACACCGGCCGAGTTCGATAGAGAGAGCCGATCGGATCGTGGTGCTGGAGGGGGGGAAGGTGGTAGAGGAGGGGGCGCCCCAGCAGCTGCAGGAGAAGGGCAGCAGCTACCACCGGCTGCTCCAGGTGCACAGCCCGGATGCAGGGAGTGAGCAATCGGAGGAGGGGCTGGTGGAAACGGAGGTGGAGTCGTGAACAGCGAGATGACCTGCTGGTATCTACTCAGGCAGTCGGGTGGTCTTGAATGTAATTTAGACTAATGTACATATGATGTTGTTTGTGTTTAATAAAGTATTTTGGATCCTAATGATTTGGTTCCGAGGTTCCTGGGAAGTCAAGAAGAAGGTATAAAACACATTGCTTATGATCATTTATTAAGTGTCACAAGAACAATGAAGAGAGAGAGAGAGTGAGGGAGAGAGGGGAGGGGGAAGAGAGGGAACAAAGGTGGTGTGGTTTTCATATACAAGACGACTGATAACAGCAGAGAGCTTTTGTTTTGTGGATGTTGAGTGTGGGACTCAATTTGAACATTTAAAAGAAATTTGGACAGGGTCATGCATATGACACTTTAAATGAATATGGGTCAAGTTAATAATCTGTAGAAAACTGACTTAGGTTAGGCAAATCATTAAATTAATCTTAATTAATGAAAAACTTGGACTTTATTGTCTTGACACAAATATCAGGGCCACTTTGTACATTTCTCTTTGTACATTACTCACTCAGACCATGAACCCTTCAAAAAGCCAGGCTGACTATCCATCAGACAATACTTCTCCAAATGTTTGTAGATCTTTCTCTAATAATCTTCTCCAATGATTTGGCTATCACTGAGTAAGACTCACTTCTCTATAATTCTGTTGCATTATGGAATGACTGAAACAGCTGAGCCAGTGCCCAATTCCATTTTAATTAATTTACCGTTCACTTCTGGTGTAAGCCATATTACTTGTCTATTGTTAATTTTCATCTCTGGAAACTTTTTGGAGAGACATTTTTAATATTATTTCCAAGGTATTGAATATAGATATCTCTCCTCACCCTATTACTGCTATCTTTGGACTACCTAAAATTTCCAGTAATCTTTCTCCTTCAGCCCGTAGAATGATTGCATTTCTTACTTTGATGGCGAAAAGATGTATTTTACAACATTGGAAAGAGCTTAATGCTCCAACTACCTTTTTTTGGTTTTCTCAGACGATATTATGCTTGAATATGGAGAAAATTAGAAGCAATCTTTATGATTCCTCACTTAAATTTGAGCAGACCTGGAGATCTTTTATTCAATATTTTCATTTAATGTAATATATACCCTTCTTGTTTTTTTTTACTGTTTTTAATGGAGGTCGGGATTGAGGACGTGATTTTAAGTTTTTTAACTCTGTTTGGTTTCAAGTTAGCCCATTGCTTTGCTTTGCTTTTAGTTAGTTGCACGGTGGGTTTTTTTTGGGGTTTTTTTTTTCCTTTTCTCTATTGATATATATAAAAATTAGTATACTATTATGTTACCTTGGTACGTTATGTTTAAATTACATTGTTTGTATTTTTTTTTGTATTAATATCTCCTGTAATTTTTTTATATTCTAACAGTGTATTAATGCCTATATGGCTTACCTTTTTGTATACTTATTCAATAAAAAGATTTAAAGAATTTTCATCAAGGCTACACAGTCATATTTTTCATCAATAGCATGCAGATTAGTGCTCTTTTTGAAACTGCAACTTAACTTTTTAGGTTTGTCTCTTCCAGTAGTCCATTTATTTTTGTCTAACCAACATGCCCTTTGTATGTGTCCTACTTTTGCCATTTCTGCATGTTTCACCTTTAATCCTGCATTTATTTGGGAGATATAAGCCCCTGCCACAACGGTGATACAATTTGTTCAACCAGGCCAGATTCTGTTTAGACACTGCAGTTTTGTTTGTGCTCATTTTCATTCCTGACTGCAACTCAATTGCGTCTCTGTCTGTGGTTTCCATTGAAATAGCGATTTCAACTGCTCTTTTGAATGTAAGTTGTGCTTCAGTTAGGAGTAGTTTTGGAATGTTTTCTTGTAAGATTCCACAAACTAGACAATCTCTTAGTACATGATTGAACCCATCAGTGAACTGACAATGCTCAGACAATCTCTTCAATTCAGCTGCATATGCTGAAATGGACTCCCCTTCTTTTTGATTCTGCTTACGAAACCTAAAGTTTTTGTAATCAACAATGGTCTCAGTTATAAATGTTCCTGCATTACCTTGACTATATCAGCAAACTCATTTCTGATGGTTTAGTTGAAGCAGTTAAACTTCAAAGAAAACTGTATGCCTTTAAACATAATGCACTCAGCAAAATTGGTACTCGTTTCTCACTGGCTATTTCATTTGCTTCAAAATATTGCTGAAATAGCTCTGTATAAATATTCCAGTTATCTTTTATGTAATCAAACATGTTGATTTTTTCCAATGTAGCTTGCAATTTCTGCTTTTTTAATGACCCGGTACTCACCTTCTGTGAACCCTGAACTCCTCTATTTAACTGGGCAGCTCTTTATGTGCTGGGCTGCTTTTTTTTTAACTCGACGTTGGTCTTGCTGCATTTGAATAGGTCTGTAGTCATTTAAAAAAAACCTCGTTGCTAATGTTATGTCTTGTAAGTTCAAAATATTAAACCAATTAAAAGTCCAAAATAAGACCAGGAGATATAGGAGCCGAATTAAGCCATTTGGTCCATCAAGTCTGCTCTGCCATTTAATCACGGCTGATCCATTTTCCCTCTCAGCCCCACCCTCTGCCTTCTCCCTATATCCCTTCATACCCTGCCTACATGAACCTATCAACCTCTGCCTTAAATATACCCAATGGCTTGGCCTCCACAGCTGCCTGTGGCAACAAATTCCACAGATTCATCACTCTCTGGCTAAAGAAACCCCTCCTCATCTCCATTCCAAAAGGACACCCTTCTTTTCTGATGATGTATCCTCTGGTCTTAGACTCCCCCACCACAGGAAGCATCCTCTCCACATTCACTCTGTCGAGGCCTTTCAACATTTGATAGGTTTCAATGAGGTCACACCTCATTCTTCTGAATTCCAGTGACTAGAGGCCCAGCACCATCAAATGTTCCTCATATGATAAGCCTTTCAATCCTGGGATCATTTCTGTGATCCTCCTTTGAACTATCTCCAATGTCAGCACATCCTTTCTTAGATAAGAAGCCAAAACTAATCAAAATGTTCCAAAGGAGGCCTAACCAGTGATTTACAAGGACTTCTCATTGCATCCTTGCTTTCATATTCTAGTCCACTGGAAATGAATGCTAACATTGCATTTGCCTTCCTCACCACAGGCTCAACCTGCGAATGAACCTTTACGGAATCCTGTACGAGGACTCCCAAGTCCCTTCGCACCTCTGATTTTTGTATTTTCTCTCCACTTAGAAAATAGTCAACCTTTTCATTTCTTCTATCAAAGTGCATGACCATACACTTCCTGACACTATTCCATCTGCCATTTCTTTGCCCATTCTCCTCATCTGTCTGTCCTTCTTTAGCTTCTCCACTTCCTCAGAACTACCTGCCCCTCCACCTATCTTCGTATCATCTGCAATCTTTGCCACAAAGCCATCATTCAAGTTATTGACATATAATGCTAACCTCTGGGAGGAGGAGAAGATGGCGGCACGACGCAGCTCGCAGTGGCCACTCTGGTGATGAATATCTTATCTGTCAAGTAGGGTGCCATGCACAATCCTGATTTGATGGAGGCAGATGTGACAGCACGGAGGAACATCTGGTGAAACTTCTGAAATGCCTATTTCGCTGCTGCTGCTACTGTGTGGTCCAGAATCTCCGGAGGGGAAGGCCCCGAGTCCTCAGCTTTGCCTGTTGCTCGGTGGCAGGGTCCGGGGTCGAGGTGCTCGGTGTCGGAGGGCTGGTCGGAGGCTCGAAGTTTTCCGACGGACTCAGGGTCGACTGTGGTCGGGTGCTTCCAGGGTGCTGCATCGGCAAGTTTGCAGCGCTGGAGGTTCATGGCAGGGAGAGTTTCTCCCTCCTACTGTCTGCGTGAGATGATGGGCTATCGGAACTTTGAGACATTTTTTTACCGTGCCCATGGTCTGCTCTTTATCAAATTATGGTATTGCTTTGCACTGTTGTAATTATATATTATAATTATGTGGTTTTTGTCAGTTTTAGTCTGTCCTGTGTTTCTGTGATATCATACTGGAGGAACATTGTATCATTTCTTAATGCATGCATTACTAAATGAGAATAAACAAGGATTGATTGTCCTCATAATCTAATCTAATCTAAAAAAAGTAGCAGTCCCAACTAGTCACCGGCAGCCAACCAGAAACAACTCCTTTTATTCCCACTCTTTGCCTCCTGTCAATCAGCTACTGTTTTATCCATGCTAGTATCTTTCCTGTAATACCATAGGCTCGTACCTTGTTAAGCAGACTCATGTCAAAGGCCTTCTGAAAATCCAGTTATTCAACATCAACTAATTCTCCTTTCTCTATCTTGCTTCTTATTTCTTCAAAGAATTCCAACAGATTTGTCAAGCAAGAATTTCTCTTGAGGAAACCATGCTGACTACGGACTATTTTATCATGTGCCTCCAAGTACCCCAAAAGCATATTCTTAACAATCGAGTCCAACATCTTCCCAACCACTGAGGTCAGACTAACCGGCCTATGATTTCCTTCCTTCTGCCTCTCTCTCTTCTTGAAGAGTGGAGTGCCACTTACAATTTTCCAGTCTTTCAGAACAATGCCAGAGTCAATTGATTGTTGAAAGATCATTACTAATGCCTCTCCAGTCTCTTCAGCCACCTCTTTCAGAACCCTGGGGTGTAGACCATCTGGTCCAGGTGACTTATCTACCTTCAGACTTTTCAGTTTCCCAAGAAACTTCTCCCTTTCAACTTCACACACCTCTTCCCTCTGACACTCTTGAACTTATGGCAAACTTCTAGTGTCTTCCACAGTGAAGACTGATGCAAAATACTTATTCAATTCATCCACCATTTTCTTGTTCGCCATTACTACCTCTCCAGCATCGTTTTTCAGTAGTTCGATATCTACCCTAGCCTTTCTTTTACATTTTATACAGGTCTAACTTCGAGTTTACTTCGAGGCACACCCACAAGTATTACATGGTAGTGTGATGATGTATGCAATTTGTGTATTTATATATATATATATATATATATATATATATATATAAAACCTGTAATGAATTATTTAAAAAACTGGAATACTTACTCAAACAATATATCTACAATATTACTCAAATACAACAGAAATATTAAATACACAACATTATCCCTACTCCTTTTCTTCAACAAAGGAATAACATATGGCACCCTTCAGTCATCTAGTACTATTCCTGTGGCTGTTGAGGAAATAAAGATCTTCTCCAAAGGCACAGCAAATCTCTGCCCTCACTTTTGCAATAACCTGCGGTATATCCCATCTGGCCCTGGGAATTTATTATTCCTAATGTTTTTCAAAGGTTCCCCGATATCCTTTTTTTTTAACATCAACATGTTCTAGCATATCAGCCAGCTTTACTCTGTACTCACAATTGTCACGGTGAATACTGAAGCAAAGTATTCATTAAGGGCCTCCTCCGAGTCCAGGCACATTTCCTTTTCTCTCCCTGATCGGCCCTACCCTCACTCTAGTCATCTTCCTGTTCTTGACATACATGTACAATGCCTTGCAGTTTTCCTTAATCCTACTCACCATCCTACTTCTCTCATACCCCTTCTAGTTCTCCTAAGTCTATTCTTAAGGTCTTTCTGGCTACCATATAATTCTCTGGCACTCTGACTGAGCCTTGCTTCCTAAACCTTAAGTAAAGTTCTTTCTCCCTGTTTGTTCCACTTCTCTTGTCAACTATGGTCCCTTCACCCCACCACCCTTTCTCTGCCTCAATGGGACAAACCAATCCGGAACCCCCTGGAAGTGCTCCCTAAACAACATCCCACAATTCCATTTCACGATTCCCTGAGTACATCTGTTCCGAATTTATGGTTCAGGTTCCTGCTAATACCATCATAATTCCCCTTCCCTCAGTTAAAAACTTTCCCACACCACCTGTTCCTGTTGATGTCCAAGGCTATAGTAAAGGTCAGGGAACTGTGATCGCTGTTTCCAAAATGCTCACCTACCGAGAGATCAGACACACCTGACCTGGTCTATTGCCTAGCACCAGATCCAGTATGGCCTATTTCTTAGTCACTTGTCTACATATTGCATTAGGAATCTTTCCTGGACACACCTAAATAATTCAGTCCCAAATAAACCTTTTGCTCTGAGGATGTACCAATCAGTATTAGGGAAGTTGGAGTTACCCATGGAAACAGTTGTGTTATTTTGCACGTTTCCAAAACCAGCCTCCTGAACTGTTCCCCAATGTCTCTTTTGCTATTGGAGCAGGAATAAAATGCTCCCTGTAGTTTCAGACTTCCATCCACATTGATTCACTACAGAATCTTTCCTTTTCTGCACCTGTGATACTATCCCTGATTAGCAATATAGCTCCCCGCACTTCATTCACTTCCCTCTCTGTCCCCTTTGAAACGTCTAAATCTTAGCACACCCAGTAGCCATTCCTACCCTTGTGAGAGCCAGGTTTACGTAATGGCCACAACTTCGCTGATCCATGTAGTGATCTATACCCTAAGTTCTTCACTCATTTTCTTGTTACCTCTTGCATTAAAGGTGCATCAAGAACAACGGTGATGGACCTTTGTCAGTAGGATGGAGAGAAGACACACTTCAACCCATCCCACTGATGGCAAATTTGCACTATCAGCCTCCTATCCTTTCTCACCGTGACTCTGCATGCTGCGTCTACCTACATGCAAACTGCCCCATATTCTGACCATCTCTCTGGTTTCCATCCCCCTGCCAAACTAGCTTAAACCCTCTCCAACAGCTCTAGCAAATCTGCCTGCAAGGATATTGGTCCCCTCAAGTTCAGGTGTGACCCATCCTTGTTGTACAGGTCATAGTTTCACCAGAATAGATCCCAATGATCTACAAATCTGAAACCTGCCCCCTGCACCGATTCCTCAGCCACACTTTCATCTGCTGAATCTCCCTATTCTTGCCCTCACTGGTGTGTGGCACAGGCAGCAGCCAGAGATTACTACCCTTGAGGCCCTGCTTTTCAGCTTCCAACCTATCTCCCTATATGCTCTCTGCAGAAACTCATTCACTTTCCGACCTGTATCATAGATACCAATATGTACCACAGCTTCTGGCTGCTCACCCTTCACCTTTAGAATAGTGTGGACATGATCTGAGACATTCTGGACCCTGGCACCTGGGAGACAAAATACCACCTGATATCTCTTTCACATCCACATAATCTCCTGTCTGCTTCTCTAACTATTCAGTTCCCATCACTACTGCATTTCTCTTCTCCCTCCTTCCCTTCTGAGTCACAGAGCCGCACTCAGTGACAGAGAACGGGTCACTGCAGCTTTCACTAGCTCACCTCCCCCCAACTTATTATTGAGGGAAACAGCCACAGGGATACTCTGCACTACCTGCCTATTCCCTCCCCCTTTCCTGACGGTCACCTGCAACTACCACCCTGTAGCTCCGATCTATCACCTCCTCATTCTCCTGTAGGAGCTGAAAGTCTTCCAGGTGCAGCTCTAGTTCCCTAACACAGTTTATAACAAGTGGGAGTTCTGGAAGTTTCTCAGAACTCCCATGTTTTACATGAAGAATACACTTTAATGAGTATGCCTACTAGAAAGCGAATCTCAGGGTTGTATATGGTGACATATATGAACTTTGATAATAAATTTACTTTGAACTTCGAACACCACCTAGCCTCGATCTATTCTCACTAGTCTAGCTGGGCCTAATAGATACAAAAAAAAACTTACCGGAAACATACTTTAGCCTCCACCTCTCCTCACTGAAGCATCCTGAGCCAAAGTCTCAATCTCTCCACTCTATCACTCTCCACTCCCATAATGGCTGCTCTTTTGAAGCCTAACTCCTTTTTATAGGCCTTTCCTAGTGCCTAATAATCTTCAATATCGCAATCACACTGAAAGATTCTGAACTCACATTGTAAATCTTGCACTCACTCACCCACCTCCAAATAAACGACTGCTCATGATAGCTCGAGCCCTGGGAAAAGTTCTAAAATGATGGCGAAGATTGTCAATGTTTCAGGTCGAAATGCTACATCAGGATTTAAAGTGAAATGGGGATATCGCTGGTAAAGAATGAAGATGTTCAAGATTTTAAATTGTTTATTAAGACCAGAAGATAGGAGCAGAATTAGGCCATTCAGCCTATGGAGTCTGCTATGTCATTCCATCAAGACTGATATATTATCCCTCTCAACCCCATTCTCTTGTCTTCTCCCCATAACCTTTGACACCCTGGCTAATCAAAAACCTATCAACTTCCACTTTAAATATACCCAGTCACCTGGCCTCCACAAACAGCAGGTAATCTGCAGATAATGGAAATCCAAAGCAACACGTGCTGGAGGAACTCAGCAGGTCAGGCAGCCTCTATGAAAGGAGTAAACAGTCAACATTTTGGACAGAGACCTTTCATCAGTCCTTATGAAGTTGTTTGGAAATTATCTGTAGTTTAGCAGATTATCAGTAGGAGCCTCATTATGTACACTTTTAATTGCTTTGTTCCAGCTATCTCTGAGCAAAGCTAGTTCGCAAACACTTCACATAATTGAGGTTGCAAAACATACTGTCCAGTGTCACAGTCATCGACTGTGATGAAGTGCTGAGAGGTTGCTCACGGCCAGAATCAACTCCTGCCTGAACACCCAGACCCACTGCAATTTGCCTATGGTCACAATTGGACTACAGCGGATACAATCTCACTGGCTCTCCGCTCGGCCTCAAATCACCTGGAAAATATTAATACCTACAGTATGTCAGGCTGCTGTTTACTGATTTACTCAGCATTCAACACATCATACCCTCAGTTCTGATCAAAAAGCCCCAAAACCTGGACCTCTGTACCTCCCTCTACAACAGGATCCTTGACTTCCTCATTTAGGAGACCACAGTCGGCAGTGGAAAAGTGGGGCAGCTTCCAGTTCCTGGGTGTTAACATCTCTTCCTCACTGACAATCAACACTGGCACATCTCAATGATGCACACCTAGCCCACCACTCTTCTCTCTCTACACCCACAACTGTGTGGCTAGGCACAGCTCAAATGCCATTTATAAAATTGTCAATGACATAACACAACTATCGTAGGCAGAATTGTCGACGAAGAGACATACAGGAGCGAGATAGGTTACCTGCTTGAGTGGTATCACAACAACCACCTTGCACTCAACATCAGTAAGACCAAAGAATTGATTGTGGACTTCAGGGAGGGGAGGTCAAGAGATTGCACACCAGTCGTCATCAAAGGACCAGCAATGGAAGAGGTGAGCAAGTTTCTGTGTGTCAACATCTCTGAAATCTACCCTGTGCCCAACATATTGATGCAATTACAAAGAAGGCACGACAGTGGCTGTATTCATTAGGAGTTTGAGGAGAATTAACATGTCACCAAAGACACTCAGAAATTACTACAGGTATACTGTAGAGAGCATTCTAAGTGTTTGCATCACTGTCTGGTATGGAGGGGCCACTGCACAGGATCAGAAAAAGCTGCAGGAAGTTGCAAACTCAGTCAGCTCCATCACGAGCACTAACCTCAACAGCATCGAGGGCATCTTCAAAAGGCAATACCTCAAAATGTCAGTACCCATCATTAAGGACCCCATCACCCAGGACCTGCCCTCTTCTCATTGCTACCATCAAGGAGGAGGTACAGGAGCCTGAAAATATACAGCTGCTTCCCATCCGTCATCAGATTTCTAAACAGACATGAACCCATGTACACTACCTCACTATATTGTTCTTTATTTACTCTCTTTTTGTATTACTTACTTGTTTTAAAATTTATATTTATTATAATAGTATAGACTTTATAGTTATATTTACTACGTATTGCTACAAAACAACAAATTTCATGATATACACCAAAGATATTAAACCTGATTCTGATTCTAAAAAGAGACTTGGAATGGCACTTTGCAAACAAGCACCTAAATTTCCATCTGTAAGGAAAGGATTAAATTTGACTCCTCCTTGGTATATGCTAAAATGTGTAACACAAAATGGAAGTTTGTAAGACAAAATGGTGTTAGTCTGAGACAGAAACACAAAAAACCTACAGCACAATACAGGCCCTTCGGCCCACAGTGCTGTGCCAAACATGAAATTACTTTAGAAATTACCTAGGGTTACTCATAGCCCTCTATTTTTCTAAGCTGCATGTACCGTGGATGTGAGAATGTTTTGAGAATCAGTCCACAGCCATGTTTTGAGAACTTGACAGTAGAGAACAGTGGAAAACATGTTTGGCTGGAAAAGTACTCATTCAATCTTATGGATGTCACAAGAGGGCTTGCCTAAAGCATTATTCCTTCCCATTTCCTCATTATCTCAATTCATAATTTCTTCATTCCATGTTTTTTTCTCCATTCTCAAATATATACTCAGATATCCCACCTCTCCCAGAAGTTCCAGGAGTCTTCCGCATATTAAGAGTGGCTCCCTGATGCCCGCAAATTATATACAATATCACGGAAATCAATTTTTTTGAGAGCGAGAGCGCACGAGCGAGAGAGAGAAAGCAAGTGCGCGCCATGGACAGTGTTCCAAAAAAAGAAAATATAAACCGTACGTCACCCCAGACTACACTAAAGTGTACCCCTGCCTAATAGGGGTCAAAAATAATGACAGTGTTGCTCGCTGCACTGTTTGCAACAGTGACTTTTCTATTGTCCATGGTGGGTTAAGACTGTAAAAGACATGTTGAGGTGAGTTTAACAGGTGTCGTTCATTCATTAGCATAGGTAACGTTATTTAAACTAGCTGGCTGGCTGCTAAGGAGCTACTCTGTTGCAGACATCCCACCTCTCCTGGAAGTCTCCCACAAATTGATGATGCTACCTCCCTGAAATGAGTTTTTGCAGGGTGGGATGTCTGTATACTTCAAAAAGGGTGCTGACGGTAAAAGTTTATAATCTACTGAAACAAACCCTCTGGCTTTCCATAATGGTAGCTATTCATTCAGGCTATTACAAACCTACAGTACATGCTATCGCTTCCAAAGGATACTTGTTGGCACGCTAACAACAGGAGCTGCTGAAGCAAGCTCTGCCTCCTGTCTACTCGTTGTCTCAGGCGACTTGACTGTGAACCCCTCCAGCTCTGCTCCTTCCTTGCCCTCTACATACATACCACGTCCTGTAAGCCTCTTTCCATTCTGAACTGATGATGATCCTTACAGAGGAGCTTTCTGGTTGCATGACTCTATTCCTCTTTCCTGAATTTAAGATGGGAATGATTGGCCCCTCCCATTCCTGTGCTACGGTCACCTGACACCTGTGGGGTTCTCTTTGATGGGTTAGGTTGTCAGTGAGCATAGTTCTAGTCTTTAACCTTTTATCCATGATAATGTTACCTGCAATAGCAATGTCCACTGAGCTATACGACTTTGACTGACCGTCCCATACTTAGTACACCCATCCAGCATAGGCTGAATTCGGGAATGCTCTGTTAAAATGGAGAGTGGTTAAGACCCTCTTCTCATTCCCCATCAGGCAGGAGGTACAGAAGCCTCAGGTCCCACACCACCAGGTTCAGCAACAGGTATTACCCCACCACCACCAGGCTCCTGAAATGGTGCCGATAACCTCACTCACCACAACTGTGAACTGATCCCACAGCCAACAGATTCACTTTTAAGGGCATTACAACTCATTTTCTCAGTGTGATTTTTTTTATTTGCCCAATTTGTCTTCTTTTGAACATTGGTTGTTCGTCAGTCTTCGTAGTGTTTCATGAATTCTGTTGTGTTTATTTGTTTTACTGTGGACGCCTGCAAGAAGTTGAATCTCAAGGTGGTGTATAGACTTCAAAAATAAATTTATTTTGACTTTACTTTTGACTAAACATGAAATGGCTAACTGCCCAAAGGACTACGAGCAGATGAAGTTCATTTATCGTATATGCGTGTTCTGCTGGAGTAAGCGTTCAAGATGCATACACCACTCACGTGCCTCCTGTGTAACAAAGCTGATACTGTGTTACTGGTGACAGCAACCTCGAAAGAGAATGGATCAGAAGGTGTTGGGGTAGTTTTAAGATCTGATACTGCCTTTATGTGTTCTGGTTTCCAATATCACAGAACAACTTTTTCCAAGAGTTCCATAACCAGAGAAGCCGTCTATGTGGTCTCTACAATAGCAAACCCAGAAACAAGCTCAGTCCCCTTACTTCGGTGGGAGGGCATGGTTTTGCCACAACATTCATGGGCTGTTTATAAATCTTTCATCAAAATAGAGCTTTGATCAGTGACCAAAATTGAGCTTAGAGCAGAGACTAATTCCGATATCAGAAGATTGAGAGGAGGAGATTTCACTCGGGTCCACTGACAGAGTAGAAAAAGGCAGCAGCAAGTCGCAGCAGTGTGAATAGAGCTTTGAGCAATTGATGTTCGGGATTGATTAACAAGAGCAAGTTAAAGGAATGCGGCCATCGCCAGAGTGGACAGTGTTAGAGTGCTGATCTTGAGGCGTGCATATATCACGTGGTAGTGTGATGACGTATGTAATCCATGTGTTTTATATATAACTTACAATTAATTATTTAATGAAGGAAGAATGTTTAATCAAACAATATATACACAAGATCATTCAAATTTTATTGTAATATTAAATACACAGCACTCCTTCCTGCTTAGATATACATTCCAACTCAACGTAGAATGCATCTCAACTATACACACGGAGTATTATAAAATACAACTTCTAAACAGACATCCACAACATAGTAAATAAATTTTAAATTGTTCCATTCCAGCCTAAAGATTTAATTGCTTTGAAGGATTTCTTCTTCTTGTGGGATAGCATCTTTCCTGACAAGCCTGGCCAGTGAGACTTGTGGCTGTGAAAGCAATCACAGGTTCCAGGGCCTCCTCCATGGTGGTTGTAGGAGTTCACTCTGAGGCTCCAGGAAGCGGTTCTGACAGCTTTGGTCACCTTTCTTCTTTTTCTCTCTCTCTGGATCTTCTTTGATCCCTTTCGTTTTCTTTCTCACGTTCCTTCTCTCTTTCACACCTTTCCCTTTCTCGTTCATATTCTTTCTCTCCATCTCTTCCCTCCTTTTTGTTCTTTTAGTTTGAGCATCTTCAGCTTGGGAAGGTGCGTTTAGTTCTCTTATTAACCCTTTTATTGCTGCCTTTACTATATGATCTCTCCTCTTCACTTCTTCATCCACAATATCATCTGATGAATTCTCTGTTTCATATCTCTATTGACCCCTTTTCTTTTGGCCTTCCATTCATCCAGCTGGCCTGTGGTCTTTGCATCTACTTTTACAAGCAGCTTTTGTCTCCCCCATTGAAGTTCATGGAATAACCTTAATGCACACAGAGAAGATTCTGGTTCTTTATACTCACAAAAGCAGAATGCTTGCAACTTTACTGAAGCTCCTTGAACTCTCTTCCAGCTTAAAACCAAGCCACATTTTGCAAGTAACTACCTGATTAACATATCAGAAGTTCTCTAAGATACGTTTTCTACAAAAACTGTTATGGTTGGACCAATGCTTTCATCATTTTCAGGCTTTCTCTGAGCAGTATGGTCCTTCCTCGGTCCAATATGCTTTGCAAAGAGAAGCACAGAGGTTTGCAGCAACACCTGTTTGTCCTCTGTTGGACAACGGTTCATGGTGTTCAGCATTGAGACAGTTGTGGCATCGTACAATACCTTTCTTAATTTGCTTTCATATGGCTTCATTGCAGGGAATGTGTCATGCAAATTGTTGATGAATCTCCAATCAAGTTGCAGTTGTGTCAACCAATCATGCCCCCACATTGCTGGTCCTCCTGTTTTTACCACATACAAGCTCAATCTGGCTTGTTGGTTGCTGTATCTCACTGTTATGACATTTCCACAGGAGTTATCTTTTCTCCAGTAAAAGTTCTTATTTGGATATCTTCAGGCTTCAGTTTAGTATCTTTGAAATGCCATTTAAACTCATTTTTTGGAATAACTGAAACAGCTGAGCCAGTGTCCAATTCCATTTTAATTAATCTGCCATTTACTTCTTGCATCAGCCATATTGCTTATCTGTCGTTAAATTTCACATTGTAGATCTCAAGGGTACACAGTCCTGTGGCACTCACATCATTATCAGATTTTTCATCAACACCGTGTAGATTAGTGCTCTTTTAGAAACTGCAACTTGACTTTTTAGCTTTTTCTCTTCCCGGAGCAATCCAGTTATTTTTGTCTGCCGACATGTTCTTTGTATGTGGCCTGCAAGTTTCACATTTGGACCTGCATTTTTTTGGTGAATGTGAACCAAACAGTAACACAGTTTGTTTGGCCAGGCTGTTTTCTGTTGAGATGCTGCAATTTTATTCACACTCACTTTCATTCCTGACTGCAACTCAAATGTGTCTCTGTCTGTGGGTTCCATTGAAACAGTGATTTCCACTGCTCTTTTAAATATAAATTGTGCTTCAGTTGAGCTGTTTTAAATGATTTCTTGTAAGATTCCACAAACTAAGCAATCTCTTACTGTATCATTAATTCCATTACCGAACTGACAATGCTCAGGCAATCTCTTCAATTCAGCCATGTAGGCTGAAATGGATTCCCCTTCCTTTTGATTCCACTTATGAAACCCAAAGCGTTCTGCAACCAACAATGGCGTTGGTTACTTTCACAATATCAACAAAGCTAACTTCTACAAGTTTGGTTGGAGCAGTCAAACCTTGAAGCAAACTGTACGGCTTTAAACCCAATGTACTTAGCAAAATTGGCACTCACATCTCATTGGCTATTTCATTGGCTTTTTCCAATAGCTCAGTATACATGAACCAATTATCTGTTGTGTAATCAACTCAATTATGTCTTTCCTTCTGAAGAAAACATTTCAACTTAACCATTGCTTGCTGCGCAGTTTTTATTTTGGTGTGAATGTCCTGCTGTGCTTGAGTGGGTCAGTAGCCATCTCAGGTTCATTTTAAAAATATCTCGTCACCAAAATTATGTCTTGCAACTTCAAAACATTAAACTAGTTCAAAGGAAGAGACAGGAATCCAAAATGTGTGTCTAATTTTAAGTTTACTTTTAGCAAGGCGCAAACGTATCACATGGTAGTGTGATGACACATGCAATTAAAGTATTTTTACATACAACCCGTAATTATTTAAAAATCAAGAATGCTTATTCAAACAATATATATACAAGATCACTCAAATATTATTGAAATATTAAATACACAACAGCCTTTACCTGTGACCATGTTTTATATGCTAAGTGACAACATCTATCTGGTCTGTCAGCTTGAACTCAGTCACAATGGTCACAATGGTAACTTAGCCCATGTTGCCTGGATTGGTGCAGGCCAATTAACACAACCCCGTTGTCTTAACATTTGGCTCATGCTTATGCTAAAGCCTCATGTTCACCATTTTGCAAACCATATTTCTTAGTCTGTGGGCTTTTAAGTTCAATTTACTGCTTACAATTTATAATAAACACTGAAAACTAATTGCAAGCTTCCTGAACTTATTTATATTTAAAATAAGAATTGAAATCTGGTTGTTTGAATTAATATCTGTTATATTCACATAACTCCAGAATGCTTCTTAACACTGCAATACTAGGGTCCTAAGCCTAGTACTACTTTGCTCTTGACTTAAAATCTGTTTATCCAAAATAGGACAGTAAATACTTAAAAAAAACTTCACTAGTGCTCCTCTTTCCACTATTTACCACTTATGTAGAGCCTCCACCAGGTCACCCTCATTAATCCCTGCATCTAATATCACCCTGAGTTCCCTGGCCTTGTTCCAGCTCCAGATGAATGTAGTGCTGAAGTTAGACATAAAGGGTTAATCTTAACTCCTGCCCTTCATTGATACCATGTTTTGCCCTGCGCTGCCAAATACACTGGAAAAGTTCTCCATGATCATTTCTCAGCTCATTCTTTGGTATAGTTGCACCTGTAACACTTAATCAGTCTACATCATAAGAAGCAGATCCCCTGGCCGCAGTGTTCCCTGAACTCTCTCCGTTAAGGCAGGCACCACTGGGGACTGCTGGGGTTTCTGGGACTGAAAACTCTGCCTCCTAATGGAGAGGTCCAGAGGGTTTTGGACCATTCCTCCAAACATGCTCATTGTTGTAGTGTGTAGCCTCAATTGCCAAATCACCTCAATCTATAACATCACCACCACATGTCCTCACCCAAAATACACATCCGACTCCTCTCAGTTGTGTCTGCAGTTTCTCCATCTGTTCAAAACTCTTATCTAATGCCAAATGCTGTTCTACAATCACAGCAGTACATCAATCCTGACACTGACTTCCGTATGCATCTGTTTACCTTCCTCCCCACGTTCCTCCTTTTCTCTGGTGTTCATACTGACTCTGAAATTAACTCAATTCCATCAAATAAACCTGTCTCTGTTCCTGCACTATTCCAGTTCCTTTTTCCTCTCTTTCTAATTCTTCCCTGCAAATCAATCCCCTAATTCAAATTCTTCACTTCATATCATTCCATAATGAATAAGTTTCAAGACCTTCACCTCAATATCTCCTTGTGTAATTGGACCCTCGATTTCCTCACTTGCAGACTCCAGTCAGTTGGGATTTGCAACAACATCCCCTCCACAGTCTCCATCCGCACAGGTGCTCCACAAGGCCGTGTGCCTAGCCTCTGCTCTACTCGCTTTATACTGATGACTTCGAGGCTAAGCAAAGCTCCAAAACTATATTTAAATTTGCTGACACCACCATTGCCATTGGCCAAATCAAAGGTGGCGGCAAATCAGCAGATAAGAGGGAGATTAAAATCTGCCTGAGTGGTGCCACAGTAACAACTTCTCACTCAGTGTCAGCGAGACCAAGGAGCTGTTTATTGATTTCAGAAGGAGGAAACGGTGGTCTATGAGCCAGTACTCATCAGGGGATCAGAGATGGAGAGGGCCAGCAACTTTTAAATCCTTGGTTAACATTTTCGAGGATCTAGTCTTGGCCATGGTGAGTTTGTAATATGGAAGAAAATGTTGAACTTGAAGGACAGTGGGATGGAAACGCCCAATTTGTGAGATTGTCCTTGCAGTCTCCCCCACGATCCCACCTCCCCAATTTGTGGACTCTGAACTGATTCTTGCTCTGGGACAATCTAATCAGAGCAATTGAGTGTGGACACAAGGAACGTCAGGTAATGACCTGCTAAACCTAAAACCATTCTCAGTGTAAAGTGCCAGACCTACCGAAGAAGCAATCTGCAATCTCATTAGACTCAGTGTCTGGGTCACCTACTTTGAACCATTCAGAATTGAAAGGAACAAATACACAAGGCTGGGGGGGCAGAAACCATAGAACAATGTGGATTGTAGCTCCAAACCCGAGCCAATAAAAAGGTGGTAAGAGTTGACCCAGTGATGTGTATCCAATGACACTGCAACGCTACATCTGAATTGGTGAGGAATGAATATAAAATGGACACTTTATCAGCAATAACTCTTTCAGCAATAACTCTTTCAAGGGACCCACCATCACAAGGAAGAACCCCCACACCAGGGGCT
This sequence comes from Mobula birostris, assembly GCF_030028105.1. Taxonomy (NCBI): domain Eukaryota; kingdom Metazoa; phylum Chordata; class Chondrichthyes; order Myliobatiformes; family Myliobatidae; genus Mobula; species Mobula birostris. Next base: position 174,624,901 of record NC_092374.1, on the reverse strand, counting down.
GGGAGAAGAAAGGATCGTTTCTTTAGCCAACAGAGATCCCCTATTTCGGTGTTATAAATTGAAGAAGTGGTCTAAATGAGTATTGGTACAGAGGGATAGTAGAATTCATGTTCTAAGCTGTTGGTCCAGGGTTCAACATAGTTACGCTGTTGTTTGTGCAGAGACAATAAAATGTGAGCTTCGATTAATTATGAGTTGCGTAGTGGGTTTCCTGACCATGTTCTGTTGATGAACGGTCAGCACTAGCCTGGGCCTAGCACACATATGCAATTACGAAGAACACATGGCAGTGCCTCATGGAAGTTTGTGAAGATTAAGCGTGACATCTGAAACATTGAAAACTTGTACAGATCTATGGTGGAGACTATATTGACTGGTTGCATCAACAATATGGAAACACCAATGCCCTTGAACTGAAAAGCCTACAAAAAGTAGTGGGTACAGCCCGGCTCATCATGGCAAAGCCCTCTCCACCACTGAGCACATCTACACACAGCACTGTTGCAGGAAAGCAACATCCACCATCAAGGACCCCCGCCTCCCAGACCTTGCTCTCTTCTTACTACTACCATCAGGAAGAAGGTACAGAAGCCTCAGGTCCCACACCACCAGGCTCAGACACAGTTATTTCTGCTGAACCATCTGGCTCTAGAACCACAGGAATAACTTCACTTCCCCATCACTGAACTGTTCCCACATCCTATGGACTCACTTTCAAAGACTCTTCATCTCAAGTTCTCATTATTTATTGTCTATTTATTTATTTTGCCTCTTTTCTACTTGCACAGTTTGTTGTCTTTTGCTTTACTTTAGTTCGTGAGCCAGTGGGGTTGGTCGGTACCACCTGAGGGGAATAACGCTCATAGTGATTTTTGGAAAGGTATACATCTCTAGGGTTAGAAAATATGTGACAGCATTGCACCAGTGGTAGCTTTATTACTTCAAATAAGTAATCACTTTTTGCATATATTCCATATTGACATCAGTACAGCAGAAAATGTTACCCCACCCCACAAAAGGTAAAAAACCTCTTTTGGCGAGATTTCTGGAGTTTTATCAATGTCATGATATTTTCCATATTGTTGTATCAAAACCAAACAATCTTAAGCTTTTGTCATAGCATATAGAATTACAGTACAATAATTCAAATGTGGGGTTCCACATGGCCATAACCTAGGCTCTATTTGGTTGTAAAATTAATATATTTAATCAAAGACTGCTTTCCATACTTCGTTTTCCATACTTTCATAACCTATTAATAATCATAATAATTTTCCAAGTCTTCCACGTCTTCCACATCTTCATCTGAACTTTCCACACACTCTGAGGTGGATGCCTGGTTCTCACAGTCTGCCAGTTCTACACGTGTCAGTACCCCTGAGGCCATTTGCAAAACTCATACGTCTTGGGAGTGAACATTTTTTTGGACAGTTACAGGCCAGTAGATCCAGGACGGCATCGGGTGCTGGCTAGCCTTCCATCCAGTGCACCACCAACTGTTCAGCTTCCTCTTCTCTCTCCATCTTCCATCCTCTGCCAACAGGGCTTGGCACTTGTGGGTCCTTCTCTAAACATCTTCTCCATATACCAGCCTGGTAGCTGGCTCGCTGTGCATGTTTTGTTAAGCTGTCCTTGCATGGTGGGAGTTGATGACTTTCAACTTCACCTTTTTTGGCACAGAAAAGGTGATACCTGAGCTCATTGACCTTTGTGGCCAATGCTTTTGGGGCATAAAGGAGACATGTAAATACCTCCAGTTTGTCCATCAGTTCTGGGGAGAGGTCCCATTCCTGACCCAACTCTAAGAATGTGTCCTGAGTTTTTCTGTTGCTGCTCAGAAATTTTAGGGCACTTGTCTTCCCTTTGCCTGCAAAAGCGCTTACAGTGTCACATCCTGTATATGCGTGCAACCCGATGAGAGCCCTACAAACCTCTATGCCAACAGTGGCAGCAACCTTCCTGATGTCTACAAGCATTGTACGGGTTCTAGTGTCACACTTCTGAAACAATGGGGCCTCAATCTTGTCACAAAATGCTAAAGACATGATAAAGACATCTGTGTCTTCTGAGCAGATCACTACAGACTGGTATCCCTCTCTTGTGGCATTGGCAGCATGGAGAATTAGGTGGCCATCTGCTTCTTCTTGTTGACACTGAAGAGCTGACACTTCCTCACTGTCTTGAGATGTGATTCTGTAACATTTGTCATTCACAGTTGCACAGAATCTTCTCCTGTAGCTTTGCTCTGTACTCCACCTTCCTCCATTCATGGACTATGAAGCTAATGAGACTATTTTTGTTACTGACTTTGGTCAGGAAGCTCCTCCACTGCCTCACCATCTGTGTACCTGTGATACCTTGCAACTCATGACCAGTCTCTTCACCCCGTAGAGATCTTTCACTATTCTTGATAGAGTTCTCCTTGTATGTGTCGAGCACAACATCTATTCTGCTACTCTGCCTGCCTTCCCTCAGAGCCACACCCAGAATTGTTGTGGCAACATCTCTGAACATAACTTGATCACCTTTCACTCTTTGGACCAAGTTCATTCTATCAACCACTGTAGCAGAGTTTCCTGGGAGTTGCTCTTCTACTGCGACAATTTTCTGCAAGGTTGTGGTTAAAGTAGCTTTATTTGTCTTTCACACAGAAAGCTACCACCGCTGCAATGCTATCACATATTTTCTAGCACTTAGGGGTGTATACCTTGCCAAAAATCACTATAAGAATTATTCCCCCAGATGGTACTGGTGGCCCAAATTTGGGGTCCTGGCTCACGGACTACTTGTTTGTCCATCCTGTAGGGTCCAGTTTTTCATTGATTGGATTGTGTTACTTGGATTTACTATGTATGCTTGCAAGAAAACAAATCTCAGAGTTGTATATGGTGATGTATATATACTTTCATAATAAATTTACTTTGAACTGCACTTACACGTTTCCTCTGTAAGCTTTTGTTATTTAATGCTCCACTTCAATTATATCTTTGGACACACATCATCTCATTATAATAGCCTTGTAACCTCCTTGATTTCTCTTCACAAATTGCTTTCCACAGGTATCCCTGAGTGCCCCTGACCCTCCACTCAAGGTCAAGCATTTTTTTTGTATATACATAAGCATGAAACTAATCTCCTCTAAATTCCTTTTCTCATTTTAATATCCTAACTTAGTGGGTGCTTTGACTTGAAAACAGGGCCCAATACCTCTTTTATTCTTCTTCTTTTGAGCCACCCAGGTTCACCAGATATGTCCACCAATATAAAATTGACTTAGGTTAGGCAAATCATTAAATGAATCTTAATTAATTGAAAAATCACACAAATTATCTCAATGCAAATATCCACACAAATTATACTGATCCCAAGCCAATATTTTAAGACCTGACTGTCATTGTTCCCTTTGTACCAAAAATCACTCAAACCAATTTACAACACTGAAATACGGGATTTTCCACTGGCCAAGTGATTGACCCTACTAAAGACATGTGATCCTCTCTACAATAGTTACCGTCCGGAGTTCTAGCTGATTTAAATCTAAAGCCCCTCATTCCCGTTCTTTTTCCTTATCAGTTGTCTCCAGCCTATTTGGCTAATGCGTCAGCTGTTCATTGAATCTGGTCTAAGGCTACATCACTTTATTGCTCTTCTCCCAACTGAAGGCTTGTGCCTCATATCCCTGAGTCAGACCAGTAAAAATCACTGCAGTCAGGTCAGACACTTGCTGGGTTCAATTACTTCAAATCAGAGACACAGGCTGCCCTTTCCATAAGCCTGTTATTTCTATCTTACCAAAGAATGAATCTCAGAAACAATTTGTAGGAAATTATCTCTAGTTCAGCAGATTATCAATAGGAACCTTATTGTGTCCACTTCTAATTGCTTTGATCTAGCTACTCCCGAGTAAGAACCCGTTCACAAAATGGAGGTTGCAGAACAGTAACAATGGCATCAGCCAGGCCTCCCACCACATGGCAACAGCAACGGCATTTGGTTTTAATACTTCCACTATCCTCAACTCTTTCCAGTCAGGTTTTTTCTTCATATTTAAGTTTCTTCATGGTCAACAAATCTCAAGCAAATGGGACTGTCTTAACAAGGCACATTGGTTGGCATGGTTGAGTTGGGCCAAAGTGTCTGCTTTTGTGCTGTATGATTATATGGACCCTATGACTCAACTTATGCTTCAGTGAGCAAATTGATGATGTCTTGGAACTCGACTTCAGTGTGTATAAATGCATACTTTGTGGTGGGATAGATTAAGAGAATTGTGGAGTAGCGATACAACCTAATCTGACCCTAGTCTTCACTGTGGGTGGTTCTGTTGTGGACCGAGGACTGCAAGCTCTCATGAAGCAGCTGTAAGATGCAGACACATTTCCATAGGCAGCCAAAATTGAGAAGAATCGTTCTCAATTGATGGAGTCAAAGGTTTTGGTGAGATCAGGGAAGGCTGTGTACAATGGCCATTGCTGCTCCTGGCATTTCTCAGAGTTGATATGCCCAGTCCATCACAGTAAAATTCTCCCCACCATCCGGACCTTGCACTCTTCTTGCTGCTGCCATCAGGAAGAAGGTACAGGAGCCTCAGGACTCACACCACCAGGTTCAGGAACAGTTATTGCCCCTCAAACATCAGGCTCTTGAACCAGAGTGGATAACTTCTCTCAACTTCACCTGTCCCATCATTGAACTGTTCCCACAACCTGTGGACTCACTTTCAAGGAGTCTTCATCACATGTTCTCAATACTTATTGCTTATTTATTTATAATTATTGTTTCTGTTTTTCTCTTTTTCTTTTGTATTTGCATAGTTTGTTTTTTTTTGTACATTAGTTGTTGTCCATTCCGTTAGATGTGGTCTATTATTGATTCTATTGTGTTTTTTGTATTTACTGTGATTGCCCACAAGGAAACTGAAACTTAGTGCTATATATGGTAACATATGTGTACTTTGGTAATAATTTACTTTGAACATTGAACTTTGAAGATTATGTTCACCATACCTCTAGAATGGCAGACAGGAGAACAGCTCAAAGAACAAAATGTTGCTTCACCTTCTGCAGGGGGAAACTGGAAAAGGAATGCTATTATCATGGGGGAAGTGCCACCATCAGCAATAAACTAGACTTGTGTCTGAGCCACTCCCTGTGAGATATGAAGGGCCTATTACACACTGGTTCACTTCAACACAAAACTCCATTTAGGAGGGGCCATTGAACTGGGGTCAGTGGGGTGGGCCTGTGGAGACGATGCCAGTACTGTGCCTCTGTCTGCAGGGAGAGAGGGAGAAGCCCATGAGAAGCATTTGTTTCCTGGTGTGCGCCCCCTTCTCCCACCCCAAAACCCCTCAGATACACTGAACACAGCCACCAGTCCTTCCTTCCTACAGCAGAGTCCACCCTTCATCGTGCATGGACCATGGACCCTCTCCCCACCCACCACTGAGACCACTAATGAGATGTTCAGTGTGAGTTAATGTAGCTGCTGTCAGGAATGTTCGGGGAATGTATGGGAGTGTCAGGCTCTGCTTGTGTTTGCAATCTGTCCAGTTCTCACAGCTTCACTCTTCCCCTCATTCCACCCCTCCACCTCATTCCTCACCCCACCACCCCTCCCCCTCCACCTCATCCCACCACCCCTCCCCCACGCCTCATCCCTCATCCCGCCACCCCTCCCCCACGCCTCATCCCGCACCCCGCCACCCCTCCCCCACGCCTCATCCCGCACCCCGCCACCCCTCCCCCACCTCATCCCTCACCCCGCCACCCCTCCCCCTCCACCTCATCCCACCACCCCTCCTCCACACCTCATCCCTCATCCCACCACCCCTCCCCCACGCCTCATCCCTCACCCCTCCCCCTCATCCCGCACCCCGCCACCCCTCCCCCACCTCATCCCTCACCCCGCCACCCCTCCCCCTCCACCTCATCCCACCACCCCTCCCCCACGCCTCATCCCTCATCCCACCACCCCTCCCCCACGCCTCATCCCTCATCCCGCCACCCCTCCCCCACGCCTCATCCCTCATCCCACCACCCCTCCCCCACGCCTCATCCCTCACCCCTCCCCCTCATCCCGCACCCCGCCACCCCTCCCCCACCTCATCCCTCACCCCGCCACCCCTCCCCCTCCACCTCATCCCACCACCCCTCCCCCACGCCTCATCCCTCATCCCGCCACCCCTCCCCCACGCCTCATCCCGCACCCCGCCACCCCTCCCCCTCCACCTCATCCCTCACCCTCACACGCCTTCACTGATGAGGGGATTTTCCAGCCGACCTGCCCCTGGGTCACATCGCCTGGAAATCCCCCATCTCAGAAAGGTTTTACTTTCGTTGCTCATTTCTCCCTCTCCTCGCCCCTCACCGCCGCTGTTCACATTAAAACACACGGACTAAAGTTATTTCCAGCGGAGCAATCAGGGCGCTCCCTGCCCCCGCATCACCAGTTGCTGGGCAGATTATCTCCGGAAAGGTTCTTGTTTTGCTCGGGGTGAGCGCTGTTTCCGCTCCGGTTTCAAACGTCTCCGGACGGCTCGGCTCTGCTGGCGAGGACGATCACATGGAAATTTTCACGGATCTTTAACAATTTTGTGCAACACACATAAAATGCAGGAGTCCTTGTTTTGTATTCCTGTGATGTCTTTACAATTTAAAATGTTGTGATGAGTGATATGTGAGGTAATAAAGACAGTTTGGTAAAATATGTTTGTGATGGGATTAAAATTGGCCAGGACAGATTATCCTGGGCTCGCCTGTTGTTCTTCGTAGCATCCTTTTTTATCTCACCATGAGGCAGGCGGGACCTTGCTTTAACATCCTATTTGAGAGATGGCACCGCCTTTAACATTTCAAATGTAGACAATGCTGTGATGTGGGAGTTGTGTTACACCACAGCTCTCTTAACACCATGTTGTCTGTATTTGAATTGTTATAGGCTGTAAAGACATCTCAAGATTGCAAAACGCAGTCTCCTGCATTTTGTGTGTGCGCACCGGATTGTAAAAGACCCTTGAAAGTCTCCATGCAATCTTCGTTGCTATCTGAGCAAATATTACATGACCCAAAGTGCATTATCTCAGAATTAGAATCAGGTTTAATATGTAGGGTAACGTAATTGGGAGAAATGTACATAATTCACAACCATCGACTTGAGTTGGGGTTTCGCTTTCAGAGGCTGGTCTGACATGATGACGTCGTTACATAAGGATTTTTAGCGCACTTTTGTGTTTATGTTTTGGAGTTCAATAAAATATGTTATGGCCTCACTTCACTTTATTTGCGAAAACCTACATTGGTGACCTCCTGCGGTTTCATGCACCTCCTTACCATGGTGGACGGTATCACCAAGTGGCCAGAGGTCATCCCTCTAGCATCAACAATGGCCGCAGATGTGGCTCAGGTGTTTATCAGCACCTGGGTGCTGGGTTTGGCGCCCCATCTGATATTTCCTCTGACCGCGGTCCCCATTCACATCGCACCTCTGGGCTGTGATGACCCAGAACCTTGGTGTTAGGCTACATCACACCACGGCGTATCACGCGGTCCAATGGCCTGTATGAATGGTTTCACTCCTCCTTAAAGGCTGCTGTGAGCATTTCCCTGACGGATGAGTGTTGGCATGATCGTCTCCCGTGGGTCCTGCTGTGGCTCAGAGCTGCTCGAAAAGAGGACCTACAGTCATCCATGTCAGAGTTGGTATATGGGCAGCCTTTACGAGTGCCTTGTGATTTCATTCCTGATGCTACGACCGCCTTATCGGTCTCTCAACAGCTTTCCACTCTCCTCAGTAAATTCATAGAAACATAGAAAATAGGTGCAGGAGTAGGCCATTCGGCCCTTCGAGCCTGCACCGCCATTTATTATGATCATGGCTGATCATCCAACTCAGAACCCCGCCCCAGCCTTCCCTCCATACCCCCTGACCCCCGTAGCCACAAGGGCCATATCTAACTCAAAGGGCCATATCTAACTCAATTATCTAATTCAATTCATCTTCACCAATTTCTACCTCCCATCATGTTGTACAGTGCTCTTAGTTTGCAGTTGGCCTTTCATCCACCATGACTCACACCAACATCCCCTTAGATCCCTTTACGATGGTCCGTTCTGCATTTTGGAATGGAGGAGAAAAGACGTTTATCATAGATAAGAGGGGTAAACCTGAACATATTTCAGTAGATCGCCTTAAACTGGCCCACCAAGATTTGGAGTATTCTGCTGCTGTGCCCCTGGCAATACAAAATGACCATGATTGTGTCAACACACCTCTGGGTAAGCCAGAGGCACCTGTTGTTCCTCCACCCATTGAACACAGGACCTGAGCCAGACAGCTTGTCTGAGCTCCAGACAGACTCACAATGCCAGTTTTAGTGAATTCTGGGGAGGGGGAGCTATATAGGGTAACATAATTGTGTGAAATGTACATAATTCACAACCACTGACATTGAGTTGAGGTTTCATTTTAAGAGGCTGGTCTGACGTGATGACATTGCTACGTAAAGATTTTTAGAGCACTTTTGTGTTTAGGTTTTGGAGTTCAATAAAATGTGTTATGGGTTTCATTAAACATAAAATACCTCACCGTTTTATTTGCAAAACCTACAATATCAATGGCATATGTCATGAAATTTGTTGTTATGCAGCAACAATACATTAATAATAAAAACTGTGAATTACAGAGGTAGTGTTCATGGGTTCAACGTCTAGAAATCAGATGGCAGAGTGGAAGAAGCTTCAGGCTCCTGTACCTCCTCCCTGATGATAGCAATGAGAAGAGGGCATGTCCTGGGTGGTGGGGATCCTTAGTAATGAATGCAGCCTTTTTGAGGCATCGCTCATTAAAGATGTCCAGGATGCTGGGGAGGCTAGTGCCCATGATGGAGCAGGCTTGTTGGGATTAAATTCCACCTGCCACCATTATGCCCAACTTTCCAACTGATCCGTCAATTTCCAACTGCTCCAGGGTACCTCTCAACAAGCTTCTTCACTCTACAGCTGCACCAATTTTCATGCATATTTACTAATTACATTCCATAAATCCCCTATTAAGTTGTTTTCAGAATCAGAATCAGGTTTATTATCACCGGCATGTGACGTGAAATTTGTTAAATAATAATAATAAATAAAATAATAATAAATAAACAAATAAATCAATTACAGTAAACATATATTGAATAGATTAAAAACATGCAAAAAACAGAAATACAGTATATTAAAAAAAAGTGAGATGGTGTTCACGGGTTCAATGTCCATTTAGGAATCGGATGGCAGAGGGGAAGAAGCTGTTCCTGAATCACTGAGTGTGCACCTTCAGGCTTCTGTATCTCCTTCCTGATGGTATCAGTGAGAAAAGGGCATGCCCTGGGTGCTGGAGGTCCTTAATAATGGATGCTGCCTTTCTGAGACACTGCTGCCTGAAGATGTCCTGGGTACTGTATAGGCTAGTACTCGAGATGGAGCTGACTAGATTTACAACCCTCTGCGGCTTCTTCCGGTCCTGTGCAGTAGTCCCTCCCCACACCCCTCCCCCCCATACCAGACAGTGATGCAGCCTGTCAGAATGCATCTATAGAAGTTTTTGAGTGTATTTGTTGACATACCAAATCTCTTCAAACTCCTAATGAAGTATAGCCACTGTCTTGCCTTCTTTATAACTACATCAATATGTTGGGCCCAGGTTAGATCCTCAGAGACCTTGACACCCAGGAACTTAAAGCTGCTCACTCTCTCCACTTCTGATCCCTCTATGAAGATTGGTATGTGTTCCTTCGTCTTACTCTTCCTGAAGTCCACAATCAGCCCTTTCGTCTTACTGACATTGAGTGCCAGGTTGTTGCTGCAGCACCACTCCACTGGTTGGCATATCTCGCTCCTGTACGCCCTCTCGCCACCACCTGAGATTCTACCAACAATGGTTGCATCATCAGCAAATTTGTAGATGGAACTTAAGCTATGCTTAGCCACACAGTGATGTGTATATAGAGAGTAGAGTAGTGGGCTAAGCACACACCCCTGAGGTGTGCCAGTGTTGATCGTCAGTGAGGAGGAGATGTTATCACCAATCCACACAGATTGTGGTCTTCCAATTAGGAAGTCGAGGATCCAATTGCAGACAGAGGTACAGAGGCCCAGGTTCTGCAACTTCTTAATCAGGATTGTGGGAATGATAGTATTAAATGCTGAGCTATAGTCGATGAACAGCATCCTGACGCAGGTGTTTGTGTTGTCCAGGTGGTCATTAGAAGTACACAGCTTGTTTCCAACTTCCAGTCGGATAAATGCCCATCTACTTCTATTGCCTTCAGCCTCCTGTCAGCAGGCAAATTTTGGATCCAGTTCACCAACATAGCTCAGATCCTTTGTGCTTTCACCTTCTGGATCAGCCTGCGATGCAGATCCATGCCAAAAGCCTTACTGAAGTCAATTTAAACCATATTAACTGCTCTACCTTCATCAATTTTCTTAACTACCTCCTGAAAAATTCAAGCACGATTTTTCCAACACAAACTATACTGACTGCTCCTCATTCGTCCCTGTCTTTCCATGTGCAATTAAATCCTGTCCTTAACCCTGGCTTGTAGTCATAGAGTTATACAGAATGTCCAGCCCAAGTTGTCCATACCAACCAAGTTGCCTACCTGAACTAGTCCTGTCTTCCCGCATTTGACTCATTTTCCTTTGAACCTTTCCTATCCATGTTCTTGTCCAAGCGCCTTCTAAATGTTGTTACTGTGCCTCCTCTTCCAGTTCCTTCCATATAAGGTCCACCCTCTGGGTGAAAAACTTGCCCTCATTTTCCTAATAAACCTTCCCCTCACACCTTAAAACTGTGCCTTCTAGTTCTTGATCCCCAACCCTGGGAAAAAGGCTGTGATAGGTATGACCCTCACAATTTTATATACTGCCATACAGTTGCTCTTCAAACTTCTGTGCTTCAAGGAAGGCAACTCATTGCCTGTCCAATGTCTCTTTATAACTCAAGCTCTCCAGACTTGGTAGCATCTTTCTGAATCTTTTCTGCACCCTTTCCAGCTTAATGATATCCATCCTATTACTGGGTGACCAGAAATGGATACAGTACTCCCAGTATGGTCTCAGCAAAGTAGAGGTGTACCATAATGTCTCAATTTCTGTTCTCAGTGCCCAGACTAATGAAAGCAAGGGTGCCAAATGTCTTCCTCATCACCCTGACCACCTGTTTTGCCACTTTTGGGGAACAATGCACCTGTGCCCCTCAGTCTTTCTACAGCATTAAGTAGTGTCCAGTCATTTACTGTGTAAGTCCTGCCCTGGTTTAACTTCACAAATACAACAGCCTTTACTTGTCTGAGTTAAATTCCATCTGCCAATTCTTGGCCCACTTCCCTAGTTGATCCCGATCCATTTGTAACATTAGACAACCTTCTTTGCTGCCTACCGCATCACCAACTTTGGTGTCATCCACAAACTTACTAACTATGCCACCTGCTTTCTCATCCAAAACATTAATACGCATGACAAAGAACAGGAGATCTGGCACTGAATCCTGTGGCACACCCTGACCATAGGGCTCCAAACTGAAAAACAACCCACCACTGCAGCTCACTGTCTCCTACCACCAAGCCGATTTTGAGTTCTGAGGAAGGGTCTTGGCCCAAAACATCAACTGTTTATTCGTTTCCATAGATGCTGCCTGAACTGTTAAATTCCTCCAGCTTTTTGTGTGTGTTGCTTTGGATTTCCAGCATCTGCAGAATCTCTTGTGATTACAATTTTGTATCAAATTGGCTTGCTTATCCTGGATCCCATATGATCTCATCCCATGGAAAGTTACTGGAGGGGATTCTGAGAGATAAGGAAAGTTACTGGATATACGGTATGCCAGCATTTCTCAGAATCCCCTCCAGAAACTTTCACACCACCGATATTAATGTTAAACTGATCGGCCTATAATTCCCTGGTTTATCCTTGAAGATTTGGTTAAATAATACACATTAACCACCCTCAAGACTTCTGGTAAAATCTACGGAGCAGAATGTTGAGTCCATCTGGGTAGAGATTAAAAATATTAAAGTGAAAAAATCACTGGTGGGAGTTGTGTATAGGCCACCTAATAAAAATATTGCAGTGGCAGAGGCGATTAACCAAGAAATAACTGAGGTTTGTAAGGACGGAACGGCAATTGTCATGGGGGATTTTAACTTCCACATAGATTGGGTGAATCAGGTTGGTCAAGGAAGTCTTTATAGAATGCATCTGTGATGGCTTTCTTGAGCAGTATGTTAGTGAACCTACAAAGGAAAATGCTATCTTAGATCTAGTCCTGTGCAATGAGACAGGTAAGATTAACGATTTTGTAGTCAGGGATCCCCTTGGAAAGAGTGATCATAGTATGACTGAATCTTGCATTCAGATGGAGGATGAAATAGTTAGATCTAAAACTAGTGTATTATGCCTGAACAAGGGAGACTACAATGGGATGAGGAAGGAGTTGGCTAATGTGGATTGGGAGCACAGGCTATTTGGTAGGACAGTTGAGGAACAGTGGAATACTTTTGAAGAGATTTTTTGCAGTGCTCAACAAAAGTATATTCCAGTCAAAAGTAAGGACAGTAAGTGTGGGGAGAGCCAGCCTTGGATAACTAAGGAAATAAAAGACAGTATCAAATTACATCTCATGTACAGTTGCAGAGTACTGGGAGACTGGAGTATTGGGGAAACTTTAAAAAGCAACAACAAACAACTAAACAAGAAATAAGGAAAAGGAAGATAGAGTATGAAAATAAATTAGCACAAAATATAAAAACAGATAGCAAAAGTTTTTATAGGTATATAAAGCGGAAGAGGGTGGCTAAAGTCAACGTAGGTCCTTTGGAAGACGAGAAGGGGAAATTAATATTGGGTGATAAGGAAATGACTGAGGCATTGAACAACTATTTTGTATCTGTCTTCACAGTGGAGGACATGTCTAATGTGCCAAAGAAGGATGTTATGGACGAAATGGGAGGTGAGGACCTCGATAAAATCACTGCCACTAAAGACATAGTGATGAGCAAACTAGAGGGCCTGAAGGTAGGTAAGACCCCTGGTCCTGATGGGATGCAGCCCAGGGTGCTGAGGGAATTGGTGGAGGTTACAGTAGACGCGTTGGTAGTCATTTACTAAAATTCTCTAGACTCTGGGCAGGTCCCGGCAGTTTGGAAGACAGCAAATGTCACGCCACTTTTTAAAAAAGGATGTAGTCAAAAGACAGGCAACTACAGGCCAGTTAACTTAATGTCTGTAGTAGGGAAAATGTTTGAATTTATCATTAAGGAAGAAATAGGGAAACATTTAGAAAGGAGTGGTTCCATTAGACAGACGCAGCATGGATTCAGAAAGGGCAGGTCCTGTTTGACAAACTTACTGGAGTTCTTTAAGGACATAATGAGTGCAGTGGATAGAGGGGAAAAGATAGGTGTTGTATACTTGGATTTCCAGAAGGTATTCGATAAGGTGCCGCACAAGAGACTTATAAGTAAGATATGGATGCATGGAGTCGGAGGAAGCATATTGGCTTGGAGAGTGGATTCATTAACCAATAGAAGGCAGGGAGTTGGTATAAATGGGTGTTTCTCCAGTTGACAGTCAGTGGTGAGTGGGGTGCTGCAGGGGTCAGTGCTGGGCCCGCAGCTGTTTACCATTTACATTGATGATTTGGGAGAGGGGACTGAGTGTAGCGTAGCAGAATTTGCTGATGACACTAAACTGAGTGGAAAAGCAAATTGTACAGGGGATCTGGAGAGTTTGCAGAGGGATATAGGTAGGTTAAGTGAGTGGGCCAAGGTCTGGCAGATGGAATACAATGTTGGTAAATGCAAGATCATCCACTTTGGAAGGAATAATAGAAGAGCAGATTATTATTTAAATGGTGAAAGATTGCAGCATGCTGTTGTGCAGAGGGACTTGGGAGTGCTTGTTCATGAATCGCAAGAAGTTGGCTTGCAGGTACAATGGGTTATTAAGAAGGCAAACGGAATGTTGGCCTTTATTTCTAGACGGCTTGAATTCAAGAGCAGGGAGGTCATGCTGCAACTATAAAGGGTACTGGTGAGGCCACACCTGGAGTACTGTGTGCAGTTCTGGTCTCCTTACTTGAGGAAGGATATACTGGCTTTGGAGACGCTGCAGAGGAGGTTCACCAGGTTGATTCCAGGGATGTAGGGGTTAACCTATGAGGCGAGATTGAGTCGCCTGGGACCATACTCTCTGGAGTTCAGAAGAATGAGAGGGGATCTTATAGAAACATACAAAATTTTGAAAGGGATAGCTAAGATAGAAGTAGGAAAGTTGTTTCCATTGGGGACGTTGGCTCAAGATTCAGGGGAGAAGATTTAGGACGGAGGTGAGGAGAAACTGTTTTTCCCAGAGAGTGGTGAATCTGTGGAATTCTCTGCCCAGGGAATCAGTTGAGGCTTCTTCACTAAGAAACAGTTAGATAGGTTTTTACATAGTAGAGGAATTAAGGGTTATGGGGAAAAGGCAGGTAGATGGAGCTGAGTTTACGAACAGATCAGCCATGATCTCATTGAATGGTGGGGCAGGGTCGATGGGCCGGATGGCCTACTCCTGCTCCTATTTCTTATGTCCTTATGGTACTTCACCCATGCTAAAGATGAAGCAAATATCTCTGCCAGGGCCCAGGAATTTCTTTCCCATCTCCACACAATGTCCTAGGTCAGGCCCCAGGGATTTATTCACCTTTGTGCACTTAAAGACAGCCAACACCTCTCTTGTAACATAGAACATAGGACATAGAAATAGAAATCTACAGCACATTACAGGCTCTTCGGCCCACAATGTTGTGCTGACCATGTAACCTACTCTAGAGACTGCCTAGAATTTCCCCATCACATAGCCCTCTATTTTTCTAAGCTCCATGTACCTATCTAAGAGTCTCTTAAAAGACCCTATTGTATCCACTTCCATTACCGCCACTGGCAGTGCATTCCATGCACCCACCACTCTCTGTGTGAAAAACTCAGCCCTGACATCCCCATGGTACCCATTTCCAAGCACCTTAAAGCTATGCCTCCTCATGCTAGCCATTTCAGCCCTGGGAAAAAGCCTCTGACTATCCAATGATCAATGCCTCTCCTCATCTCATCAGGTCACCTCTCATCCTCCGTTGCTCCTAGGGGAAAAGGCCAAGTTCACACAACCAATTCTCATTAGGTACGCCCTCCAATCCAGGCAACATTCTTGTAAATCTCCTCTGCACTCTGTCTATAGTATCCACCTCCTTCCTGTAGTGAGGTGACCAGAACTGAACACAGTACTCCAAGTGGGGTCTGAGCAGAGTCTTATATAGCTGTAACATTACCTCTCAGCTCTTGAACTCAGTCCCACAGTTGATGAAGGCTGTCACACCATACGCTTTTTTAACAACACTGTCAACCTGCACAGCAGCTTTGAGTGTCCTATGGACACAGACCCTAAGAACTCTCTGATTCTCCACACTGCCAGGAGTCTAACCATTAATACTATATTCTGTCTTCATATTTGACCTACTAAAATGAACCACCTCACACTTATCTGGGTTGAACTCCATCTGCCACTTCTCAGCCCAGTTCTGCATCCTATCGATGCCCCGCTATAACCTCTGACAACCTCCAGACTATCCACAACACCCCCAACCTTTGCGTTGTCAGCAAACTTACGAACTTATCCCTCCACTACCTCATCCAGGTCATTTATAAAAATCACGAAGAGAAGGGGGTCCCAGAACAGATCCCTGATGCACACCACTGGTCACCTCCATGCAGAATATGACCCATCTAAAACCACTCTCTGCCTTCTGTGGGCAAGCCAGTTCTGGATCCACAAAGCAATGTCCCCTTGGATCTCATGCCTCCTTACTTTCTGAATGAGCCTCGCATGGGGAACCTTATCAAATGCCTTACTGAAATTCATATACACTACATTCACTACATACACAAAAATGCTGGAGGAACTCAGCATCTATGGAAATGAATAGATAATCAACGTTTCGGGCTGAGACTCCTCTTCAGGATATAGATGTTCCAAGCATCATTGTCCTCTTTCCGAGTTTCCAAACTCATCCCTCTTGCCCTTTTCTAACAAGTACAAGTTCAGGTTTAAGTATCATTCACCATAAATGAATACCTATGAATAGAGACAAAAAAAAGTGTTCCTCTGGAGCCAAAGTGCAAAACACAGAACTGACAGTCACACACAACACGAGACATATATAGCACATATAAGATAGCAAGTAAAATAGTCACATACAAAATAATATAAAATATAGCCCAATAATAATGTAGCCCAACTTCCTGAATAACATGTCTTGTAGATTGATGGTGCATGGATGTTGTCGGCAAGAATAAGCCCTCAGCAGTCCGCAAATGAAAGCATGAACATATGCAATCCAGCTTGTCTTCCCTCACACTCTCTCCATGAACTGTTTGTTCTTCTGCCATCAGGCAAACGTTACAGGAGCATCAAAACTAAAACCACAAGGCTACTAAACAGCTTCCTCCCACAGGCAGTCAGACTGCTAAATAGCTGCTCTACCTGACTCTGCTTTGGACACTTTTAACTTGCACTGGACACTTATAACTGATTTTAACTGACATGTGGCTGTTGTGTTTTACTATTTATTGTTAGGTTTATTATGTAGTGTTGCATTTGTTACGTTATGATTGCACTGCCCCTGAGAAACGCTGTCTCATTCTGCCCTGCAGAGCCGATGTACGGTTAGAATGACAATAAAGTTTTTTGAATCTTGAATCTTTGAACCTTTGAAAATACTGACAGGAGGGGTCAGCCTTAACCCAGGATAAACGCTGTGTTACACCACTATTAGCGTCGCCCATTCTGGGTGGCTGTAACAGGTAGCCCGCAACATGAGGCCCAGTCCGCACTAGATCCAAGGCCACACAGATCCCCCCACTGTCAGTCTCACCAACAAAGCAATGAACTAGACTTGCATATTCTACATTTCTAATGTCCAACAGGCTCTTACAATCACAAGAATAACATCCAAGACTATCACTGGCTGTTAGACTGCAGACCACCATCCTGCACCAACTCCGAAGCCTTTCTGTAGCAGGCGGCAACACAGTCCACACCAAGTCCAGTTCCTTCAGCTCGTCCGGTAACAACCAACTTGCTTATGATGTAGACCTGCAGTACCTGAAGTTCTTACTGTCCAGTAATGCCTAGTGACCATAAAAGTATTAGCTATCCTCCAGTTTACTGATACTTCACCTGTAGCTAACAAACTTGCAAATTCTCCATCAAGATCCCCATTGACACTTCATTCTATGCCAAATCCATGCCTTTAACCACCAGTTTCACTCCTTTCTTGCATTCAGGAAGCATTGGAATATCACCCATCTCCAGGTCATGGCCCTTGTCACTTCTTGCTCAGACCATGGCTTCCCACAAGCTATGGCTCCTGCTGCCTTTGGCTCAGACCTCAGCCAAGAACTTTCTTACTGCAACTCCACTGGGTCCGACAGACTCTCTTCTTCTACCACTGCTCCCCACCAACCCTGGATCTCTCAGGCTCCCCTTTACCCCTTGTCCCTTCTTTATTCTTCTGAGCCCCCATATTCCTTACATCCCACTTTCCCTGAACACCCAAACCTCCCCTTTCCTCTGACCTATCCAATTCTGTATCCCCCCGACCCTAGCTCTAATCCCTGCTGTGTCTTCACCATCCCCTTTGACCTTCCCTTCTCTGAAGTAGAATGTTCTGTCCTCAGCAAGAGTCTTACTGTTGTCTCCCAGCACCCACACCTCAGTGAGTTCCACACCCGCCGTGATATTGAGCTCTTTTTCCATTGCTTCCATCTCCAAGCCTACTTCTTTAGAAAGGAGTCACCACTATCACAAGTCATAACCCCTACTCCCATCTTCAAACGTCCTCCTCTTCCTGAACACCATTCTGGTCTTCTGCTCACTCCGGATCTTTTTATCTCTAACGTCAACTGTCCCAACTTCACTACTCCTCTCTCTTATTCAGACTTCATGCTCTCTGAATATACTGCCCTCAACTCACTGTGCACCAATCCCAACCTCGCCATCAAACCCGCTGACAAGGGTGGTGGTGTTGTAGTCTGGCAGGTTGAGGTCCATGTTCATGTTCCAAGCCTACACTGGTAGTGGACTGGACAGACCCCAGGTCTTTCTGTGCTACATTGACAACTGCATTGGTCTACTTGCACCCATGTTAAGCTTGTCAACTTCATCAACTTTACCTCCAACTTCCACCCTGCTCTCAAATTTACTTGGTCCATCTCTGACACTTCTCTCCCCTTTCTCTATCTCCCTGTCCCTATCTCTAGAGACAGACTGTTTACTGATATCTTTCATAAGCCTAGCAACTCTCACTGCTATGTTGTCTACCTCTGCCTACCCTGTTACTAGTAAAAATGCAGTTTCCTTTTATCAGTTCATCTGTCTTTGCCGCATCTGCTCTCAGGATGAGGCTTTGTATTCAGGGCCCCAAAGAGTCACTCCAGGTGAGATGACACATTACCAGTGCTCCCAGTGAGGCCTCCCCTGCATCAATGAGACCTGACATTGGTTGGGCGACAACTTTGTTGAGCACCTTCCACCACAAAAGGTGGGATTTCCCAGTGACCATGGTTCACTGACCTCTCTTATCAGATTTTTTCTTCTTCCACTTTATCAACTCCCAGCTTCTCAGTTCATACCCCTCCCCCACCCACCCACCTTCTCCCTCATCCAGCTTCATCTATCACCTGCCAGCTTGTACACTTTGCCTTCACCCACCTTCTTATTCTGGCTTTCCATCTCGCGCCCCCCCCCCCATTATTTTCCAGTCCTGATGATGGGCCTTGGCACGAAACAACGACTGTTTATTCCTTCCTGTAGATGCTGCCTGACTTGCTGAGTTCCTCCATCATTTTGTGTGGGTTGCTCTGGATTTCTAGCATCTGTAGAATCTTTTGTGTTTATGATCCTTATCAATCTTTGCCCTTGCTTTGCTTATTATTCTGGAATAGCGCCTGTCTGGCCCTGGGGAATTATTAACCTCTGCTCTAATGTTCCTCTTTCCTGATACATGTTTGCTCTAGAATATCAGCATACCCCCTCACTTAACTTTCTATCCTCTGTGTCCTTCTCCCTGGTGATTACTGATGAGAATTACTGGTTTAGGGTTACACTCATATCTTCCCACGCCATGCATAGATCACTCTTTCAATCCCTGAGGAGACTTAAACTCTTTCCTTAGCTACCCTTTTACTTCTAATATAAAGGTTTTAGGAATCCCTGAACCTTCCTTACTAAAGAGACTTCATGTTCCTTTGTCCCTCCTGATTTTTTCTTTAGGTTTCTCCTATCACCATGCCAAGTTTGGATCCAATTCACAACACCCCTCTAATTCCTTGTGCCCTCTATTCGGCCCATCGGGTTTATTCTGCCATTTGATCATGGTGGATTGATTATCGCTCTCAACCCCATTCTCTGCCTTCCCACAATAACCTTTAACGCACTGATGAATAAAGAACCTATCAATCTGGTTATCAAAATTGATTTTGATCGGCTGGGTAAATTCGCTGGAGAATAGAGGTAAATGGAAGGTCCCTAGGGAGTGCTGTGGAACAGAGAGGCCTAGGACATGGCTCGCTGAAAGTGGCATCACAGGTAGATGGGGTGGTGAAGAAGATCTTAGGTACACTGGCCTTGATCAGTCAGGGCACTGAGTTTAGGAACTGAGATGTTATGTTACAATTGTACAAGATGTTGGTTAAGCCACACTTGCAGTTTTGGTCACCCTTTTATTGGAAAGACATTATTAAACTGGAAAGAATGCACAGAATATCTATGCAGATGCTACTAGGACGAAGGCCTGGATTATAGAGAGAGGCTGGGCAGGCTAGGACTTTATTTCATGGAATGCAGGAGATTAAAGGATGATCTCATGAGGGACAGAGATAGGGTGAATGCACACAGTCTTTTCCCCTAAAATCTAGAGGGCATAGGTTCAAGGTGAGAGGTGGAAAGTTTAACAGGGACCTGAGGGGCAATCATACAGAGGGTGATGGATGAGTGAAATGAGCTGCTAGAGGAAGCGGTTGAGGGAGGAACACAATTACAACATTAAAAGACATTTTGGTAAGTACATGGATAGGACTCTGGACCAAACTAGAAAAATGGAACTGGCTTGGTGGGCATCATGTCTGGCATGGACTCATTGGGGTGAAGGACATGGTTTCGTACTGTTTTACTCTATTACTGACCTAGGCATTCACCTATCCTGCTATCCAAAAGAGCTAATCATATTGACACAGATCTAGCTGCTGTGGTTAATTTCTCCTGAGAGGCCGTGCTCACAAACAGTCCACCACTCCTATGCTTGTAGAGAGTGATACAACCACAGGAGACTGCCACATTAACTGCCTTCCCTCCTAGCGGTCACCCATCTATCTGAGTGAGCCTTTGGTGTGACCACCTCCCTTAAACTCTCTGTAAGGTTCTTGGTGAATCCTATTGCCATTCCAACCTATCTGTGGGTTCTGAGAGGAGCTGCAGATACTGTCACCAGGGAGACTTGACTGTTCCCTGATCAGTCACCTCTCATAGGAAGAGCACACCACCTCACTGACTGCCCAATTAATATTTACTGATGTAAATAAAAGGAATCATATTACCTCACCCTACTGAATCACTGCTCAGGCTGCTTGCCCAAGCCTCAGTTAAAAGGTGTGAAAAGCAAGTATGTACTGTATATAACCACAGTGATGTCGCCTTATAGTTTAATTTTTACATGGTTCACATTTTTACTGTTATGCTGCAGGTATTTCATTTAACAGTTCTGTAAGAGCAGTCTGTTCTGCTTTCAGCCTGCTTGGGTTATTGTTGAAGATAAAGAATGATGAGAAATGTGTGCCATCCAACTAGGAGGCCGAAACTGGAGGGAGGTTTTTTTTTGTGAGAGACGCTAGGGTCTTTTATTTTGCATGCGAGGGAGAGAGAAGATGCTGGAGAGAACCAGTCGTAAGATACGATCCAGTGGGGAGACTGTTTGTTCGAGATGGATTGTGAGCGACATTCGGAAGTTGGTGTGTGCTTTCACGTTGACCAAGGGCCCAGCTCGTGAGAGACAGAGAAGTTCAAGATGAGCTCCAACTTGTGCACATTTGACTGTTTAATTAGAATGGGCCCTTCTTGTTTTTTCTTTCTTTTCTTTACTAGCCCTTTAGTTAAGTTACCATTCATAAATACAATTCCTTTAGTCGTATGCAGTGTGCTGTCTGTTATTTCTTGGCACTAATTTGTAACAGGGTAGCAAATTATACAACATCCACACAAACCAGGTTTGCAGTGGGAGGGCCATCTCAATCTCATGGGTTTAGCGGGACAGGAGTGTGTCTTCCCTAGACCTGCACAGCCAGGGAAATTGGGTGGTTTCATTTATAAAGGGACTTTACAAGGTACTGGTGAAAATAACTCTGGAGACCAGCCATTGTTTGGGACAGGGAGTTGGGAAAACCCCTCACCAAGCGAGTGTGTAATATCCGAGCTTAGTAAAAGAAAATGTATCATGATAGTGATAATGAAAGAAATCAGTAAGTACGTGTTGGTATATGCATAAGTTTAAAAACAGAACTCTAAATGTGTTTATTTAGATGGAACTGCAGTCAGACAGCAAGGGACAACACTGGGATACTGTCAGAGTGAAAGGTGTGGAGGGCACTTTGGAGTGAACTTTTCAGCTGGTATGTAGCAAGCCCAACAAGAGGTAGGAGACAGAGGAGAGGGAATTCTGGATTTAGCTTTGAGAAAATGAACCTGCGCATGTGACATGTGTGCAAGTGGGAGAGAACCTTTGTAGTGGTGATGATAATTGACAGAGTTATGAAAAAGCCCAACATTACATTGAGTCACAGAGTCACACAGTATGAAAGCAGGTACTTTGGTCCAAACGGTACATACCCACCAAGATTCCCATCTAAGCTAGTCCTAGTTGCCTACAGCTCTCTAAACCTCTCCTTTCCATGTACCTGTCCAAGCAGCTTTTAAATGAGGTTAATGTACCTGCCTCAACCACTTCCTCCGGCAGCTGATTCCATAAACTGACCATCTTCTGGGTAAAATGTCTTCCCTCTTGCCCTAAAGTTCTTTCCTCTGGATTTTGATTCCTCGACCCTGGGAAAAGACGGTGCACATTGACCCTAATTATGCCCATCATGATTTCATACAGTCTATAAGTGTGTGTGTGTGTGTGTGTGTGTGTGTGCGCACCCTCAACTCCTGGTGGAGTCGTCAGGGCACCGTCATGACAATCTTTGCTCATCATACGGTGTGTCTTGGGCATCTGAAACCTGGCGGTGCCCATCCCTCTCCAGGTTTTTTTTTACGAGGTCGAGTTGTTAGCTTGACACTCAACCCAGGCACAGATGGAGAGGATGCAAGGGAGCTGGCTGGATACGAACTGGGGACCTCTCACCCCGAAGTCCAGCGCTGATGCCACTACGCCACCAGCCAGCTATAAGTCTATAAGATCACCCCTCATTCTCCTATGCTCCAGTGAAAATTGTCCCAGACTGCTCAACCTCACTCCATTACTCAGTCCCTTGAGTCCTGTAAACATCATTGTGAATCCTTACTGCACTCTCTTCAACTTAATAGCATCTTTCCTTTTGCTCAATTTAGTGAACAGAACTCAACGCAATATTCCAAACATGGCCTCACCAACGTCTTGTATAACTGCAGCATAACATCCCTACTGCTAAACTGAATGCCATGACTGATGAAGGCCAGTTTGCCAAAGCCTGCTTCACTACCCTGTCTACTTTCTACATGATCCACTTTCAGGAAAGCATGTAGATGTACTCCTAGATCTCTCTGTAATACATCATTCCCTGGAGCCCTAGTGCTCACTCTGAAAGTCCTGCTGTTATGTTTTTCAATTTCAAAACATTAAAATAATTCAAAAGAAGAAACAGGAGTCTGAAATGTGAGTTTAACTTTGTGTTTACTTCAAGCAATTCACATATTTATACATATAACCTGTAATTAATACTTAAATGAACAAGAATGCTTAATCAAACTATATATATATATACACACACACATACACACGCACATACATACATACGGTATATATATAAAGATTTCTTGAGTATTACTGAAATATTAAATACACACTTCTCCCTGCTTAGCTAGAAACTCCAACTCAAGACTGTAGGCATCTCAGCTACATACACAGTATACCATACAATACAACTACTATATACAGACACAAACAGGAGGAAATCTGCAGATGCTGGAATTTGAAGCAACACACAGAAAAGTTGCTGGTGAACGCAGCAGGCCAGGCAACATCTCTAGGAAGAGGTACAGTCGATGTTTTGGGCCGAGACCTTTCGTCAGGCACTTGTGTGAAGTTCCACACTATCATGACCCTCCGAGTAAAAGAAGTTTCCCCTCATGTTCCCCTTAAACTTCTCGCCTTTCACCCTTAATGGATGACCTTTAGTTGTAGTCCCACCCAATCTCAATGGAAAAAGCCTGCTTGCATTTACTCCATCTATACCCCTCATAATTTTGTATACCTCTATCAAATCTCCTCTCAAACTTTTACACTCTAGAGAATACAGTCCTAACCTATTCAATTTTTCCTATAACTCTGGCTCTCCAGACCAGGCAACATCCTTGTAAATTTTCTCTGCACTCTTTCAACCTTATTTACATCCTTCCTGCAGGTAGGTGACTAAATCTGCACTGAATCTAAATTAGGCCTCACCAATACCTTATACAACTTCAACAAAACGACATCCTCCTGTAATCAGTACATTGATCTATGAAGCCCATTGTGCCAAAAGCTTTCTTTATGACCCTATCTGCCTGTGATGCCACTTTCAATGAATTATGGACCTGTATTCCCAGATCCCTTGGTTTCCACCACACTTCTCAGTGCCCTACCATTCACCGTGTAATACCTACCCTGATTGGTCCCACTGAAGTGCAAAACCTCACACTTTCTGCATTGAATCCCATCTACCATTTTTCAATCTATTTTTCCAGAAGGTCAAGATCCCTCTGCAAGCCATGATAGCCTTCCTCACCATCCACTTCACCCCCAGTCTTGGAGTAATCTACAAATTTGCTGATCCAGTTAACCAAATTATCATCTAGATCATTGATCTAGATGACAAACAACAAAGGACCCAGCACTGATCGCTACGGTACACCACTAGTCACAGGCCTCCAGTCAGAGAGGCAACCTTCTCTAGCTTTTCCCACAAAGCCAATATCTAATCCAATTTACTACCTCATTGTGAATGCCAAGCGACTGAACCTCCTTGACCAACTTCCCATGTGGGACCTTATCAAGTACCTTACTAAAATCCATCTAGACAACATCCATTGCCTTGCCTTCATCCATTTTCCTGATAACTTCCTTGAAAAACACTGTAAGATTGGTTCAACATGAACTAACATGCACAAAGCCATATTGACTATCCTTAATCAGTCCATGTCTATCCAAATACTTATATATCCTGGTCCTTTAGAATATCTTCCAATAAATTTCCAAAAACTGATGCAAACTCACCAGCCTTCATGGTTTCTGTTGAAAGCCTTTATTAAACAGTGGAATAATTGGTTATCCTCCAGTCCTCTGGTACCTCTCCTGTCATAGAAACATAGAAGCATAGAAAATAGGTGCAGGAGTAGGCCATTTGGCCCTTCGAGCCTGCACCGCCATTCAGTATGATCATGGCTGATCATCCAACTCAGAACCCTGTACCTGCCTTCTCTCCATACCCCCGATCCCTTTAGCCACAAGGGCCATATCTAACTCCCTCTTAAATATAGCCAATGAACTGGCCTCAACTGTTTCCTGTGGCAGAGGATTCCACAGATTCACCACTCTCTGTGTGAAGAAGTTTTTTTCTAATCTCGGTCCTAAAAGACTTCCCCTTTATCCTCAAACTGTGACCCCTCGTTCTGGACTTCCCCAACATCGGGAACAATCTTCCTGCATCTAGCCTGTCCAATCCCTTTAGGATTTTATACGTTTCAATAAGATCCCCCCTCAATCTTCTAAATTCCAGCGAGTATAAGCCTAGTCGATCCAGTCTTTCATCATATGAAAGTCTTGCCATCCCAGGAATCAATCTGGTGAACCTTCTTTGTACTCCCTCTATGGCAAGAATGTCTTTCCTCAGATTAGGGGACCAAAACTGCACACAATACTCCAGGTGTGGTCTCACCAAGGCCTTGTACAACTGCAGTAGTACCTCCCTGCTCCTGTACTCGAATCCTCTCGCTATAAATGCCAGCATACCATTCGCCTTTTTCACCGCCTGCTGTACCTGCATGCCCACTTTCAATGACTGGTGTATAATGACACCCAGGTCTCGTTGCACCTCCCCTTTTCCTAATCGGCCACCATTCACATAATAATCTGTTTTCCTGTTCTTGCCGCCAAAGTGGATAACCTCACATTTATCCACATTAAATTGCATCTGCCATGAATTTGCCCACTCACCTAACCTATCCAAGTCACCCTGCATCCTCTTAGCATCCTCCTCACAGCTAACACTGCCGCCCAGCTTCGTGTCATCCGCAAACTTGGAGATGCTGCATTTAATTCCCTCGTCCAAGTCATTAATATATATTGTAAACAACTGGGGTCCCAGCACTGAGCCTTGCGGTACCCGACTAGTCACTACCTGCCATTCTGAAAAGATCCCGTTTATTCCCACTCTTTGCTTCCTGTCTGCTAACCAATTCTCTATCCACATCAATACCTTACCCCCAATACTGTGTGCTTTAAGTTTGCATACTAATCTCCCGTGTGGGACCTTGTCAAAAGCCTTTTGAAAATCCAAATATATGACATCCACTGGTTCTCCCCTATCCACTCTACTAGTTACATCCTCAAAAAATTCTATGACATTCGTCAGATATGACTTTCCTTTCACAAATCCATGCTGACTTTGTCCGATGATTTCACCACTTTCCAAATGTGCTGTTATCACATCTTTGATAACTGACTCTAGCATTTTCCCCACCACCGATGTTAGGCTAACCGGTCTATAATTCCCCGGTTTCTCTCTCCCTCTTTTTTTAAAAAGCGGGGTTACATTATCCACCCTCCAATCCTCAGGAACTAGTCCAGAATCTAAAGAGTTTTGAAAAATTATCACTAATGCATCCACTATTTCTTGGGCTACTTCCTTAAGCACTCTGGGATGCAGACCATCTGGCCCTGGGGATTTATCTGCCTTTAATCCCTTCAATTTACCTAACACCACTTCCCTAATAACATGTATTTCCTTCAGTTCCTCCATCTCACTAGACCCTCTGTCCCCTACTATTTCCAGAAGATTATTTATGTCCTCCTTAGTGAAGACAGAACCAAAGTAGTTATTCAATTGGTCTGCCATGTCCTTGCTCCCCATGGTCAATTCACCTGTTTCTTTCTGTAGGGGACCTACATTTGTCTTAACCAGTCTTTTTCTTTTCACATATCTATAAAAGCTTTTACAGTCAGTTTTTATCTTCTCTGCCAGTTTTCTCTCATAATCTTTTTTCCCTTTCCTAATTAAGCCCTTTGTCCTCCTCTGCTGGACTCTGAACTTCTCCCAGTCCTCAGGTGAGCTACTTTTTCTGGCTAATTTGTATGTTTCTTCTTTGGAATTGATACTATCCCTAATTTCTCTTGTCAGCCACGGGTGCACTACCTTCCCTAGTTTATTCTTTTGCCAACTGGGATGAACAATTGTTGTAGTTCATCCATGCAACCTTTAAATGCTTGCCATTGCATATCCACCATCAACCCTTTAAGTATCATTTGCCAGTCTATCTTAGCTAGTTCATGTCTCATACCATCAAAGTTACCCTTCTTTAAGTTCAGAACCTTTGTTTCTGAATTAACTATATCACTCTCCATCTTAATGAAGAATTCCACCATATTATGGTCACTCTTACCCAAGGGGCCTCTCACGACAAGATTTGATAATTAACCCTTCATCATTGCTCAATACCCAGTCTAGTATGGCCTGCTCTCTAGTTGGTTCCTCGACATGTTGGTTCAGAAAACCATCCCACATACATTCCAAGAAATCCTCTTCCTCTGCACCCTTACCAATCTGGTTCACCCAATCTATATGTAGATTGAAGTCACCTATTATAACTGCTGTTCCTTTATTGCACACATTTCTAATTTCCTGTTTAATGCCATCCTCAACCTCACCACTACTGTTAGGTGGCCTGCACACAACTCCCACCAGCGTTTTCTGCCCCTTAGTGTTACGCAGCTCCACCCATATCGATTCCACTTCCTCCCGGCTAATGTCCTTCCTTTTTATTGCGTTAATCTCCTCTCTAACCAGCAATGCTACCCCACCTCCCTTTCTTTCATGTCGCTAAGGAAGTTTTAAGTATCTCTGCTAGAGCCCTGGCAATTTCTGCACTTGCCTCCCATAGAGTCCAAGGGAACACCTTGTCCAGCCCTGGGGATTTATCCACCCTTATTTGCCTCAGGACAGCAAACATTTCCTCTTCTGTAATCTGTACCGGGTCCATGAATCTGATGCCTCTTTGCCTTATTTCTATAGACTCTGTATCTGGCTCCCGAGTAAATACAGATGCAAAAAATGCATTTAAAGTTACAAGCTTTGTACTCTCAAAATTTCATTTTTGAAGGCCTCTCACTTTCCAAGTACACCTATGCCAGAAAACAACCCTTCCCAAATCCGCACCTGTCAGATCATTTCTGGTACCATCAAAATAGGCATGCAAAAGTCTGTTACTGTGAATAGTTAAGTGAGTAGAAGATGAACTGATCTCCAAAAGTCATAAAGTTAAAGATGAAACATTCTTTTCAACATTTTAAGCAAGATTAGAACCATAGAGCCATAGGCCCTCGATGCTGTGCCGACCCAAATAATCCTTAAAAAAAAAATTCTAAACCCACACTACCCCATAACCCTTTATTTTTCTTTCATCCATGTGCCTGTTCAAGAAGCTCTTAAATACCCCTAATGTTTTTGCCTCCACCACCATCCCTGGCAAGTCATTCCAGGCACCCACAACCCTCCATGTAAAAAACTTACCCCTGATGTCTCCCCTAAACTTCCCTCCCTTAACTTTGTACATATGCCCTCTGGTGTTTGCTATTCATGCCCTGGGAAACAGGTACTGGCTGTCCACCCTATCTATGCCTCTCATAATCTTGTAACCATATATAACCAAATAACAATTACAGCATGGAAACAGGCCATCTCAGCCCTTCTAGTCTGTGCTGAACTCTTACTCTCACCTAGTCCCACCGACCTGCACTCAGCCCATAACCCTCCATTCCTTTCCTGTCCATATATCTATCCAATTTAACTTTAAACAACAACATTGAACCTGCCTCAACCACTTCTGCTGGAAGCTCGTTCCACACAGCTACCACTCTCTGAGTAAAGAAGTTCCCCCTCATGTTACCCCTAAACTTTTGCCCTTTAACTCTCAACTCATGTCCTCTTGTTTGAATCTCCCCGGCTCTCAATAGAAAAAGCCTATCCACGTCAACTCTATCAATCCCCCTCATAATTTTAAATACCTTTGTCAAGTCCCTTCTCATTCTTCTACGCTCCAAAGAGAAAAGTCCCAGCTCTGCTAACCTTGCCTCATAAGACTTGTTTTCCAATCCAGGCAACATCCTAGTGAGCCTTCTCTGCACCCTCTCTATAGCTTCCACATCCTTCCTATAATGAGGTGACCAGAACTGAACACAATACTCTAAGTGTGGTGTCACCAGAGATTTGTAGAGTTGCAACATGACCTCTCTACTCTTGAACTCAATCCCCCTATTAGTGAAGCCTAGCATCCCATAGGCCTTCTTAACTATCCTATCAACCTGTACAATGACCTTGAGGGGTCCCTTTGTTCATCCGCACTCTTAAGTAACCGACCATTAACCCTGTACTCAGCCTTCTGGTTTGTCCTTCCAAAATGCATCACCTCACACTTACCCAGATTGAACTCCATCTGCCACTTTTCTGCCCAACCGTGCATCCTGTCTATATCCTCTTGTAACCTTCGACAACCTACAGCTCCATCCACAACTCCTCCAATCTTCGTGTTGTCTGCAAACTTACTCACCCATCCTTCCGCCTCTTCATCCAGTTCATTTATAAAAATCACAAAGAGCAGGGGTCCCAGGTCAGATCCTTGCAGCACTCCACTAGTCATCGACCTCCAGGCAGAATACTTTCCTTCAAAAACTACCCTCTGCTTTCTTCTTTTAAGCCAATTTTTTATCCAAACTGCCAAGGTTCCACTGATCCCATGCCCAATGACTTTCTGGATGAGTCTCCCGTGAGGGACCTTGTCAAATGCCGTGCTAAAATCCATGTAGACCACATCTACCACCCTACCCTCATCAATTTCTTTTATTACCTCTTCAAAAAACTCAATTAGGCTCGTAAGGCATAATCTTCCTTTCACAAAGCCATATTGACTATCCTCAAGTAGACTGTACTTCTCCAAATGCTCGTAGATCCTATTCTTAAGAAGCCTTTCCAATAGTTTGCAGACCACCAACATAAAACTCACCAGTCTATAGTTCCCAGGATTCTCCCTGTTACCTTTTTTAAACAAGGGAACTACATTTGCCATTCTCCAATCTTCCGGCACCTCCCTGCAGCCAAAGTGGATTCAAAGATCAGAGCTACTGCTCCAGCAATCTCTTCTCTCACTTCCCACAGCAACCTGGGGTATATCACGTCCAGCCCTGGGGATCTATCAATCTTGATGTTTTTAAGAAGATCCAACACTTCTTCTTCCTTAATCTCGACATTGTCCAGCACACAGGCCTGTTCTATTTCAACCTCACCCTGATCAAGGTCCTTTTCACTTGTGAATACTGAAGCAAAGTATTTATTTAGGACTCCCCAACCTCCTCCGCCTCCAGGCACATGTTGCCTTCTTTATCCTTTAGCGGCCCCACCTTCATTCCTGTCATCCTTCTGTTCTTCACATACGCATAGAACGCCTTGGGATTCTCCTTAATCCTACATGCCAAGGCCTTCTCACGCCCCCTTTGAGCTCTCCTAAGTCCTTTCTTGCTCCTTCCTGGCTACCCTATATTTCTCATGAGCCCCTCCTGCTTCCTGCTTCTTATATCTAAGTGTACTTCCTTCTTCCTCTTGATGAGTTGCCTCACGTGTTCCGTCAGCCACGGTTCCCTTTTCCTACCGTTTTTTTCCTTGTCTCAGTGGGACAAACCTATCCTGAACAAGTGGACCCTAAACTTCCTCCACATTACTTCTGTGCTTTCACCCTTGAACATCTGTTTCCAATTTACTCTCGCTAGTTCCTGCCTCATCCCTTCATAGTTAGCCCTTCCCCAGTTAAGCACTTTCCCATTTTGTCTGTTTTTATCCTTTTCCATAGCTATGCTGAAGCTAAGGGAGTTGTGGTCACTCTCACCAAAATGCTTTCCCACCAAGAGGTCTGCCACCTGACCAGGTTCATTTCCCAGAACTAGATCCAGTATGGCCTCTCCTCTCGTCGGCCGGTCCACATACTGTGTCAGGAATCCTTCTTGAATGCACCTGACAAATTCAGCCCCATCTATTCCCCTTGCAGTCAGAAGGTGACAGTCAATATGTAGGAAGTTGAAATCACCCATAACTACAACCCTGTATTTTCTGCACCATTCTAAAATCTGCCTGCTTATCTGCTCCTCGGTGTCCCAAGGGCTATTTGGGGGCCTATAGACTACTCTCAGCACAGTGACTGATCCCTTCCTATTTCTGACTTCCACCCACACCGACTCAGTGGACACTCCCTCTGCAGCGTCCTCCCTTTCTACAGCCGTGGTACTATCCCTGACAGTAATGCTACTTCCCCCCGCCCCCCCCAACTTTTCTACCTCCCATCCTATTCCTTTTAAAACACCTAAACCCTGGTACCTGCATCAGCCAATCCTGCCCTTCCTCCAGCCAAGTTTCAGTAACGACTACAACATCGTAGTTCCACGTACTGATACATGCTCTAAGTTCATCCCCTTTATTCCTAATACTCCTAGCTTTGAAATAGACACATTTCAACCCCTCTAACTGGCTACATGTATGTTTTGTCCCCTGCCTGTCCTTCCTCAGCAACTCAGAACACACAGCATCATGCCCTTGTCCTTCTACCCTAACCTCTGCACTCACATTCTGATTCCCACCCCACTGACAAACTAGTTTAAACCCTCCCCAACAGCACCAGCAAACCTGCCTGCCAGGATATTGGTTCCTTTCCAGTTCAGGTGCAGCCCGTTCTTTTTGTACAGGTCAGACCTTCCCCAGAAGAGATCCCAATGATCCAGAAATCTGAACCCCTGACCCCTGCACCAACTCTTCAGCCACGCATTGATCTGTCATGACGTCCTGTTCCTACCCTCTCTGTCTCGTGGCACAAGCAGCAATCCCAAGGTTACTACCTTTGAGGTCCTGCTTTTGAACTTCTTTCCTAACTCCCTATATTCCTTCTTCAGGACCTCATCCCTACTCCTATCTATGTCATTGGTCCCCATGTGAACCACGCATTTGGCTGCTCACCCCCTCTCCTGAGAATACTGAGATATCGCGGACCCTAGCACCAGGGAGGCAACAGACCATCCGGGATTCTCGATCTCTCCCACAGAACCTCTTATCTGTCCCCCTAACTATCGAATCCCCTGTCACTACTGCTCTCCTCTTTTCCCTCCTTCCCTTCTGAGCTGAGGGTCCAGTCTCAGTGCCAGAGACCCAACCACTGCAACTTGTCCCTGGTAGGTCGTCCCCACCAACAGTATCCAAAACAATATACTTATTGTTCATGGGAACGGCCACGGGGTGCTCTGCTCTTGCTGCCTATTCCCCTTCCCTCTCCTGACAGTCACCCAGCTACCTGTCTCCTGACTTTTAGGGTGACTGTCTGCCTGAAACTCCGATCTTTTCTCTAGTATAAGCTCTTAGCTGGATATCTGTAGGCTTCAGTTTTGAAATACCATTCAAACTCATTTTGTGGAATGACTAAACAGCTGAGCCAGACTCTAATTCCATTTTAATTAATTTGCTGTTCACTTCTGGTGTAAGCCATATTGCTTGTCAATTGTCAATCTTCACACTGTAAATCTCAAGACTAGCTAATCCTGTGCCCCTCACAACATTATTAGATTTTTCATCAACATTGTACAGATTAGTGCTCTTTTTGAAACTGGAACTTGACTTTTTGGCTTTTTCTCTTCCCTAAGCAGTCCATTTACTTTTGTCTGCCTGACATGCTCTTTTTATGTATTCTACTTTGTTACACTAGCTGCAAGTTTTACCTTTAAATCTGCATTTGTTTGGTGAATGTGATCCCTGCTTCAATGCTAACACAATTTATTCAGCCAGGTTGGTTTCTGTTCCAACTCTGTAATTTATTCACACTCACTATCATTCCTGACTGCAACTCAAATGTGTCTTTGTCTGTGGTTTTCATTGAAACAACAATTTCCACTGCTCTTTTAAATGTAATTTGTGCTTTAGTTAGGAGCCATTTTTGAATGCTGTCTTGTAGGATTCACAAACTAAATGATCTCTCAGTGCATCATTAAACCCATTATCCAACTGACAATCTCTTCAATTCAGCCACATATGCTGAAATGGACTCCCCTTCTTTTTGATTCTATTTATGAAACCTTAAGTATTCTCTTATCAACAATGGCTTCAGTTGTAAATGTTCCACCATTAGTTTGACAATATCAGCAAAGCTTATTTCAGATGGTTTGGTTGGAGAGGTCAAAATTCCAAGCAAACTAAATGCCTTTAAACCTAATGCACTGAACAAAATTGGTACCCATTTCTCATTGGCTATTTGATTTGCTCAAAATATCGTTGAATTGGATCAGTATACATATTTCAGTTATCTTTTGTGTAATCAAAAGTGTCAATTTTTCTGACGTGCCATTTCTGCTCTTCTTTTATGACCATTATCACCCGATACTCACTCTTTATGAACCTGTGAATTGTTTCATTTCCTGCCTTTTTATTTAAAATGTAATTGTGTCTTCTCTTCTGAAGAACACCTGCTGCTCTGTTTCATTGTTTCTTGCCGTTCTTTTTTGTAACTTGACCGTCTCGCTGTGCTTGAATGGGTCAGTAACTGTCTCGGATTTGTTTTAAAAATACCTTGTCATCAGTGTTATGCATTGTGTCTTCAAACATTAAACTAATTAAAAAGGAGACATGGGAGTCCAAAATATGAGTTTAACTTTGTGTTTACTTTAAGTGAAGCACACACGTATCGTGTGGTAGATATAGGAGCAGAATTAGGCCACTTGGTCTGTCAATTCTGCTCTGCCATTTCAACATGGCTGATCCAATTTTCCTCTCAGCCCCAATCTTCTGCCTTCTCTCCGTATCCCTTCATGCCCTGAACAATCAAGAATCTATTAAACCTCTGCCTTAAATATACATAAAAACTTACCCTCTACAGCTGCCTGTGGCAAAGAATTCCACAGATTCACCACTCTCTGGCTAAAGAAATTCATCCTCATCTCCGTTCTAAAAGGACACCCCTCTATTCTGAGGCTGTGTCCTCTGGTCTTAGACTCTGCCACCATAGGAAACATCCTCTCCATGTCCACTCTACCATTTGATAAGTTTTAATGAGGTCATCCCTCATTCTTCTGAATTCTAGTGAATACAGGCCCAGAGCCATCAAATGCTCTTCATACAACAAGCCACTCAGTCCTGGAATCATTTTTGTGAGCCTCCTTTAAACCCTCTCCAGTTTCAGCACATCCTTTCTAAGATAAGGGGCCCAAAACTGCTCACAACACTCCGCACAAAATGCTGGAGGAACTCAGCAGGCCAGGCAGCATCTATGGAAAAGAGTACAGTCAACTTTTTGGGCTGAGACCCTTCAGTAGGACTGGAGAAAAAAAATGAGGAGTAGAGTTAAAAGATGGAGGGAGGGGACGGAGAAACACAAGATGATAGGCGAAACCAGGAGGAAGAAGGATGAAGTAAAGAGCCGGGAGGTTGATTGGTGAAAGAGATACAGGGCCGGAGAAGGGGGAATCTAATAGGAGAGGACAGAAGGCCATGGAAGAAAGAAAGGGGGAGGAGCACTGGGGGGCAGAGGAGATGGGCAGACAAGGAGATAAGGTGAGAGAGGGAACATGGGATGGGAAATGGTGAAGTGGAGTGGTGGGGAGGCATTACTGGGAGTTTGAGGAATTGATGTTCATGCCATCAGGTTGGAGGCTACCGAAACGGAAAATAAAGTGTCGTTCCTCCAACCTAAGTGTGGCCTTATCCCGATGGTGGAGGAGGCCATGGATGAACATATTGGAAATGGGAATGGGAAGTGGAATTAAAATGGGTGCCCACTGGGAGATCCCGCTTTTTCTGGTGGATGGAGCATAGATGCTCAGCGAAGCAGTCTCCCGATCTGCATTGGGTCTCACCGATATGTAGGAGCCAACACCGGGAGCACTGGACACAGTATGTGACCCCAACAGACTCTCAGGTGAAGTGTCACCTCATCTGGAAGGACTGTTTAGGGCCCTGAATGGTAGTGAAGGAGGAGGTGTAGGGGCCGGTGTAGCACATGTTCCACTTGTAAGGATAAGCGCCAGGAGGGAGATCTGTGGGGGGGGATGAATGGACGATCTCACTGGAGGCAAAGTTGACTAAGTCAACGAGTTCCACATAGGTGCACCAATGCAGTCTTTGATGTAGCATAGAAAAAGTTGGGGAGTTTTCCAGTGTCAGCTTGGAACATAGACTGGTCCAAGAAGCCGACTAAAAGGCAGGCATAGTTGGGACCCATGCAAGTGCCCATGGCTACACACTTGGTTGAAGGAAGTGGGAGAAGCCAAGGAAGAAATTATTTAGAGTGAGGACAAGTTCTGCCAGAAAGACGAGAGTGGTGATGGAGGGGAACTGGTTGGGTCTGGTGTCCAGAAAGAAACAGAGACCTTTGAGGCCTTCCTGGTGGGGGATAGAGGTGTATAGGGACTGGACATCCATAGTATCTCTTTCACCAATCAACTTCCCAGCTCTTTGCTTCACCCATCCCTCCCCCCCACTCCCAGTTTCACCTATCACCTTGTATTTCTGTCTCCCCTCCCCCCATCTTCTAACTCTGATTCCTCATCTTTTTCTCTCCAATCCTGCTGAAGGGTCTGGGCCCAAAACACCAACCATACTTTTTTCCATAGATGCTGCCTGGCCTGCTGAGTTCCTGCAGCATTTTGTGTGTGTTGCTCGGATTTCTAGCATCTGCAGATTTTCTCTTGTTCTCAATACTGCAATTGAGGTCTCACCGGTGCTTTATAAAGTCTCAACATTACATCCTTGTTTTTATATTCTAGTCCTCGTGAAATAAATGCTAACATTGCATTTGCCTTCCTCACCACAGGCTCAACCTGAAAATTAACCTTTAGGGAATTCTGCACAAGGACCTCAGCATTTTGTGTTTTCTCTCCATTTTGAAAAGAGTCAACCCTTTCATTTCTTCCACCAAAGTGCATGACCATACACTTCCCAACTCTGTATTCTATCTGCCATTTCTTTGCCCATTATCCTAATCTAAGTCCTTCTGTAGCTTCTCTACTTCCTCAAAACTACTTGCCCCTCCACCTACGTTCATATCGTCTACAAACTTTGCAACAAAGCCATCAATTCCATTTTCCAAATCATTGACATATAACGTAAGAACGATCGGTCCCAACACAGACCCCTGTGAAACACCATTAATCACCAGCAGTCAGCCAGAAAAGGATCCCTTTATTCCCACTCTTTGACTCCTGCCAACCAGCCACTGCTTTATCCATGCCAGAATCTTTCCAGTAATACCAAGCGTAATACATAGCTTGTTAAGCAGCCTCATATGTGACACCTTGTTAAAGGCCTTCTGAAAATCAAAGTGCACAACATCATCTGATTTTCCTTTGTCTACACTGCTTGTTATTTCTTCAAAGATTTTCAACATATTTGTCAGGCAAGATTTTCCCTTGAGGACACTATGCTGACCACAGCCTATTTTATCATGTGCCTCCAAGTATCCTGAGACTTCATGCTTAATAATCGACTCCAAAATCTTCCCAACCACTGAGATCAGATTAACTGAGCCTATAGTTTCCTTTCTTCTGCCACTCTCCCTTCTTGAAGAGTGGAGTGACATTTGTAATTTTCCAATCTTCTGGAACCTAGTCAAGAATTTACTGATTCTTGAAAGATTAGTACTAAGGCCTCCATGATCTTTTGGAATTCTGGGGTGTACACCATCTAGTCCAAGTGACTTATCTCCCTTCTCTAGTTATGGCAACTTCACATACTTCATGACCCCTGACACCTGGAACTTTCACCATACTACTAGTGTCTTCCAGAGTGAAGGAAAGGAAAAGTACGTCGCATCCGGAGTTTCTCCGGCTAGCGGACGATTTCCCTCCACGCCTCTCTGACGTAGTGGGGAACCGCGTACGAGAAAAGTTACAGCAGTGGTTTGCCATTGCCCTCTGCCGGTTGAGTTTCCAAAGAGATCACCAGCTCGTAACCCAGCATGGATGGGAAGCGTGCAGGGGAGCCGGCTGGATTCGAACTCGGGACCTTTTGTCACGGAGTCCGGCGCTGATGCCACTACTCTACTGTCTCTACACACATGACTGTGGGGCTAGGCATAGCTCAAATGTCATCTATACATTTGCTGATGATACAACCATTGTTGGCTGAATTTCAGATGGTGACAAGAGGGGGTACAGGAAAGAGATATACCAGCTAGTTGAGTGATGTCGCAGCAACAACCTTGCACTCATTGTCAGCAAGACGAAAGAGCTGATTGTGGACTTCAGGAAGGGTAAGACAAAGGAACACAAACCAACCCTCAGAGGGATCAAAAGTGGAGAGAGTGAGCAGTTTCAAGTTCCTGGGTATCAATATCAAGATCTAACCTGGTCCCAACATATCGATGCAACTATAAAGAAGGCAAGGCAGTGGCTACAGGAGCTTGAGGAGATTTGGTTTGTCAACTAAAACACTTGAAAACTTCTACAAATGTACCGTGGAGAGCATTCTGACCGGCTGCATCACTGTCTGGTATGGGGAGGAGGGCTACTGCACAAGATCAAAATAAGTTACAGAAACTTGCAAAATTAGTCAGCTCCGTCATGGGTACCAGCCTCTGTAGAACCCAAACAGTGGTGCCTCAGGAAGGTGGCGTCCATCATTAAGGATCCCCACCACCTTGGACATGACTTCTTCTCATTATTACCATCGGGAAGGAGATACAGAAGCCTGAAGTCAGACACTCACTGATTCAGGAACAGCTTCTTCCCCTCTACCATTCAATTTCTAAATGGACATTGAACCCATGAACATTCCCTCAAAATTTTCCCATTATCAGTTTAAAGCTATGCCTTTTAAGATTGCCGTCGAAAAATAACTCCTCCAAAAAAAAAAAACAACTCATCCAGTGCATCATGTCCAAGTGCTGTTCCTGGATTAAATATCAAAGCACATTTCAAGTTTTTTTTTCCATGAGTACAAGAAGGTAATTTCTGTTTCTATAATTATATAATGTTTATTTTGTCATTTCAGTCCATTAATCAGCTGACAAATCATTACATGCTATTTCTCATCTGGTTTGCAAATATAATGTATTATAAAAGCCATAAACTATCTGAACTTTCAAACAAATTCACATTTCAATTACAAATATCATCAAACAATTCTAAAACAATTTACTGATCTGGTTTAAAATTTCACTAAGTTTCAAATGACTGTACAAAGCACTAACAGCATCAAAGCAAGTGGGTCCATGTCCAATAATATCCAGGTACTTGGGTTTACTCTCCATTATTGGACTTTATGAAGTCTCTGTGAACTAATCTGTAGTATTGTCCTTTTGCTTGCAGCAACTCACGATGAGATCCTTCCTCCACTATGGACCCGTTCTCCATCACCAGGATTTTATTTGCCCTTTCCACTGTTTTCAGACGATGAGCAATGACTATAATTGCCTGATCTTGGAATTTGGACAGCTCCTGCTGAATCTGGAAGAGTTAATACAGAATGTTAGAGATTCTGCAGGTGCTGGAGATAAAGAGCAACACAGACAAAATGCTGGAAGAACTCAGCAGGTCAGGCAGCATATATGAAAAAGAATAAACAGTTGACGTTTCAAACTGAGACTCTTCATCCGCCTTGATGAATGGTGTTGGTCCAAAACATTGACTGTTTATTCATTTCTATATATGCTGCCTCACCTGCTGAGTTCCTCCAGCATTTTGTCTGTGTTAATACAGAAGATTATTGCACTGACATTATTCAGAATTATTTCAGATGCAATATTCACATGCACTCTCCAAAGCTACAGGCTGCATAAGTAAAGCATTTCCCAACCCAACGTGGACGCTCTAATTAAACTCATTTGTCTCTGCTGAGTAAGCCACTTGGCTTGTATGCCCAACACAACTCCCTCTACTACGAGTTCTAGCACGACAATAAATCAACAGGTGGCCAGAAAAATAAAAGAATCAAGGATGCTTCCAAAGCCACTTTCAAAGGGGGAATCTCTGGTCCATTATGGGGGGGAGGAGGCATTCTGGGTGGTATTCAGAACCCTGCATTCCATGCAACAGGAAAGCTCTGAAGCCCCATATATGTGTTAGTACACCACCTCACACCCAACATCAAATACCTCCTGACCCACCTGTGGCTGAGAATACAAGTCACATGTCAGCAGAGCTCCCCAAAATGGAGTGGATGCAAATCATTCTCAAAAGGACATTCAGGGGAGTGAATGAAGGGAGGGAGAACAGAGCTTTGCATATCTTGAGTTTTTCTTCAGCAAATGATCTTAACCCAAGTACCAATTAAAATCACCCAAAGATTCCAGAAGGGTTAAAGAAGAAGAGCCAGCACAAACATAAACAAAAAACAAAAAACAAAAAACAGCATAAACAAAAGAGTGAAATAGTGACCTTGTGCTGGAAATGTTGGGCCTTTTCCTGAAAATACTAGGACTCCAAGGTATCAAAAATATAGCTGTACATTTGGAAGTTTTTATTTTTTATTGTTTTACAACATTGAATCAGTGGATTTAATTTGGCTTTTTTGACACTGATCAACAGAAAAACACTTTCAGAGTGAAAGTGAAAACAGATTTCTACAAACTGATCAATTACAAATATAAAAACACAAAATAATTATTGGCA
Organism: Mobula birostris; assembly: GCF_030028105.1. NCBI lineage: Eukaryota > Metazoa > Chordata > Chondrichthyes > Myliobatiformes > Myliobatidae > Mobula > Mobula birostris. The sequence goes on along the minus strand of NC_092374.1, from coordinate 174,585,700 downwards.
TAATTAGGTAGATAGATAGATATACTTTATTGATCCCGAGGGAAATTGGGTTTCATTACAGCCGCACCAACCAAGAATAGAGCCACAAACAATCAAACAACAAAATGCAAACTATGCCAGATGGAAATAAGTCCAGGACCAGTCTATTGGCTCAGGGTGTCTGACCCTCCACAGGAGGAGCTGCAAGTTCGATGGCCACAGGCAGGAACGACCTCCCATGCTGCCCAGTGTTGTATCTCGGTAGAATATGTCCAAAGTCCAACAGTAAAAACAGTAATTACTCACCCCTTCAAGTCAATATTTAGTAGACGGACCTTTGGCAGCAACTACAGCCTTGAGTCTTCTGTGGATAGGTCTCTATCAGCTTTACACATCTGGACACCGGAATTTTCCCCCATCCTTCTTTATAAAACTGCTCAAGCTCTATCAGATTGTGTGGGGATCAGGAGTGAACAACCCTTTACAAGTCCAGCCACAAATTCTCAATTGGATTGAGGTCTGGACTCTGACTTGGCCACTCCAGGACATTAACTTTGTTGTTTTAAAGCCATTCCTGTGTAGCTTAGGTTTTACGTCTGGGGTGTTTGTCTTGATGGAAAACATACCTTCTCCCAAGTCGCAGTTCTCCTGCAGACTGCATCAGGTTCTCCTCCAGGATTTCACTGTATTTTGCTGTATTCATTTTACCCTCTACCTTCACAAGCCTTCCAGGGCCTGCTGCAGTGAAGCATCCCCACAGCACAATGCAGCCTTACTTCACAGAAGGGATGGTGTGTTTTTGATAATTTGCAGTGTTTGGCTTACACCAAACATAGCATTTAGTCTGATGACCAAAAAGATCAATTTTGGATTCATCAAACCATAGAACTTTCTTCCAGCTGACTTCAGAGTCTCCCACGTGCCTTCTAGCAAACTCTAGCCGAGATTTCATGAGAGTTTTTTTTCAACAGTGGCTTTCTCTTTGTCACTCTCCCATAAAACTGCGACTGGTAACGTACCAGAACAACAGTTGTTGCATGTGCAGACTTTCCTATCTCAGCCTCTGAAGCTTGTAACTCCACCAGAGTTGTCCTAGGTCTCTTGGTGGCCTCCCTCACTGGTTCCTTTCTTGCATGATCATTCAGTTTTTGAGGATGGCCTGCTCTAGGCAGATTTACAGCTGTGCCATATTTTTTCCATTTCTTGATGATTGACTTGACTGTAATCCAAGGAATATTCAGTGACTTGGAAATTTTCTTGTATCCATCTCCTGACTTGTGCTTTTCAATAACCTATTCGCAGGGTTGATTATAGTGTTCTTTTGTTTTCATGGTGTAGTTTTTACCAGGTTACCGACTCACCAGCAGATGGACCTTCCAGATACAGGTGTATTTTACTACAATCAATTGAAACACCTTGACTGCACACAGGTCTCCAAAAACAGATCTCCATTAAACTAATTATGTGACTTCCAAAACCAATTGTCTGCACCAGTGATAGACAATAGGTGCAGGAGTAGGCCATTTGGCCCTTCAAGCAAGCACCGCCATTCAGAGTAATCATAACCGATCATCCACAATCAGTACCCCGTTCCTGCCTTCTCCTTATATCCCTTGACTCTGCTATCCTTAAGAGCACTATCTAACTCTTTCTTGAAAGCATCCAGAGAATTGGCCTCCATAGCCTTCTGAGGCAGAGCATTCCACAGATCCACAACTCTCTGGGTGAAAAAGTTCTTCCTCAACTCTGTTCTAAATGGCCTACCCATTATTCTCAAATTGTGGCCTCTGGTACTGGACTCCCCCAACATCAGGAACATGTTTCCTGCCTCTAGTGTGTCCAATCCCTTAATAATCTTATATGTTTCAATCAGATCCCCTCTCATCCTTCTAAATTCCAGTGTATACAAGCCCAGTCGCTCCAATCTTTCAACATATGACAGTCCTGCCATGCCGAGAATTAACTTCATGAAATTACACTGCACTCCTTCAATAGCAAGAATGTCCTTCCTCAAATTTGGAGACCAAAACTGTACACAGTACTGTACGGTGTGGTCTCACTCATTCATGAGTACAGCTGCAGAAGGACCTCTTTGCTCTTATACTCAATTCCCCTTGTTATGAAGGCCAGCAGGCCATTAGCTATCTTCACTGCCTGCAGTACCTGTATGCTTACTTTCAGTGACTGATGAACAAGGACACCTAGATCTCGTTGTACTTACCCTTTTCCTAACTTGACACCATTCAGATAGTAATCTGCCTTCCTGTTCTTGCCACCAAAGTGGATAACCTCACATTTATCCACATTAAACTGCATCTGCCATGTATCTGCCCACTCACCCAACCTGTCCAGGTCACCCTGCATTCTCATAACATCCTCCTCACATTTCACACTGCCATCCAGCTTTGTGTCATCTGCAAATTTGCTAATGTTACTTTTAATCCCTTCATCTAGATCATTAATGTATATTGTAAATAGCTGCGGTCCCAGCACCGAGCCTTGCGGTACCCCACTAGTCACCGCCTGCCATTCTGAAAGGGACCCGTTAATCCCTACTCTTTGTTTCCTGTCTGCCAACCAATTTTCTACCCATGTCAGTACCCTACCCCCAATACCATGTGCTCTAATATTGCCCAGTAATCTCCTATATGGGACCTTATCAAAGGCTTTCTGAAAGTCCAGGTACACTACATCCACTGGCTCCCTCTTGTCCATTTTCATAGTTACATCCTCAAAAAATTCCAGAAGATTAGTTAAGCATGACTTCCCCTTTGTAAATCCATGCTGACTCGGACTGATCCTGTTACTGCTATCCAAATGTGCTGCTATTTCATCTTTTATAATTGACTCCAGCATCTTCCCCAGCACTGATGTCAGGCTAACTGGTCTATAATTCCCTGTTTTCTCTCTCCCTCCTTTCTTAAAAAGTGGGATAACATTAGCTACCTTCCAATCCTCAGGAACTGATCTTGAATCTAAAGAACATTGGAAAATGATTACCAATGCATCCACGATTTCTAGAGCCACCTCCTTAGGTACCCTGGGATGCAGACCATCAGCCTTCAGTCCCATCAGTTTACCCATCACCATTTTCTGCCTGATGCAAATTTCCTTCAGTTCCTCCGTTACCCTAGGTCCTCTGGCCACGATTACATCTGGGAGATTGTTTGTGTCTTCCCTAGTGAAGACAGATCCAAAGTACCTGTTCAACTCAACTTTCCTTGTTCCCCATATTAAATTCACCCGTTTCTGTCTTCAAGGGCCCAACTTTGGTTTTAACTAATTATTTCCTCTTCACATACCGAAAGAAGCTTTTACTATCCTCCTTTATATTCTTGGCTAGTTTACCTTCGTATCTCATCTTTTCTCCCTGTATTGCCTTTTTAGTTATCTTCTGTTGCTCTTTAAAAGTTTCCCAATCCTCTGGCTTCCCGCTCATCTTTGCTATGTTATACTTCTTTTTAATTTTTATACTGTCCTTGACTTCCCTTGTCAGCCACAGTCGCCCCTTACTCCCCTTAGAATCTTTCTTCTTCTTTGGAATGAACTGATCCTGCACCTTCTGTATTATTCCCAGAAACACTTGCCATTGCTGTTCCACTGTCATCCCTGCTAGGGTATTGTTCAATTGAACTTTGGCCAGCTCCTCCCTCATAGCACCATAGTTCCCCTTGTTCCACTGTTCCGAGATTCCCTTCTCCCTCTCAAATTGTAAATTAAAATTTATCATATTATGGTCACTACCTCCTAATGGCTCCTTTACCTCGAGTTCCCTTATCAAATCCGGTTCATTACACGACACTAAATCCAGAGTTGCCTTCTCTCTGGTAGGCTCCAGTACAAGCTGCTCTAAGAATCCATCTCGGAGGGACTCCACAAACTCCCTTTCTTGGGGTCCAGTACCAACCTGATTCCTCCAGTCTACCTGCATGCTGAAATCCTACATAACAACTGTAGCATTACCTTTGCAACATGCCAATTTTAACTCTTGATCCAACTTGCACCCGATATCCAGGCTACTGTTTGGGGGCCTGTAGGTAACTCCCATTAAGGTATTTTTGCCCTTACATTTTCTCAGTTCTACCCATACTGACTCTACATCTCCTGATCCTATGTCCCCCCTCGCAAGGGACTGAATATCATTCCTCACTAACAGAGCCACCCCACACTCTCTGCCCACCTGTCTGTCCTTTCGATTGGACGTATACCCTTGAATATTGATTTCCCAGGCCCTGTCCACTTGAAGCCATGTCTCTGTTATTCCCACAACATCATACTTACCAATTTCCAACTGAGCCTCAAGCTCATCCACTTTATTTCTTATACTCCGTGCATTCATATATAATACTTTTACTCCATTACTCCCCTCACCTTTCACATCGATTCCTATTGCACTTGGCCATACTCTCCAATCCCTTCCTGAGCTTTCTGCCCCGTTAATTCTGTTGTCTTTCTTAACTTTCCTTTTTCCCTCTTTCCCTTTAACTCCATCCTTATATTTCCTCTCCTCCCCCCCACTACTTAGTTTAAACACACCTGTGTTGCAGAGGCAAACCTGCCTGCCAGAACGCTGGTCCCCCGCCTGTTAAGGTGCAACCCGTCCCTTTTGTACAATTCATCCTTGCCCCAAAACAGATCCCAGTGGTCTAAGAATCTAAATCCCTGCTTCCGTACCAGCTCCTCAGCCACACATTCAGATCCCCTATCTCCCTGTTCCTGCCCTCACCAGCACGAGGAACTGGAAGCAAACCGGAGATAACCTGGAGGTCCTGCTTTTCAGCCTTCTTCCGAATTCTCTGAAGTCACGCTGCAGAATTTTTTCCCTCTTCTTCCCCACATCATTTGTGCCGACATGCACCACCACTTCCGGATGTTCACCTTCACTCCTGAGGATTCCCTGCAATTGGTCTGTGTCATCCTGGATCCCGGCACCAGGGAGGCAACACACCATCCTTAAATCCCGCCTGTGTCTTCTGTCCCGACAGCTTCCAAGAGGGTGAACTTGTTTTCAAGAGATACATCCCCCGGGGTCTCCTGTACTCCAAGCATCCATCCCTTCCTCATCGTCGCCCCCCTTCTCTCTTCCTTCGGTGTAATGATGTCGCTGTAGGTCCTGTCTAGAAAACTCTCGTTTTCCTGGATGAACCTGAGGTCATCCAGTTGCCTCTCCAGTGCCTCAACACGGTCCTTCAGGAGCTGAACCTGGACACACTTTCCACAGTTATAGCAGCCAGAGACACCATCAACATCCCTGACCTCCCACATCATGCAAGCAGCACACTGAATCAGTTGACCTGTCATTTCTTTACCACTTCTCACCCTCTCCAACTGTGGCGTAGTCTCCTCCCTCAGCTTCCTCGCCGAAGACTCTCGAGCCAAAGACTCGCACTTTTCTCACAAGGCACTTCCCTTGACAAGGCCGCTCCCCTGATGATTTGGTGTGGCATATTAAAGGGGAGAGGAATACTTATACAATCAATTATCTTGTGTTTTATAGTTGTAATATGTAGGCATGTGGCCAAGTGGTTAAGGCATTGGACTAGCAACCTGAAGGTCATGAGTTCGAGCCCCAGCCGAGGCAACGTGTTGTGTCCTTGAACAAGGCACTTAACCACACATTGCTCTGCGACGACACTGGTGTCAAGCTGTTTTGGTCTTTGCCCTTCCCTTGGACAACATCGGTGTCATGGAGAGGGGAGACTTGCAGCATGGACAACTGCTGGTCTTCCATACAGCCTTGCTCAGGCCTGCGCCCTGGAGAGTGAAGACTTTCCAGACGCAGATCCATGGTCTCGCAAGACTAACGGATGCCTTTAATTTAATTTATATTTGTAATTAATTTAGATCACTTCGTTGAGTTATGTTTTCACTTTGACATGAGAGAGTTTTTCTCTGTTGATCAGTGTCAAAAAAGCCAAATTAAATACACTGTGATTGTATGTGGTAAAACAATAACTGGAGCACTGCGCAGATGCAACAGAAGCGATCCCACTCAGGTTCAGTGAAGAGCTTTAAAAATCCAGCCTCCATAAAAGAGAGGTACCACTCAGTGGAGTGGTCATTATGGGAGCGGTGTCAAATGTGGGATTTTCAGGAGACTTCAGACCTCCCTGATGGCCACATTGGCACCAGGTGCATCGAGTTGCGCTCCTTTGAGACCATGTTAGGGAACTGGAGCTGCAGCTCGATGACCTTCGGCTTGTTAGGGAAAGTGAAGTGGTGACTGATAGGAGCTACAGGATGGTAGTCACCACAAGCCTACAGGAGATAGATAAATGGATAACTGTCAGGAGAGGGAAGGGAGAACATCAGATAGTGGAGAGCACTCCTGTGGCTGTCCCCCTGAACAATAAGTACTCCATTTTGAGTACCATTGGAGATGACCTACCTGGGGGAAGCAATAGCTCCTGTGCCTCTGGTACGGAGTCTGGCCCTGAGGGTCTGAAGTGTAGGAAATGGAAGAGGATGGCAGCAGTAAGAGGGGACTTTGTAGTTAGAGGGTCAGACAGGCAATTCTGTGGTCTTGCAAAGGAAACACAGATGATAATTTGCCTCCCAAGTGCCATAGTCCACAATGTTTCTGATTGTGTCCACGATATCCTGAAAAAGGAGGTTGAGCAGCCAGAAGTCATGGCACATGTTGGAAGGAAGGACAAGCCAATGATTGGGTACACATGCAGAGAGTGTAAAGAGTTAAATTGTACCACAGAGGCAAAATTCAAATGGGTGAAGAATGCAGGACTGAAGGTGCTACACTTAAATGTGCGTCACATTTGCAATAAGATGGATGAACTTGTGGTGCAATTAGAGATTGGTTGGTATGATGTTGTGGGCAGCACTGAGTCGTGGCTGAAAGGCAGCCATAGTTGGGAGCTCAACATCAAAGGATATACTTTGTATCAGAAAGACAGGTAGGAAGGCCTAGATGGTGATGTGGCTCTGTTGGTAAGAGATGGAATTATATCTTTAGAAAGAGGTGACACAGGACCAGAGAATGTTGAATTTTTATGGGTGGAGTTAAATTGCAAGGGTTAAAAAATCATTATGGGTATCATATATAGGCCTTCAAATAGTAGCCAAAATGTGGGGTTAAGATTGCAAAGGGAACTGGAAAAGGCATGTAATAAGAGTAATGTCACAATTGTAATGGGGAAACTTCAATATGCAAGGTACTGGGAAAATCAGGTGTTGTAAGTGAGGAAAACAGATTCGATAGGTCTCATGGACAAGGACTCTGGACACGCAGCCTTGGTAGTAAAGGATTTTATTTACAGAAGGCAAATGTGGGAAATGGCAACAAAAGCAACACGCATACGCGCACACCTTATGGTAGTCAGATTGGCAATAAAACACACGCGGACAATTAATAAAATCATGTGGGAACAAAGTACACACACACACACACACACACACACACACAACCAAGGGAAAAGTCAAAACAGTACCTGACACCCCTTGACCCTGTGCGGGCATGGCTCCTATGATATTAGGGACAATACCCACACTCCTAACCCTATTCAATGCACAACTCACCAACAACAGGGTGGTCCGTCAGAGGTAGCAAAAAAAGAGAGGGTCAAGCACACATAGCTTCCTTTATAGTGCAGCAGGGATGATGAGTCCAGCCCAGGTGGTTCACAGGGAAGCCAATGGCTCGGTGCCAGCAGGGTTAAGCTGATTACAAAGGCCAATTGCCCGAGGTCAAGTACAAGGCTAATTAAAGGGGCCAGTGGTTAGGTGTGCATTGATGGGCGAGGAGGGGTCAAACCTTGTCTGACAGGTGGTGTGTCCTTCAACCAGATAATGGACAGTGCTGTCACGTGACAGTCACAACCCCTCCAATACATCAGGCTGGTGTCAGATCACAAGAAAGAGAATTTGTTGAATGCCTACGAGATGGCTTTTTAGAGCAGTTTGTGCTTGAACCTACTAGGGAAAAGGCCATCTTAGATTGGGTGTTGTGTAATAACCTAGATCTTATTAGAGAGCTTAATGTAAAGGAACCCTTAGGAGACAATGATCATAATATGACTGAATTCATATTGCAATTTGAGAGTGAGAAGCGTAAGTCACGTGTAACAGTATCGCAATTACAAAGGGAATTACAGAGGCATGAGAGAGGAACTTGCCCAGGTGGATTGGGGGAGGAGACTGGCAGGGATGACAGCAGAGCAGAGGTGGTTGAAGTTTCTGGGAATAGTTCACAAGGCGCAGGATAGATATGTCCCACAGGAGAGAAGTTCTCAAATGATGGGGTAGGCAACCATGGCTGACAAAGGAAGATTCTGGCATTGTACCGATGACTGGAAAATTGCAAATGTTACTCCGCTAGTAAAGAAGGATGGGAGGCAGCAGAAAAGAAACTATAAACCTGTTAGCCTGACATCAGTGGTTGGGAAGTGGTTGGAATTGATTGTTAGGGATGAGATTAGGGCATACCTGGAGGCACATGACAAGATAGGCCAAAGCCAGCATGGTTTCCTGAAAGGAACATCCTGCCTGACAAACCTACTGCAATTCTTTGTTACCAGTGCTACGTGACAGTGATGGTAAGAATTGGAGGAGATGGCAGTTGAATGCGTGGCTGAGGAGTTGGTGCAGGGAGCAGGGTTTTAGATTTTTATATCATTGGGATCTCTTCTGGGGAAGGTGGGACCTGTACGGATTGGATGGGTTGCACCTGAACTTGAGGGGGAGAAATATCCTTGCAGGTAGGTTTGCTAGCATGGTTCGGGAGGGTTTAAATTAATTTGCGAGGGCAGTGAAAGAAGTGCATGGAGTAAAGCCAGATCTAACATACAGAGAGGCTTTGAGGAAAGAGAAGCAGAATAAACGGTGTAAAGGTAGTGAGGCAGAAGGGCTGAAGTGTGTGTACCTCAATATAAGAAGCATCAGGAACAAAGGTGATGAACTGAGAGCATGGAATTATGATGTAGTGGCCATTACAGAGACTTGGCTGGCACCAGGGCAGGAATGGATTCTCAATATTCCCGGATTTCAGTGCTTCAAAAGGGATAGAGAGGGCGGAAAAAGGGGAGGAGGGGTGGCATTACTGGTCAGGGATATTATTACAGCTACAGAAAGGGTGGGTAATGTAGCAGGATCCTCTTTTGAGTCAGTATTGGTGGAAGTCAGGAACAGGAAGGGAGCAGTTACTCTACTGGGGGTATTCTATAGGCCCCCTGGTAGCAGCAGAGATACAAAGGAGCAGATTGGGAGGCAGATTTTGGAAAGGTGCAAAAATAACAGGGTTGTTAGCATGGGTAACTTTAACTCCCCTAATATTGATTGGCACCTGATTAGTTCCAAGGGTTTAGATGGGGCAGAGTTTGTTAAGTGTGTCCAGGACGGATTCCTGTCACAGTATGTGGACAGGCCAACTAGGGGGAATGCCATACTAGATCTAGTACTAGGTAATGAACCGGGTCAGGTCACAGATCTCTCAGTGGGTGAGCATCTGGGGGACAGTGACCACCGCTCCCTGGCCTTTAGCATTATCATGGAAAAGGATAGAATCAGACAGGAAAATTTTTAGTTGGGGAAAGGCAAATTATGAGACTATAAGGCTAGAACTTGCGGGTGTGAATTGGGATGATGTTTTTGCAGGGAAATGTACTATGGACATGTGGTCGATGTTTAGAGATCTCTTGCAGGATGTTAGGGATAAACTTGTCCCGGTGAGGAAGGTAAAGAATGGTAGGGTGAAGGAACCATGGGTGACAAGTGAGGTGGAAAATCTAGTCAGGTGGAAGAAGGCAGCATACATGAGGTTTAGGAAGCAAGGATCAGATGGGTCTATTGAGGAATATAGGGAAGCAAGAAAGGAACTTAAGAAGGGGCTGAGAAGAGCAAGAAGGGGGCATGAGAAGGCCTTGGCGAGTAGGGTAAAGGAAAACCCCAAGGCATTCTTCAATTATGTGAAGAACAAAAGGATGACAGGAGTGAAGGTAGGACCGATTAGAGATAAAGGTGGGAAGATATGCCTGGAGGCTGTGAAAGTGAGCGAGGTCCTCAATGAATACTTCTCTTCGGTATTCACCAATGAGAGGGAACTTGATGATGGTGAGGACAATATGAGTGAGGTTGATGTTCTGGAGCATGTTGATATTAAGGGAGAGGAGGTGTTGGAGTTGTTAAAATACATTAGGACAGAAAAGTCCCCGAGGCCTGACGGAATATTCCCCAGGCTGCTCCACGAGGCGAGAGAAGAGATTGCTGAGCCTCTGGCTAGGATCTTTATGTCCTCATTGTCCACGGGAATGGTACCGGAGAACTGGAGGGAGGCGAATGTTGTCCCCTTGTTCAAAAAAGGTAGTAGGGATAGTCCGGGTAATTATAGACCAGTGAGCCTTACGTCTGTGGTGGGAAAGCCGTTGGAAAAGATTCTTAGAGATAGGATCTATGGGCATTTAGAGAATCATGGTCTGATCAGGGACAGTCAGCATGGCTTTGTGAAGGGCTGATCATGTCTAACAAGCCTGATAGAGTTCTTTGAGGAGGTGATCAGGCATATAGATGAGGGTAGTGCAGTGGATGTGATCTATATGGATTTTAGTAAGGCATTTGACAAGGTACCACACGGTAGGCTTATTCAGAAAGTTAGAAGGCATGGGATCCAGGGAAGTTTGGCCAGGTGGATTCAGAATTGGCTTGCCTGCAGAAGGCAGAGGGTCATGGGGGAGGGAGTACATTCAGATTGGAGGATTGTGACTAGTGGTGTCCCACAAGGATCTGTTCTGGGACCTCTACTTTTCGTGATTTTCATTAACGACCTGGATGTGTGGGTAGAAGGGTGGGTTGGCAAGTTTGCAGATGACACAAAGGTTGGTGGTGTTGTAGATAGTGTAGAAGATTGTCAAAGATTGCAGAGAGACATTGATAGGATGCAGAAGTGGGCTGAGAAGTGGCAGATGGAGTTCAACCCGGAGAAGTGTGAGGTGGTACACTTTGGAAGGACAAACTCCAAGGCAGAGTACAAAGTAAATGGCAGGATACTTGGTAGTGTGGAGGAGCAGAGGGATCTGGGGGTACATGTCCACAGATCCCTGAAAGTTGCCTCACCGGTGGATAGGGTAGTTAAGAAAGCTTATGGGGTGTTAGCTTTCATAAGTCGAGGGATAGAGTTTAAGAGTCGCGATGTAATGATGCAGCTCTATAAAACTCTGGTTAGGCCACACTTGGAGTACTGTGTCCAGTTCTGGTCACCTCACTATATGAAGGATATGGAAGCATTGGAAAGGGTACAAAGGAGATTTACCAGGATGCTGCCTGGTTTAGAGAGTATGCATTATGATCAGAGATTAAGGGAGCTAGGGCTTTATTCTTTGGAGAGAAGGAGGATGAGAGGAGACATGATAGAGGTCTACAAGATAATAAGAGGAATAGATAGAGTGGATAGCCAGCACCTCTTCCCCAGGGCACCACCGCTCAATACAAGAGGACATGGCTTTAAGGTAAGGGGTGGGAAGTTCGAGGGGGATATTATAGGAAGGTTTTTCACTCAGAGAGTAGTTGGTGCGTGGAATGCTCTGCCTGAGTCAGTGGTGGAGGCAGATACACTAGTGAAGTTTAAGAGACTACTAGACAGGTATATGGAGGAATTTAAGGTGGGGGGGTTATATAGGAGGCAGGGTTTGAGGGTCGGCACAACATTGTGGGCCGAAGGGCCTGTACTGTACTGTACTATTCTATGTTCTATGTTAAATTACAAGCAGGGTAGACAAAGCAGATGCAGTAGACATCGTGTAATTGGATTTTCAGAAGGTCTTTGATAAGCTGCCGCACATGAGGCTGCTTAACAATACAAGAGCCCATGGAATTACAGGGGTGTTACCAGCATGGGTGGAGCATTGGCTGGTTGGCAGAAAAGAGAGAGCTGGAATAAAAGGATCCTATTCTGGCTGGCCGCCAGTTACAAGTGGAGTTCCACAGGGGTCAGTGTTGGGACCGTTACTTTTTACAATGTATGTCAATGATTTGGACTACAGTATTAAGGGATTTGTGGCTAAATTTGCCGATGATACAAAGATAGATGGAGGAGCGGATAGTGTTGAGGAAACAGAGAGCCTGAAGAGAGACTTTGATAGTTTAGGGGAATTGGCAAAGAAGTGGCAAATGAAATACAATGTTGGAAAGTGTATGGTCAAGCACTTTGGTGGAAGAAATAAACAAGCAGACTATTATTTAGATGGGGAGAGAATTCAAAATGCAGAGATGCAAAGGGACTTGGGAGTCCTTGTGCAGGATACACTAAAGGTTAACCTCCAGGTTGAGTCGGTTGTGAAGAAGGCGAATGCAATGTTGGCATTCATTTCTAGAGGTATAGAATATAGGAGCAGGGATGTGATGTTGAGGCTCTATAAGGCACTTGTGAGACCACACTCGGACTATTGTGTGCAGTTTTGGGTTCCTTATTTTAGAAAGGATGTACTGACATTGGAGAGGGTTCAGGGAAGATTCACGAGAATGATTCCAGGAATGAAAGGGTTACTGTATGAGGAACGTCTGGCATCTCTTGGGCTGTATTCCTTGGAGTTCAGGAGAATGAGGGGAGATCTCATAGAAACATTCCAAATGTTAAAAGGCCTGAACAGATTAGATATGACAAAGCTATTTCCCATGGTAGGGGAGTCCAGGACAAGAGGGCACAACTTCAGGATTGAAGAATGTCCTTTTAGAACTGAGATACGGAGAAATTACTTTAGTCAGAGGGTGGTAAATCTGTGGAATTTGTTGCCATGAGTGGCTGTGGAGGCCAAGTCATTGGGTGCATTTAAGGGCGAGATAGATAGGTTCTTGATTAGCCAGGGCATCAAAGGGTATGGAGTGAAAGAGGGGAGTGGGGATGACTGGAAGAATTGGATCAACCCATGATTGAATGGTGGAGCAGACTGGATGGGCCAAATAGCCTACTTCTGCTCCAATATCTTATGGTCTTAAGGACCACATAAAAGCCAAGGAAAGGGCATATAAGGTAACAAAAGTGAGTGGGAAGTTGGATGATTGGGAAGCTTTTAAAATCCAACAACAGCCAACTAAAAAAGCTATCAGAAGAGAAAAGATGAAATATGAGAGCAAACTAGCCAAAAATATAAAGCAGGATGCTAAAAGTTTTTCAGTTATATAAAGAGTAAAAGGAAGTGGAGAATTGTTATTGGACCACTGGAAAATGATGCTGGTGAGGTAGTAATGGGGGACAAAGAAATAGCAGATGAACTTAATGGGTACTTCGCATCTGTCTTCAGTGTGGAAGACACTAGCAGTGTGCCAGAGGTCCGTGAATGTCAGGGAGAAGGAGTGAGTGTCATTGCTATTACAAAGGAAAAAGTGCTAGGCAAACTCAAAGGTCTTAAGGTGGATAGGTCACCTGGGCCAGTTGGACTACATCCCAGAGCCTGAGAGAGGTTGCTGAAGAGATAATGGATGCATTGGTCATGATCTTTCAAGAATCACTTGATTCTGGCATTGTCCAAAGGACTGGAAAACTGCAAATGTCACTCCACTCTTTAAGAAGGGAGGAAGGCAAAAGAAAGGAAATTTATATGCCAGTCAGTGGTTGGGAAAGTGTTGGAGTCTATTATCCGGGATACTCGGAGACTAATGATAAAATAAGTCAAAGTCAGCATGGTTTCTGTAGAGTGAAATCTTGCCTGACAAACCCATTAAGAGATCTTCGAGGAAGTGACAAGTAGGCTGGACAAAGCAGAGGCAGTGTATGTAATTTACTTGGAAGTCATTTGACAAGGTGCCACACATGAGGCTGCTTTACAAGTTAAAATCCTATGGCGTTACAAGAAAGATACTGGCATGGATAGAGGAATGGCTGACAGGCAGGAGACAGCAAGTGGGAATAAAGGAGGCCTTTTCTGGTTGGCTGCCAGTGACTAGTGGTGTTCCTCAGGGGTCAGTATTAGGACTGCTACTTTTCACATTGTTTGTCAATGATTTGGATAATGCAATTGATAATAGAGGGGTAGGTAGTGCTGAGGAAGCAATGTGATTGCAGTTGGACTTAGACAAAGTGGAAGAATGGGCAAAAAAGTGGCAGATGGAATACAGTGTTGGGAAATGTACGATAATGCCTTTTGGTAAAAGGAACAATAGTGCGGACTAATATCTAAATGGGGAGAAGGTTCAAACATCAGAGGTGAAGAGGGACTTTGGAATCCTCGTGCAAGGCTCCCAGAAGGTTAATTTACAGGTTGAGGCTGTGGTAAAGAAGGGAAATATAATGTCAGCATTTATTTCAAGGGGAACAGAATATAAAAGCAAGGAGATAAAGCTGAGCAACACACACAAAATGCTGGAGGAACTCAGCAGGCCAGGAAACGTTTCATAGACGCTGCCTGGCCTGCTGAGTTCCTTCAGCATTTTGTGTGTGTTGCTCGGATTTCCAGCATCTGTAGATTTTCTCTTGTTTGTGAGATAATGCTGAGGCTTTATAAGACACTAGTCAGGCCCCACCTGGAATATTGTCAACAGTTTTGGGCCCCATATCTCAGAAAGGATGTGCTGTCATTGGAGAGAGTCCAGAGGAGGTTCACAAGGATGATTCCAGGAATGAAGGGGTTAACATATAAGGAGTGTTTGGCAGTTTTGGACCTGTAGTCACTGGAATTTAGAAGAATGCAGAGGAATCTCATTGAAACCTACCAAATGTTGAAAGGACTAGATGGGGTGGATGTGGAGAGGATACTTCCTATGGTGGGGTTATCCAGAACTAGAGGGCACAGCCTCAAAATTGAGGAGCGACCTTTTTAAAACAGAGGTAAGGAGGAATTTTTTTTAGCCAGAGAGTAGTGAATCTGTGGAATGCTCTGCCACAGACTGTGGTGGAGGCCAAGTCCATTGTTACATTTAAGGTGGAAGCTGATCTTTTCCTGATCGGTCAGAGCATTAAAGGATATGGTGATATGGGGTTGAGTGGAATCCGGGATCAACCATGATGGAATAGCAGAGCAGGCTCGATGGGCTGAATGGTCTCATTCTGCTCCTATGTCTTATGGTCTTATGTTCTAATAAAACATGAAAACTTCCGGGGGGGGGGGGGGGGAGTTGAATACTTTTTATAGGCACTGTATATGCACAGTGTCAAAAATGTGGAAGATTCCAACAGGTAACAAACTGTCAACTACTGCTTCTGCAAGTCAGTGAAATTTATCAATACTGTTCGCAGGACAATACAAACAAACCCATGTTGTGCCACATTGGGACATACCGGAACAAGTGATTTGAAACTTGGGTAAAGGAGGTAGGTTTGAGAATAGGCTCGAGTTAGGGAGGCAGAGCATGCTGACGAGGAACATGGTCATCAGTGATAGAATGATTAAAATATAAGGTGACCAAGTGGAAATAGTGTATACATTTCAAAAATTATTTGACTAGAGGATACAGAGGCACAGAGAGGAGAAACAGGAGACAATCAATGTTTTGAATGTCCTCAGGTTTACTAGTGGGATTGAAACAGCTAGTCATGTCACAACCTGTAGTAAAAGAGATGGAGATGAGGGCTTTGGCCACATCCAGAGGCACGATTCATTCATTCAGTGGCATAAACAAGCTCAAGTAATTAAATCTGAGGATAGAATGCTAGTGCCAGTAACAGTAATGATAAAACTATATTCAATTTACCAATTTCTTCAGGAATGGAATTTGCCTGGTCTGGTTGTAACCCCAGGCCCACGAGTGTGATTAACTACAAAACTTCTTGGTTCATGGGCAATCCTCATGTGAATCAGGATCAGGAGGAGACTCAGCTCCTGGAGACAACTTCCCCTTGTAGTCATGTCACAGCTGATGAGACTACAACCTCAACCCTGCGTTCCTACCTATTTCCAGTAATCTTTCAGCCTCCCTGCTGATCAAGTATCTATCTACTTCTGACTTAATAATATTTAAAAGTTGCTTCCACTGCCCCTTGATAAAGGCCTTCTGAAGATTCATGACCCCTTATAATGAAACCATGAGCACTAGTACGGGCTACTCCCATAAGAGGAAACTATCTCACAACACTTAGGACCTTACATGTTTTACTCAAGTCCTCTCTCACTCTTCTGAACTCCAGTGCATACAAGCTCAGACTGTCTGAGCTTGTCTTTCTTATAAGCCAAACTGCAGATTCAAGGAATGAATCTAGTGAACTTCCTTACATAATGAAATAGACCAATTCTGTGAAGTATGATTGCACCAAACCTCTATGTAGCCAAAGCATAAAATCATAACTTTTGATTTCAATTCTCTTTACACTGGATCATAAGATTTTCTATTTACTCACTGCACCTGCACTCTAGGCTTTTGAGAAATATGCACCAAGTTTCCTGGATCCATCTGCATCTCAGAGCCTGGTAATCTCTTGCCATAATATGCATTTTTGCTTAAAAATAACCCTGCCAAATTCAACATTTTTCTACATTATTTGGATGATTGGTGTCCACTTGCTTAACCTATCTATATTTCCTCAAGTCCTCTTCACAACTTACTCTCCTTCTGATGTGTCATCAGCAAACTAAGCAACCCTACATTTAGTGAATGTTTTGTCCATACAAATCTATCACCGTCTACTTCATATGCTTTTTCCTCATCACGATAGCCGGTGATACAGCACGTTATCAAATGATTTCTGTTGCTGTGTGATAAAACACTTCCCAGAAACTGAGGCACACAATGATTCCAAAGTGCTCCTCATCAAATAACCCGAGTCTAATCCCAAGCAAATGAAATCTCTTACCACGTCATTTGTTCGGATACCAAGTATTCTGGATTTCCTAACTGATGGCTAAAGGGTCTCAGCTGTCCATTAATTAAGGTAGTGTCCAATTCCTACAGATCAATGTCATCTTGGGTATATCATTGATGTCTGAGTCAGTTTTACAGAATAGAAATTCTTGATGCCATTCCTCTGACATCTTGTATTTAGATGGTGTAATTGTAAGATTTAACATCAATGTGATCCAAACAGTAATTAATTTACTACTTCTTAGAAAACTGATTTGTGGGATATAAATATTTTGATTATTTGTCTCTTTTAATTATTTAAAATTAATATTTCACAATGGATAATGAACAAAGTTCTTGGCTTTCACAGAGTTCACTACACTTGGGTCTCTGCTATTTCTCTTTGAATTCTGCCAAGTCACAATAATGCTTCCATTGCATGGCCACTACATTCTTGGCCCACAGCTTCTGCCACTTGCATTTTCATGAATCTCTTCACTTTACTACTGCCCCTGCTAGGATCCTCAGCCTGGATCCCATTTTTGGTCTGCCCTCTTCGGAAATACCTTCAAACAAGAACTCACGGTTCTACCTCACTCAGTCATAAGAATAAGAATGAAATGTCTTACCAAGTGCTCAGTTTGTATATCCAGGGAACTGGTGGCTTCATCCAGGATGAGAACCTTTGGGTCTCGGACAATGGCTCGGGCAAGTGCAATCCTCTGTTTCTGTCCTCCGGAGAGATTACCTCCCTTCTCTCCAACATCTGTGAAAAGATTTTGCAATCGGATGTAATTGCCCATACCCCATCTTACATACAAGGGTGAATGTACTCTTTGTGAGCTCACAGTTCCAAAATTATGGATGTGGCATCATGCAACACCTGGCGCAATGCCATGAGTTCAAAGTAATTATGGGAGAAAGGCAAGTTCCTGTTTCCATCTCAACCCCTTCCCACATTATAATGCAACACTTGCTAGTAGTCCAATCCCTTGAGGTGAGGAGGACCTGGAGAGGGCAATCCATTAGTTATTCAGACGAAATCCAGTTTGAATGAGGTAATGATACAATCACATCTGACTTTAGTTTAGGGCAGAGTGACAGACATCTGATATGATGCCCAGCATATGGTGTGATGCACTATGCAGTAGAAGTTTGCGGCCTGATATGCCCTGTGACACTGCTCAGACACAACTCATTACAACCACTGGGACAACAGTGTAACCAGCACATGCAACACCTGCCTGTGTCATAACCATCCGTCATATCCTGCGTAAAACCGGCAGCACTGGCCTTTTCAGCGGCTTCACTCACAGCTTCATGTGGACAATCTGTGAGGCCATAGGAAATATTCTCATGGATGGATCGAGCAAACAGTATCGGTTCCTGGCTGACCAGAGCAACCTGGGGAGAGAAAAACAGAAAGACTAGTTTCAATATCCAACACCAACATCAAATAGTTAAAAAAATAGTTTTTGTTTTCATATCCATCAGTCCTTTAATACTGAACTCTGATTCTGGCCTCTTGAGCAACACTGAATTTAAACACTCCACCACTTTCCAGCTACCAAAGCCTGAAGCTCTGGAATCTCTTCTCATCTCCTTCTTTAAGAAGCTTCCTAAAACACACCTCACGTGAGTCTCTCTCTGAACATTAACCTGGCCATATGCAGACTAGTCCAAAGCAGTGGACATTAGTGATCCAAGCGGGTTTGCAGGCAATCCAATAACAGGGATTTGATTTTTAATTCCATGTTTAACGACTTAAAAGTAAAGCACCCAAGCTATTGTGCTGGGATTGAAACTCATGTCATTGAATCAATAGCCCTTAATTCATTGCTCATTGTATAACATAACCACTACCACACTGTACTCTGAAACTTAAAGAGTCTCCCTGGAAATACTACTCTCTAACATGGCACTCCATTAGTATCCTTGGTGGATATGACATTTCACATGGCCTTTCCAAGCACAAAGGGCCAGCCAGCATTGCACCATCATCCTCCTGCATCTCCTGAACTACAATGAACAATTTCTCCTTCAGTTCTATTCCCTTCATCCACATCTATGCCTGTCCTTTTGGTGAAGCTATGCTCACAATGCTGCGGAGGAGCGAGTTTCCTCAGGAACACAAAATGGGATTAGTGCAAATGGGCATTTGATGCCCATCATGGATCCAGTGGGCTGAGGGCCTGCTTCCACTTTGAAAAACTCTGTGACTTATTCGCATCTCCTCAGCAAGTGACTCCTGCATTAAGAAAGACCTGAACAACATTCAGGGCTCATTGGTGGCAGCTAACATTCACACTACAGAAGTGTGAGGCAATGACCTTCAACAAGGGAGTCTAGTTAGTGGCTGATAACTTTCAGAAGTCTGTAGACCTTGGAACAGTTCCTACAGATTGGAGGGTGGTGAGTGTGATACTGCTAATGAAGCAGATGAGAGAGAAAACCCAGTGGGCATCTCCAGACCAGTGGCAGGGAAAAATGCTGGAGTCCACTGTAGAGTCTGAGTCACACCACACAGAAAAATGACCATCCTATCTCCATCGACCCATCTACACTAAACTAATTTACCAGCACTAGATCCATACCTTCTCTGGTTTGCTGATTGCAATACTTCTCTAGATAGGTCTTAAATCTGTGATGGTCTCAACCTTCACCTTCCCCTCAGGCAGTAGGTTCTGCATTCCACACACCTTCTGGGGGAGAAAATTCCTCATATCCTCACTAAGCTTCTTCAAGATTCAAGATTGCTTAATGTCATTCTTCAGTACATGAGTGTAAAGGAGAACAAAATGATCCAACACAGCATAATAAAAAAACACAATGAACATAAAAAACACAAGAACCAAAACAAATGCAATAAACATAAAAGTAATCTTATAAAACAAAATGTACAAGCAACTGTTATATAGATAAACTGATTGTATGTACATAAAATGACACTAATGATGTGTATGTAGTGGTGGTGGTGGGCAGATTAATGGGTGGGGGTGTTGATTAGCTTGTTGGCTTAGGGCAATTAACTATTTTTGAATCTGATGGTTCTGGTGTGAATGCTCTGTAGCCTCTTTCTTGATGCGAGTGGGACAATCCATAAGCAGGAAGGATAGGTTGCTGGCCTTTTTCCAACACCATTCTGCATACACGTCCTTGATGGTGGGTAGACTGGTTCCGAGGATGTATTAGGAAGTTTTAACTACTCACTATAGAACCCTGTCTGCTGCAGTGCAGTTTCCTTACCATATAGCGATACAGCATGTTAGGATGCTCTCAACTGCACATCCTGTAGAAGGTCATGAGTATTGATTTGCGTAGACCAGTTCTCTTCAGCATCTTCAGAAAGTACAGGCATTGGTGGAACTTTCTTGACTGTGCATGTCAAGTCGGATTTCTTTTTCTTCTTTGAACATGTGCAGCTTCCCCACTTGAAAGAGATTGAGTGCATCTACCCGAAGGTTTTTTTAACTGGATTCTACCCAATGACCAAACAACTTTTCCTTTTTTTGTAAACACAAAATACTCTGCAGATGCTGGGGTCAAAGCAAAACTCACAACACGCTGGAGAAACTCAGTAGGTCGGGCAGCATCCGTGGAAGCTATGTGTCGACGTTTCGGGCTGGAACCCTTCATCAGGACTGAAGAGGGAAGGGGCAGAGGCCCTATAAAGAAGGTGGGGGGAGGGTGGGAAGGAGAAGGCTGGTAGGTTCCAGGTGAAAAACCAGTAAGGGGAAAGATAAAGGGGTGGGGGAAGGGAAAGCAGGGAGGTGATAGGCAGGAAAGGTGAAGAAGGAATAGGGGAAAACACAATAGGTAGTAGAAGGAGGCGGAACCACGAGGAAGGTGATAGGCAGCTGGAGGAGGGGGCAGAGTGAAATAGGGATAGGGGAAGGGAGGGGGCGGGAATTACCCGAAGTTGGAGAATTCTATGATCATACCAAGGGGCTGGAGACTACCTAGACGGCATATGAGGTGTTGCTCCTCCAATCTGAGTTTAGCCTCATCATGGCAGTAGAGGAGGCCATGTATGGACATATCTGAACAGGAGTGGGAAGCAGAGCTGAAGTGGGTGGTTACTGGGAGATCCTGTCTGTCTTGGCGGACGGAGCGGAGGTGCTCGACAAAACAGTCCCCCAATCTGCGTCGGGTTTCACCGATGTAGAGGAGGCCGCACCGGGAGCACCGGATGCAATAGATGACCCCAGCAGACTCACAAGTGAAGTGTTGCCTCACCTGGAAGGACTGTTTGGGGCCCTGAATGGTGGCAAGAGAGGAGGTGTAGGGACAGGTGTAGCACTTACGCTTACAGGGATAAGTGTCAGGTGGGAGATCCGTGGGGAGGGACGTGTGGATAAGGGAGTCGCGGAGGGATCGATCCCTGTGGAAAGCGGAGAGGGGTGGAGAGGGAAAGATGTCCTTAGTGGTGGGGTCCTGTTGAAGGTGGCGGAAGTTGCGGAGGATAATGTGCTGGATCCGGAGGCTGGTGGGGAAAATAATCCAGCACATTATCCTCTGCAACTTCTGCCACCTTCAACAGGACCCCATTGTTGTTGGTGATAAATCACTGTCATGTCATTGGCGAACTTGATAATGTGATTGCACAGGTGTTTGGTTCTGCAGGCACGTGTGAGAGAGTGTACAGTACTGAGTTCAGTACACAGCCCTGAGGGGCACGTGTTGAGGATGATAGGATGGGGTAGGTGGTTGTGCACCCTGACAGTTTGAGACCTGGTTGTTAGAAGGGCCAACACCCTTTTGTACAGTGGAGTGGACCAAGGAGTAGGAGCTTTTTCACCAAGGTCTGTGGGTTAATAGTGTTGAATGCTGAACTGAAATCCAGAAATAGCATTCTGACATACCCTCAGTTGCCACTTTATTAATGCAAATATATAATTAGCCAATCATCAAGCAGCAGCAACTCAATGCAAGAAAATTATGCAAACATGGTGAAGAAATTCAGTTGTTGTTCAGACCAAATCAGATTGGGAAAGAAATGTAATCTAAGTGACTTTGACCGTGAAATGATTGTCAGTTTCAGTTTTAGAGTATCTCAGAAACTGCTGATCTCCTGGGATGTTTGCACGGAACAGTCTCTAGAGTTTACAGAGGGAAAAAAAAAAAGCATCTTCTTTGGGTGAAAATGCCTTATTAATAAGAGAGGTCAGAGGAAAATGGCCAAACTGGTTCAAGCTGACAGGAAGATGACAGTAATACAAATAACCTCACATTACAACAGTGGTGTGCAGAACAGCATCTCAAACTTTGAAGTGGCTGGGCTACAGCAGCAGAACACCATACCTAGTTCCAACCCTGTACTTAATAAAGCAGCCAGTGAGTGTACATTTCAAGTGCAACCTCACCAATGTCTTTTACAGCTGTAACATGATGTTCTATCTTTTATACTTGATGCCTCTGTATGCGATGGCAAGCATGCTGAATACGTTCTTCTACACCCTATCTACCTGTCTTTCTATTTTCTGGGAAGTATGAATTTGCTCCCCAAGTTCCCTCTGTTCATCAATGCTTTCATTCCAGTGATGCCCTTCTCCTTAGTGAATACAAATGAAAAATATTCATTTAAAACCTTGCCCTAATTCTCTGGCTGGCCACACACACACACACACACACACACACGTTGCCCTTTGATCCTTAATGGGCCCACTCTTTCACTGGTTACCTGCTTACTAAAGAGTGTGCCACAGAATTTTCCTTGGCACCCCAACAATTCAGTTCAGAAACTAAGGTCCTCTCATCTCTTTCCAGAACTGATTATGGTCACTACCTCCAAAGTATTCCCCACTAACATTTCATTCACTTGTCCACTTAACCCTTAGGATTCGATCCTGTGCAAACCCTTTTCTAGTAACTATGTACTAGCACATAATGCTCTCATAGATGAACATTAAAAATCCAACACTGTTCGACTCTTTCACACTAAGGTGATCTCAGTTAATATGGAGAAGTAGAAATTCCCTACTACACCCTTGCTCTGACACTTCTAATTTAACCACATATCTACCTCCCTATCACCTGCTAACTTTTGGGAGATCTGTAGTAAATCCCAAGCAAAGTGATCACCCCTGTTTTTCTTTTTAAGCTTTACCCATAAAGCCTTATTTGAAGACCTTCCAGGACATCTTCCCTCATTTCTGTAGTGATGTCTCTTTGAACAATAATTCAATGCCATCTCTATTTTTGGGAGTGTTGAGCTGCCAGTCACCCATTGTTTCACTTTGCACTACCTATAAAATGCCTACAGCTTTTCAGACTGAATCATTGATTGTTTGACTCTTCACAGACATTGTCTGACCTGCTGAGTGTTTCCAGCATTTAATTCACATTAGTCACTTATCCCGGATACACCAACAGCACCTCAAGGACCCGACCTCTACCAACATGAAGGAGAATGACCTTGGTTGCAGGGAAAGGCAACTGAAATTCCCCTCCTAAAGGGAATATAATCACATTCCTTCAAGATTACTGGGTGTAAATCCTGGAATTTCCACCACAACATCTCTATGAGAGCACTTGCATTTGAAGACAGCAGCAGTTCAAGACAGTTTGCACCACCTTCTCAAGCATATTTCAAGAGGACGCAGCTCAAAACAAGGGAAAACAGGAATCAGTGTGTATGTAACATTCTGCACCCCATGGCTCTCTAACTGCCTCACTGTCCCATGTATGGAGCTCTCTCACCAGCCCTGTGTAACTCTCCCCCAACTTACCTTCCTGTGGTAATACTTGTGCTCGTACTCCTCGATGGGAATCCCATCCAGCAGGATCTGTCCCGACTGGGGCTGATAGAAACGTTGCAGGAGGGACACACAGGTGGTCTTCCCACCACCAGTGTGTCCCACCAGGGCCGTCACCTCCCCACTCCGCACCTCAAAGGACACATTCTGCAAAGAAAAATCAGTCAGATTTGTGAGGAACCTCCACCGTTCAAGTTCATGTTTAATTGTCATTGAAGCAGGCACGTGTATACAGCTAAACAAAATTTACCAGCTTATGCAAAGATATACTCAGTGAAGCAGAGTTATAATGCTAGACATAACTAGGTTGCTTCCTAAAAAAGTTTTTTTATATGGTTTTTTACATTCACCAGGTCACTTACAAAATGATCACTACTTGTATAAAATTACAAAACAGTGCCATCTAGATTTGAGACCAATTGGTCCCAGAGTAATCCACAAGCCTCTCTTAATCCTGGATCACACCCCTATCATCTCCACTACAAGCATCAGTCCTATTAAAGCATTAGGTAAATTAGCCAGCATCCACCCAAATAATGGTATTCTCTCAGAAAGGGCAATTCAGACTATTAGTTATTCCACCATTATTTTGTATGCAAAACAGTTAGCCTTCACGTACAGCCAGTAACTAGAAACCAAATCAGAAACTTAGCCATTACTGCCTGGACAATAGAATGTAAATGCATGGAAGTCCAAATACAACAGAGCATTGGCAAGTTTACCTTCAGTACTCTCTGAACTCTTTGGTCATGGATAATGTTGGAGGGGCTGTGAAGTGATGGACTTGTGTAAGTGGGGTGGGGGGGCGGTAGGAGGGGAGGTAAATAAAGCAAGATACAGCAGAATGGGCCCATCCTCATTGAAACGTACAAGACACTAAGGTGACAACAGGGTAGATGTACCTCTAGTGGGGCAATATAGAACTAGAGGCAACATCTGGAGATAAGAAGTTAAGGACCCCGCAGACTAGCCCGCAGATTAAGAGGTAGGCGATTAGGTTTGAGATGTGGAGAAATTTCTCCTTAACTCTTGAGGTCTGTGCAAGCTCAGTTAACTATATTCAAGAAAACTTTATTCAGATTTAGCCAGAATAGAGCTAAAGAAGGGAATTAGGAATGCCAGGTAGGGCCATGAAAAGTGCTTAGCAAGTAGGATTAAGATGACTCCCAAGGCATTCTATATATACATCAAGAGCAAGAACATAACTGGGGAGAGGGTGGGACCACTTAAGGATAGAGGGGGCAACGTTTGCTTGGATGTGGAGAATGTGAATGAGGTACTTAATGAGTACTTTGCTTCAGTATTTACCAAGGAAAAGGATATGGAGGACCAGGAGATCAGTGATGAATGTATAAATCCCATGTCTTATGGTCTTATGCAGGTGGATGGGGTTGAGTGGGATCAGCCATGATAGAATAGTAGAGCAGACTCGATGGGCTGAATGGCCTAACTCTGCTACTTTGTCTTATGGTCTTAAATATGTTAGGGCATTTAGAGGTTAAGGAGGAAGAAGTGTTGGGCCTCCTAATGAGTATTAAGGTGGATAAGTCCCCAGGGCTGATGGAATTTACCCCTGGTTATTGAAGGAAGCAAGAGACAAAATTGCTGGGACCTTGACCAGTATCCTCATGTCCTTTCTAGCCATAAATGAGATCCTGGAGGACTAGCAAGTGTCTAATGTTGTACCTCTATTTAAGAAGAGAACAAAGGAATCCACGTCAGTTGAGGAGAAATTGCTGGAGAAAAATTCTTAGGGATAGGATACCTGAGCATTTGGAAACCCATGGCATAATTATGGAGAGCCAGTACAGCTTTATGCATGGCAGGTCATGCTCTACCAACCTGATTGAGTTTGTTTGACAAGATGATGAGAGTGATTGATGAGAGTGATTCGACAGTGAATGTTGTCCACATGGATTTTAGTAAGGCGTTTGACAAAGTCCCTCATGGGAGGTTAATCCAGAAAATTTAGATGCATGAGGTCAGTGGTGAATTGGCTGTATGGATTCAGAACTGGCTTGGGCATAGAAGACAGAGGATAGTGGTTAAAGGGACTTGTTCAAGCTGGAGGTTTGTAATTAGTTGTGTTCTGCAGGGATCTGAACTGGGACCTGTGCTGTTTGTGATGTATGTAAATGACCTGGATGAAAATGCAGATGGGTGGGTTAGTAATTTTGAAGATGATACCAAGACTGGTGGAGTTGTGGATAGTGTAGTGGCAAAGAATACAGCGCATTATAGATCAGTTGCAGATATGGGCAGAGAAATGGCAGATGGAGTTTAACCCAGATAAATGTGAGGTGTTTCACCTTGGTAGGGCAAATGCAAAGAGACAGTGCACTGTTGCAACTTTATAACACTCTGGTTAGGTCACATCTGGAGTATTGCGTACAGTTCTGTTTGCCCCACTATAGGAAGGATGTCAAGGCTTTGGAGAGGGTGCAGAAGAGGTTTGTCAGGATACTGCCTGGTTTAGAGAGCATGTGCTATCATGAGAGGCTAGATAAATTTTGTTGTTTTCTCTGGAGCACTGGAGGCTGAGGGGAGATCTGATAGAAGTTTACAAGATTATGAGAGGCATGAGTAGAACCCAGGCACAAGTCCTGCAGAGAAAGGGATGAGTAGGGCATTGCATTTACATGGAAGAAGGGGCTCAGCCCGAAACATTGACAGTTTACTCTTTTCCATAGATGCTGACTACTCTGCCGAATTTCTCCAGTATTTTGTGTGTGTTGGGGATGTCTGACAGAGGCATAGATAGAGTAGACAGGGAGTATCTGTTTCTCAAGATTGAAATGTCTACTACCAGAGGGCATACATCAAAGGCGAGAGGGGCTAGGTTTAAGGAGGGTGTGAGGGGTAAGTTCTTTTTACTCAGAGTGGTGAATGCTTGGAATGCGCTGCCTGGCGTGATGGTCGAGACAAATACATTGGAGGTTTTTAAGAGATGTTTGGATAGGCACAGGGACGCAAGGAAGATGGAGGGATATGGACATTATGTAGGATGGAGGGATTAGTATTTGAGTGTTTTTGATTTGTTTTTCAGCTGGTTCAGCACAAATAGCCTGTTCCTGTGCTGTTCTGTTCTATGTTCTGAATATGAAGATAATCCAGGGATTATAGGGATAGTGCTGTAAAGTAGCCATGTACTCAAAGATGAGGCATGTTCTTCTGTCTTATTACACACTTGATGAAAGAGAGTGCAGGTGTAGCCTTCCCTGGAATGCCACATGAAGTGCTGTAGTAGACCAGCAGCTCTTTTTGGGAGGGGTGTGCTCAGTCCAACACAGGCTAACAGTGCGCCAACTTAACTGATGTGTTTGGTAGCACAGTTGAATTGTGATTCTCCTACTGAATAACTTTACCTTCAGCACCATTAGCTGTGGTCTGGTGGGGTAGGAAAATGATACATTACGAAACTCCACATGACCTCTCAGTGACTTGGGCTGCAGCTTCCCATCAGTGCGTAGAGCAGGTGTCCGATCCAGGTAGGCAAAGACTTTCTCAGCAGCTCCTACGGAGCGGTAGAGCTCAGCGTGAATGTGAACCAGAGTCTGTGGACAGGTGTGAATCAAGCATATTAGATTTTGTCATTACAGTCACCATCAACAGCAGAATCCTTAACTCACTCACGTGCTTTCTCTGTTGATCACATGCTTCTCATCTCAATATAGAACTACAGCACAGAAACGGGCCCTTTGGCAGATCCACACTGTGCTGAATGTTAATCACCCGAGCCCACACTTGGACCATAGCCCTCCATACCCATTGCATCAGTGTACGTTTCCAAATAACTCTTAAATGTTGAAATCAAGCCCACATTCACTTCTGCTAACAGCTCATTCAACACTTTCACCAGCCTCTGAGTGAAGGTGTTCCCTTCCAGGTCTCCTTAAAAACATCACCTTTGACCCTTAACCTATGACCTCTAGTCTTAGTCTCATCCAACCTCAGTGGAAAAAGCCTACTTGCATTTAACCTATCTATACACCTTATAATTTTGTACTTTTATTAAAGCTCCCCTCGTTCTCCTACGCTTCAGAGAATGAAGTCCTAACCTATTCAACGTTTCACTATAATTCAAATCCTCAAGTCCCAGCACGATCCTCGTAGACTTTCTCTGAACTCTTTCTACCTTATTGATAGCTTTCCTGAACATAGCTGACCAGAACGCACAATACTCCAAATCTGGCCTCACCAACATCTTATAAAACTTCAACATAACATCACAACTCCTGCACTCAATACTTTGTTTTATGAAGGCCAATTTGTCAAAAGCTTTATTTATGACCTCCTGTACCTCTGATGTCATTTTCAAGGAATTACAGATCTGTATTCCTAAATCCCTCTGTCCTACCACACTCCTCAGTGCCCTACTGTTCACAATTTGATAGTCTTCCTCGCGGTCCACTTCAACTGCCCTAGGCTTGGCCCTATTGCGCAGGATACCATCCCCTCTGCCAAATTAGTTTAACTAACTTTGCCTCCAACTTCCACCCTGCCTTCAAATTTGCTTGATCCATTTCCAACACTTCTCTTTCACCTTTCTTGATCTTTCTGTCTCCATCTCTGGAGACAGCCTATCTATTGATATCTTCTATAAACCCATTGACTCTCACTGCTTTCTGGACAATACCTCTCCCCACCCTTCTCTCACTTCCTCTGTCTCTACAGTATCTGCTCTCAGGATGAGTCTTTTCATTCCAGAACAACTGAAATGTCCTCCTTCTTCAAAGAAAGAGGCTTTCCTTCTTCCACTATCAACACTGCCTTCACCCACATTTCACCCCATCTACCCACCACCCCACAGAGGATAGGATTCCTCTTGTCCTCACCTACCACCCCACCAGCCTCCGCTTTCAGCACATAATTCTTCGTAACTTCCGCCATCTCCAGCAAAATTACACCACCAAGCACATCTTTCCCTCACCCCCTCACTTTCTGCTTTCCACAAGGATCGCTCCCTACGCAACTCCCTTGTCCATTCATCCCTCCCCACTGATCTCCCTCCTGGCACTTATCCTTGCAAGCAGAACAAGTACCACACCACACTTCCTGGCCACCCTTTGCAATTCTACTTCCCATTTCCATATGTCAGTCCATGGCCTCCACCAATCAACTTCCCAACACTTTACTTCACCACTCCTCCAGTTTCACCTATCACCTGCACCTTGTACTTATTCCCCACCCCTGCCCCCACCTTCTTATTCTGACTACTCCCCTTCCTTTCCAGTCTTGATGAAGGGTCTTAGCCAGAAAGGTCAACAGTTTACTCTTTTCCAGATACTGCCTGGCCTGCTGAGTTCCTCCAGCTTTTGTCTGTGTTACCTCCAGGGTAGTAATCTCTGGATTGCTGTCCATGCCATGCACCAGTGAGGGTAAGAATAGGATGATTTGGCAGATGAATGCATGGCTGAGGAATTGGTGCAGGGAGCAGGGTTTCTGGTTGTACTGCAAACAGTAGCCAGTGCCTCGTGCAGGATTCCCTAAAGGTTAACTTACAGGCTGAGTCAACGGTAAGGTAGGCAAATGCAATGTTAGCATTCATTTTGTGAGGACTAGAGTATAAATGCAAGTATGTAATGCTGAGACTTTATAAAGCATTGGTCAGTAGCCAGGACATGGGGTACAAATTACAACGGGGGATAGAAAGAGCATGTAATAGGGGCAATGTTATAATAGTCATGGGGGATTTCAATATGCAGGTAGATTGGGAAAATCAGGTTGATCCTGGATTCCAAGAGAGGGAATTTGTACAATGTCCACGAGATGGCTTTCTCGAGCACCTTGTGGTTGAGCCACTAGGGGAAAGGCATTTCTGTAATGAGCCAGATTTGATTAGGGAGCTTAAGGTAAAGGAACCCTTAGAGGCAGCCTTCATAATATGACAGAGTTCACCCAGCAATTTGAGATCGAGAAGACAAAGAAGGATGTATCGGTATTACAGTCGAATTACAGAGGAAATTACAGAGACAATGAGACAGGAGCTGGCCAAAGTTGATTAGAAGGGGTCACTAACAAGGATGACAGCAGAGCAGCAATGGCTGGAATTTCTGGGAGCAATACGCAGGAAAGATACATACTAAAGATGAAGTAGTATCCTGAAGAGAGGATGATATAACTGTGGCTAACAAAGGGAAGTCAAAGACAGCATAAAAGAAAAAGAGAGGACATAAAATATTGCAAAAATTAGTGGGCAGTCAGAGGATTGGGAAGCTTTTAAAAACCACAGAAGGCAACTAAAAAAGCCACAAAGAGCGAAAGGATGAAATAAGAAGGTAAGCCAGCCAAAAATATAAAAGTTGTTTTAAGATATACTGTACAAAGAATAAAAGAGAGGCAAGAGTGGATATTGGACACTGGAAAATGATGCTGGAGAGGTAGCAATGGGGGCAAAAAAATGGTGACAAACCTAGTAAGCATTTTGTGTCAGTCTTCACTGTGGAAGGCACCAGCAGTATACCAGAAATTCAATAGTGTTAAGGGGCAGAAGTGAATGTCATTGCTATTATTAAGGAAAAGGGGCTTTGCAAGCTGAAATCTCTTTCGATAGATAAGTCACTTGCACTAATTAGCCTGACTTCAGCATTTGGGAAGAAGTTGGAGTCCATTATTAAGGATGAGATTTTGGGGTACTCTGAAGCACATGATAAAATAGGACAAAGTCAGCATGGTTTCCTTAAGGGGAAGAAGGTTTGACAAATCTTGCCTGAGAAATCTGTTGGAATTCTTTGAGAAAATAACAGGCAGGATAGACAAAGGAGAGTCAGTGGATTTATTCATTTGGATTTTCAGAAGGCCTATGACAAGGTGCCATACATGAGCTTAACAAGATAATAGCCCATTATATTACATGCAAGATACCGTATTAGCATGATAGGTTGATTGGCAAGAGAAAAATGGGAATAAATGGAGCCTATTCTGGTTGGCTGTCAGTGACTAGGAGAGTGCCACAGAAGTCGATGCTGTGATTACTTTTCACATTTTATCGTCAATGATTTGGATGAAGGAATTGATGGATTTATGGGCAAGTGTGCAGAAGATACAAAGATAGGTAGAGGGGCAGGTAGTGTTGAGGAAGCAGGGAGTCTGCAGAAGGACTTGTACAGATTGGGAGAATGGGCAAAGTAGTGGTGCGTGGAATACAATGTAGGAAAGTGTACGGTCATGCACTTTGGCAGAAGGAATAAAGGTGCAGACTATTTTCTGAACGATGAGAAAATTAAAAAAAAAAATCAGAGGTCTGAAGGGACTTGGGAATCCTTGTGCAAGATTTCCTAAAGGATAACTTGCAGATTGAGTTGGTGGTGAGGAAGGCAAATGCAATGTTAGCATTAGTTTCGAAAAGACTCAAATATAAAAGCAAGGACGCAATACTGCAGTTTTATGAGGCATTGATCAGACCGTACTTGAAGTATTGTGAGCAGTTTTGGACCCCTTATTTAAGAAGGAGTGCTGGCATTCAGAGGGTCCAGAAGGGGTTCATGAGAATGATTCCTGGAATGAAAGGGTTGACATATGAGGAGCGTTTGCTTGATCTGGGCCTGTACTTGCTAGGTAGAGTGAATGTGGAAAAGATTTTTCCTAAAGTGGCAAAGTCATACCAGAGCGCACAGCCTCAGAATAAAGGAACATCCATTTTGAACAGAGATGAGGACAAATTTCTTTAGCCAGAGGGTGGTGAATTGGTATAGTTTGTTACCACAGACAGCTGTGGAGGACAAGTCATTGGGTTTATTTAAAGTGGAGATTGATAGGTCTTGACTAGCCAGGGCATAAAAGGTTTTGGAGAGAAGGCAAGAATGGGTTCGAGGGATTAATAAATCATCCATGGTGGAATGGTGGAGCAGATTCAATGGGCAGAATGACCTTTCTGCTCCTTGATTTATGGTCCAAAGCAAGGTTTCTCATACCGGGGTTCTGCGAGAGGTCGCTAGGGGTTCCAAGGTAGATCGTGATAAAAAAAAAATCACGCTTTGAACTTTGCGCAATGTGCAATGCTAGCACTAGCAATGGTTGTTGATCAAGCAGCCCCATCAGAGGTCTCTCAGCCCAGTGTGGCAGTGCGCAGTAGACCGAGTTTATTTGATTGAGTCCATTTTCAATTCTTGTCACAAGATAGGGGAGGCCGTTGATAATGGGGAGCACTGTATTGCATGGAGGGGAGGATGATAGGCTGATGAGGAGTGTGAAGTGTGTTTCCAAGAGCCTCTCCCTCCTGAACTACCTTCCCAACTTCTCCTTGCAACTGACTTATGGGAGTGAACAAACTCTACTGGCATAGTAGATAATTGGAGGGAAACTTTTGTTCTGAGGAAGGAATCTTTATGTGCTACAACTCAGTTGCTGGCCTGCTGCTTTGCTGTTGTTGTAAACATTGCAAAAAGTGGATTGTGTAGGTTAGAAATTAATTGTATTGTGAAGTTTTCATATTTTTTGCGGTTTTCTCATTTAGTTATTTATTATGCTGTTCTTTTTATATTTTTTTAACCCCTGTGTTTTACAGATATGTTTGATGGTCCAATGTGGTGATTTTTGAAGAGGAGGTGTGAGATGGAAGAGGAGCAATCTAGGCCTCCCATTCTAAGCCAAAAATCCTATTTTGGCTTAAGCCAGTTATTTACCAGAAATTTATTATGTTTGCCTTATCTGTTTTTAAAATTTATGAAATGGAAAGAAAAATATTAATTTCAAGAAAGGTAAGCTCAGCTTAACTATCCATTTTATTTTTAAGAAAGGTTGGTTAAAAATTCATTCGCTACTCAAAAGAGCACTGATAATTATTTTGGGTTATTATATCTACAACTTACTG
This sequence comes from Mobula birostris, assembly GCF_030028105.1. Taxonomy (NCBI): domain Eukaryota; kingdom Metazoa; phylum Chordata; class Chondrichthyes; order Myliobatiformes; family Myliobatidae; genus Mobula; species Mobula birostris. The sequence continues at coordinate 174,553,441 of NC_092374.1, read as the reverse complement.
ATCACACTAACGTACCATGAGCTGTAGATATAATAATTTTTACACAGGGGTTCCCCCGAGACCTGAAAATTATTTCAAGGGCTCTTCCAGGGCAAAAATGTTGAAGAAGGCTGGTCTGAAGGGACGGATGGAATGAAGTGTGTATTTTAATGCTATATGTATTATGGGTAAGGGGGATAAGTGTGGATCAGCCGATATTTCGGGCCAGGACCCTTGCTGCTTTGGATTTCTAACGTCTGCAGAATTTCTTGTATTTAACCTTTGGTCTTAAGAAAGCTACAGATAAGCATGAACCTTGCAGGGGGTTATGAAGTTGGAGCAGGGCAAATTACAACAGTATTAGGCAGGAACTAGGGAGAGTTAATTTCAAACAGCTGTTTTTGGGCAAGAACACATCAAACTTGTGAAGCCTGTTTAAAGACCAAATGCAGAGAGTACAGAACAGGTGTGTTCCAGTAAGAAGAATGGACAAGGATGGCAAGGTAAGGGAACCTTGGAAGTCAAGAGAAGTGGTCCAGAACACAAAGGAAATTTACATATGGTTTAGGAAGCTAAAATCAAAACAGAGCCCTCGAGGATTACGAAGATGGCAGAGAGATTTTAAGAAGGGAATTAGGAAAGCCAGGACAGGCTGTGGCAAGTAGGATTAAAGAAAATCCCAAGGCATTCTATACCTCCGTTAAGAGCAAAAGGATAACTAGGGAGTAGTACGACCACTCAAGAATAAAGAAGGGTACATGTGTTTGGAGGCAGAGTACGTGGTTGGGGTCCTAAACGAGTACCTTGCATCAGTATCCTCTGTCAACATCTTCCAAATAGAACATGGAACTATTTATTTCACTTCTTTTATGTCTGTTTTTCATCTTGGATATGTTTCTGGAACTGTTGGAGCCCATGATATGCAGTTTGGAGATCATTTGGATGATCAAGAGCTTTGTTGTCTCTGAGAGGATCCCAGGAGACAGCAAGTGCCATCCTCGAGGTGAAGAGGCTGCAGGACAGAGCGCAAGATAACATTCAACTCCACTTTGCTGATTAAAGTTCCATTGTCAGCCAATTAAAGCGATGAGGGAGATTGAAACAGTGAGGCAAGCACCAACTGCCTGCCTTCTGATCGCTGGTGGGATTGCTCTGCTGCTGTGCCCAAAGGGTAGGACTCTGGGTCTCTCACTTTCAAAATGTTGGAGGATATTATCGAGCTTTTCTGCATTTATGGATTTGGACTATAGACTAAACTTTTTTTCCAGTCAAGTAGTTTTTATATTCTGCGTTGCCCATTCTTTCTAATTCTTTTGTGCAGGAAAGGGACATTTGGGGGGGGGGGGAGGCGCGATGTTCATGTAGCGCTTTGTGTAGAGGGCTGTGGTCAATGTTCTTGTTGCATATTTTTTGTTAGTTTTTTGTGTGGGGAAGAGGAAGACTTGGAGGCCAATGCTCTTGTTGCGTTTTGTGCGGAAAGACAATAGACAATAAGTGCAGGAGTAGGCCATTCGGAACTTCAAGCCAGCACCGCCATTCACTGTGATCATGGCTGATCATCCACAATCAGCACCCCATTCCTGCTTTCTCCCCATATCCCTTGACTCCGCTATCATTAAGAGCTCTATCTAACTCTTTCTTGAAAGCATCCAGAGAATTGGCCTTCATTGCCTTCTGAGGCAGAGCATTCCACAGATCCACAACTCTCTGGGTGAAAAAGTTTTTCCTCAACTCCGTTCTAAATGGCCTACCCCTTATTCTCAAATTGTAGCCTCTGGTTCTGGACTCCCCCAACATTGGAAACATGTTTCCTGCCTCCAGTGTGTCCAATCCCTTAATAATCTTATATGTTTCAATCAGATCCCCTCTCATCCTTCTAAATTCCAGTGTATACAAGCCCAGTCGCTCCAATCTTCCAATATATGACAGTCCCACCATCCCGGGAATTAACCTCGTGAACCTCCGTTGCACTCCCTCAATAGCAAGAATGTCCTTACTCAAATTTGGAGACCAAAACTGCACACAGTACTCCAGGTGTGGTCTCACCAGGGCCCTGTACAGCTGCAGAAGGACCTCTTTGCTCCTATACTCAACTCCCCTTGTTATGAAGGCCAACATGCCATTAGCTTTCTTCACTGCCTGCTGTACCTGTATACTTACTTTCAGTGACTGATGAACAAGGACACCTAGATCTCGTTGAAATTTCCATTTTCCTGACTTGACACCATTCAAGTACTAAACTGCCTTCCTGTTCTTGCCACCTAAGTGGATAACCTCACATTTATCCACATTAAACTGCATCTGCCATGCATCTGCCCACTCACCCAACCTGTCCAAGTCATCCTGCATTATCTCAACATCCTCCTCACATTTCACACTGCCATCCAGCTTTGTGTCATCTGCAAATTTGCTAATGTTACTTTTAATCCCTTCATCTAAATCATTAATATAAATAGCTGCGGTCCCAGCACCGAGCCTTGCGGTACCCCACTAGTCACCGCCTGCCATTCTGAAAGGGACCCGTTAATCCCTACTCTGTTTCCTGTCTGCCAACGGATTTTCTATCCATGTCAGTACCCTACCCCCAATACCATGTGCTCTAATTTTGCCCACTAATCTCCTATGTGGGACCTTATCAAAGGCTCTCTGAAAGTCCAGATACACTACATCCACTGGCTCTCTCTTGTCCATTTTCAGAGTTACATCCTCAAAAAGTTTTTTGAAGATGGCTTGGGGATTGATGATTGTGTTGCCACTCTTTTTTTGTGCAAGTAGGTGGATTTGCTGTTTCTCTCTGAACTGACTTCCACTGTGGTTCTTTGCTTTGTGGCTATCTGAGACGAAGAATCTCAGAGCTGTATGCTGCAAACATTATTTGATAATAAATGAAAACGAGAAAATCTGCAGATGCTGGAAATTCAAGCAACACACACAAAATGCTGGTGGAATGCAGCAGGCCAGAGAGCATCTATAAGAAGAAGTACAGTCAACATTTTGGGTCGAGACCCTTCGTCAGGACTAACGGAACAAAGAGATAGTAAAAGATTTGAAAGTGGGAGGGGAAGGGGGAGACCGGAAATGATAGGAGAAGACAGGAGGCAGAGGGATGAAGCTAAGAGCTGGGAAGCTGATTGGCAAAAGGGATACAAGGCTGGAGAAGGGGGAGTATCATAGGACGGAAGGCTTTGGAAGAAAGGAAGGGGGAGGGGAGCATCAGAGAAAAATGGAGAACAAGCAAGGAGTTATTATGAGAAGGCAAGAGAGGAAAAGAAAAAACAAACAAACAAACAAACAAACAAATAAATAGAAGGGATGGGGTAAGAAGGGGAGGAGGGGCATTAACGGAAGTTAGAGATGTCAATGTTCATGCCATCAGGTTGGAGGCTACTGAGACGGAATATAAGGTCGCAAACACGAGGAATTCTGCAGATGCTGGAAATTCAAGCAACGCATATCAAAGTTGCTGGTGAACGCAGCAGGCCAGGCAGCATCTCTAGGAAGAGGTACAGTCGACGTTTCAGGCTGGGACCCTTCGTCAGGACTAATTGAAGAAAGAGCTAGTAGGAGATTTATAAGTGGGAGGGGGAGGGGGAGATCCAAAATGATAGGAGAAGACAGGAGGGGGAGGGATAGAGCCAAGAGCTGGACAAGTGATTGGCAAAGGGGATATGAGAGGATCATGGGACAGGAGGTCCGGGAAGAAAGACGGGGGGCGGGGGGAACCCAGAGGATGGGCAAGGGGTATAGTCAGAGAGACAGAGGGAGAAAAAGGAGAGTGAGAGAAAGAATGTGTGTATAAAAATAAATAGTGGATGGGGTACGAGGGGGAGGTGGGTCATTAGCGGAAGTTAGAGAAGTCAATGCTCGTGCCTTCAGGTTGGAGGCTACCCAGACGGAATATAAGGTGTTGTTCCTCCAACCTGAGTGTGGCTTTATCTTTGCAGTAGAGGAGGCCGTGGATAGACATGTCAGAATGGGAATGGGATGTGGAATTAAAATGTGTGGCCACTGGGAAATCCTGCTTTCTCTGGCGGACAGAGCGTAGGTGTTCAGCGAAACGATCTCCCAGTCAGCGTCGGGTCTCGCCAATATATAGAAGGCCACATCGGGAGCACCGGACGCAGTATATCACCCCAGCCATTTCATGCACAGCTGCTCTCACTCCATCCTCCCGCCACTCCACTAGGAATAGGGTTCCCCTGGTCCTCACCTACCACCCCACCAGCCTCCGGGTCCAACATATTATTCTCCGTAACTTCTGCCACCTCCAATGGGATCCCACCACTAAGCACATCTTTCCCTCCCCCACCTCTGCTTTCCGCAGGGATCGCTCCCTACGCAACTCCCTTGTCCATTCGTCCCCTCATCCCTCCCCACTGATCTCCCTCCTGGCACTTACCCTTGTAAGCGGAACAAGTGCTACACATGCCCTTACACTTCCTCCCTCACCACCATTCAGGGCCCCAGACAGTCCTTCCAGGTGAGGCGACACTTCACCTGTGAGTCGGCTGGGTTGATATACTACGTCCGGTGCTCCCGATGTGGCCTTCTATATATTGGCAAGACCCGACGCAGACTGGGAGATCGTTTCACTGAACACCTACGCTCTGTCCGCCAGAGAAAGCAGGATCTCCCAGTGGCCACACATTTTAATTCCATATCCCATTCCCATTCTGACATGTCCATCCACGGCCTCCTCTACTGTAAAGATGAAGCCACACTCAGGTTGGAGGAACAACACCTTATATTCTGTCCGGGTCGCCTCCAACCTGATGGCATGAACATCGACTTCTCTAACCCCCGCTAATGCCCCACCTCCCCCTCGTACCCCATCCACTATTTATATACACACATTCTTTTTCTCTCTCTCTCCTTTTTCTCCCTCTGTCCCTCTGACTATACCCCTTGCCCATCCTCTGGGTTTTCCCCCCCCCTCCCACTTTTCCTTTTCCCTGTACCTCCTGTCCCATGATGCTTTCATATCCCTTTTGCCAATCAACTATCCAGTTCTTGGCTTCATCCCTCCCTCTCCTGTCTTCTATCATTTTGGATCTCCCCCTCCCCCTCCCACTTTCAAAGCTCTTACTAACTCTTCCTTCAGTTAGTCCTGATGAAGGGTCCCGGCCTGAAACGTCGACTGTACCTCTTCCTCAAGATGCTGCCTGACCTGCTGCGTTCACCAGCAACTTTGATGTGTGTTGCCGGAATATAAGGTGTTGTTCCTCCAACCTGAGTGTGGCTTCATCTTTACAGTAGAGAAGGCCTTGGATAGACATATCGGAATGGGAATGGGACATGGAATTAAAATGTGTGGCCAATGGGAGATCCTGCTTCCCCTGGTGGACAGAGCGTAGGTGTTCAGCAAAACGACCGCCATCTCCAACGGGATCCCACCACTAAGCACATCTTTCCCTTCCCCCCCTCTGCTTTCCGCAGGGATCACTCGCTACGCGACTCCCTTGTCCATTCGTTCCCCCCATCCCTCCCCACTGATCTCCCTCCTGGCACTTATCCGTGTAAGCGGAACAAGTGCTACACATGCCCTTACACTTCCTCCCTCACCACCATTCAGGGCCCCAGACAGTCCTTCCAGGTGAGGCGACACTTCACCTGTGAGTCGGCTGGGGTGATATACTGCATCTGGTGCTCCCGATGTGGCCTTCTATATATTGGCGAGACCCAACGCAGGCTAGGAGACCATTTCACTGAACACCTACGCTCTGTCCGCCAGAGAAAGCAGGATCTCCCAGTGGCCACACATTTTAATTCCATGTCCCATTCCCATTCTGATATGTCTCTCCATTGCCTCCTCTACTGTCAAGATGAAGCCACACTCAGGTTGGAGGAACAACACCTTATATTCCATCTGGGTAGCCTCCAACCTGATGGCATGAACATTGACTTCTCTAACTTCCATTAATGGCCCTCCTCTCCTTCTTACCCCACCCTTCCTATTTATTTATTTATTTATTTATTTTCTTTTTCTCTTTCCTTCTCACAATAACTCCTTGCCTATTCTCCATCTTCCTCTGATGCGCCCCTCCCCCTTTCTTTCTTCCAAGGCCTTCCGTCCTATGATACTCCCCCTTCTCCAGCCTTGTATCCCTTTTGCCAATCAACTTCCCAGCTCTTGGCTTCATCCCTCCCCCTCCTGTCTTCTCCTATCATTTCGGGTCTCCCCCTCCCCCTCTCAAATTTCTTACTATTTCTTTTTTCTGTTAATCCTAACGAAGGATCTCGACCCAAAACGTCAACTGTACTTCTTCCTATTGTTGCTGCCTGGCCTGCTGTGTTCCACCAGCATTTTGTGTGTGTTGCTTGATAATAAGTGAACCTTTTTAGTTAACCAAGTGGACGGATATGAAGAATGTGGTGTTCACTGCGAAGCATGCCAACTTCCTAGGGCATTTTGAAATAAAGAAAGATGTAGTTTTGGGTCTCTTAAAGAGCATGAAGGTGAATTAGTTCCCAGGGCTGAATGGCATGTACCCCAAGTTATTAAGAGAGACAAGGGACATTCTTGGGCCCTTGACCAAGATCTTCGTGTTCTCTCTAGCCATTGGTAAGATCCTGGAGGATTGGCTAATGTTATTCCATTGTTCAAGTAGGGAAATAGGAATAATCCTGAAAACTATGGATTTGTGAGACTCACGTTGGTAGTCGGTAAGTTACTGGAGGGAATTCTTAGGGGCAGGATTAATGAGCATTTGAAAAACTATGGCCTAATTAGGAATTGCCAGCATAGCTTTTTGTGGGCAAGTTGCATCTTACTAACTTGATTGATTTTTTGACGAGGTGACGAGGGTGATTGATGAAGGCAGAGCTTTGAATGTTGTCTAATTGGATTTTAGTAAGGCGTTTGACAAGATTCCTCATGGGAGGCTCATCCAGGAGATGAAGATGCATGGGATCATTTGGTGAATTAGCCATTTGTTTCAGAATTGGCTTACCCATAGAACAGTGGGCAAGTCTACAGGTGGTACGAAGATTGTGGTTAGTCTGGTCTTACTCAGGGAGGTGGGACACAGATTTTAATGGGAGAAGAGCGATAAAATGATGCTACCTTGGACCAGATACAATGAAAAGCTGATGCACATTAGCCAAGTAGGTCCGAAGCAACAAAATCTGTTCCTTTGTCTCTGTCGCATCTGTTCCCAGGATGTGGCTTTCCTTTCAGAACATCAGATATCCTGATGAAGGGTTTCAGCCCAAAATGTCAACTGTACTCTTTTCCATAGGTGCTGCTCGTCCTACTGAGTTCTTCCAGCATTTTGTGTGTGTTGCTCGGATTTCCAGCATCTGCAGATTTTCTCTTCTTTATGATCAGAGATGACCTCCTTTTTCAAAGAACAGGGTTTCCCTTCCTCCACCATTGAAGTTGCCCTCATCCACATCTCTTCCATTTCCCAAACATCCAAGCTCACCCCATCTTCCCACCATCTTAACAGTGATAGAGCTCCTCTTGTTCTCGCCTACCACCCCACAAGCTTCCACATTGAACACATTTTCCTCTTCTGCCATTTCCAAAGGGATTCTGTCAACAAACATATCTTTACATCCCTCCTCTCTTCGCTTTCCACAGGGATCGCTCCCTCAATGATTCCTTTGACCATTCATCCCCCCCCACTAATCTCCCTCTTAGCACTTACACCTGCAAGCGGCCAAAATGCTACACCTGCCCATTCACCTCCTCACTCACCTCCATTCAGGCCCCCAAACTGTCCTTGCAGGTGTGGCAACACTTCACCTGTAAATCTGCTGGGGTCATCTGTTGTATCCAGTGCACCCCATGCGGCCTCCTCTACATTGGTGAGACTTTCATAAATTGGGGGACCGCTTTATAAAGCACCTCTGCTCCATCCAGCAAAAGCAGAACTTCCTGGTGGCCAAACATTTTAATTCTGATTCCCATTCCGACATGTCAGTTCATGGACTCCCCTTGTGCCAAGATGAGGCCACCCTCACGGTTAGGAGCAACTCCTTATATTCTATTTGGATAGCCTCCAACCTGATGGCATGAATATTGATTTCTCCTTCCAGTAAAAAAATCCCTCCCCCTCCCCTCTTCTTCTATTCCCCACTCTGGCCTCTTACCTCTTTCTCACCTGCCCATCACCTCCCTCTAGTGCCCTCCTCCTTCTCCTTCTCCCATAGTCCCCTCTTCTCCTACTAGATTCTTTCCTCTCCAGCCCTTTATATTTCCTACCCAACTGGCTTCATCTATCACCCTCTAGCTATCCTCCTCCCCCCCCCCCTTTTTTATTCTGGCATCTTTCCTCTTCCTTGTTCTCAAAGTCCGAAACATCAACAGTTTATTCATTTTCATAGATGCTGCCTGACCTGAGTTCCTCCAGCATTTTGTTTTGCTTTGGACTTCTAGCATCTGCAGGTGTTCTCATGTTTAAAATCAAAACACAACAGTTTGAACTGATAAGGAAAGAGAATAGGAATGAGGGGTTTTGGATGTAACTTAGCAAGAGCTCCAGAGATTGAGTATCACAAAGAACACCCCATCCTACGGGCAGGGAGAAGGGTCGATTGTTTAGCAAGTGGGAAATCCCTTATTTCAGTTTTGTAAGCTGCAGTGATGGTCTGACTGAGTATTTGTACAAAGAGTATGATGACATTCAGGATTTAAAGTGTTGCCCCAGAATCAATATAATTTACTAGATAAATATACATAAAATACTGGAAGATCTCAGCAGGTCAGGCAGCATCTATGGAAATGAATAAATAGTCGACATTTTGGGCCAACCTTCATCGGACTGGAAAGGACGGGAAAAGAAGCTAGAATAAGGTGGTGATGGAAAGGCAGGAGTACAAGCTGACAGGTGAAAGGTGAAATCAGGTGGTGGGGGGATGAAATAAGAAGCTGGGAGGTGACAGGTAGAAAAGGTAGAGGCCTGAAGATTAAGGAAGAGTGAACCATGGGAGAAAGAGAAGCAGGAGGTGCACCAGAGGGGGTTGATACACAGGTGAGGAGAATAGAAAGGGTAAGAGAGGCGCCAGTATGGGGGATGGAAAAAGAGAGAATGGGGAGAAGGGAGAAATTACCGGAACCTAGAGAAATCGATGTTCATGCCATCGGGCTCGAGGCTACCCACACGGAATGAAGTGCTCCTCATCCTACCTGAGTTGCCTTCATCATGGCAGCAGAGAAGTCCATGGACTGACATGTTGGAATGGGAAGTAAAATTAAAATGGGTGGCCAGCAGGTAAACCTGTCTTTTGTGACAAACTGTGCTTGACAAAGCAATCCTTCAATCTATTGTACGTCGGATTTCACTGATGTAGAGGCCACCACACCCAGAGGACAGATACAGTAGATGTTTCCAACAGACTTGCAGGTGAAGACTGCCTCACCTGGAAGAGATGGTGAGAGCCCTGAGGGAGGAGGTGAAGGGGCAGGTGTAGCACTTGTCTGCCTGCAGCGATAAGTACCAGGCGGAAGTGCAATGAGGAGGGTTGAATAGTCTAGAGAGTCACAGAGAGTGATCTCTGTGGAAAGTGATGTACTTTGAGGAAGGATGCTGTTGAAGTCTGTGTAGGGGAGCACTTTGGTTCCAGTGATCATAACACCATTAGTTTCAATTTGATCATGGACAAGGATAGATCTGGTCCTAGGGTTGAGGTTCTGATCTGGAAGAAGGCCAAATTTGAAGAAATGAGAAAGGATCTAAAAAGCATGGATTGGGACAGGTTGTTCTCTGACAAGGATGTGATTGGTAGGTGGGAAGCCTTCAAAGGAGAAATTTTGAAAGTGAAGAGTTTGTATGTTCCTGTCAGGATTAAAGGCAAAGTGAATAGGAATAAGGAACCTTGGTTCTCAAGGGATATTGCAACTCTGATAAAGAAGAAGAGGGAGTTGTATGAAATGTTTAGGAAACAGGGAGTAAATCAGGTGCTTGAGGAGTATAAGAAGTGCAAGAAAATACTTAAGAAAGTAATCAGGAGGGCTAAAAGAAGACATGAGGTTGCCTTGGCAGTCAAAGTGAAGGATAATCCAAAGAGCTTTTACAGGTATATTAAGAGCAAAAGGATTGTAAGGGATAAAATTGGTCCTCTTGAAGATCAGAGTGGTCAGCTATGTGCGGAACCAAAGGAAATGGGGGAGATCTTAAATAGGTTTTTTGCGTCTGTATTTACTAAAGAAACTGGCATGAAGTCTATGGAATTAAGGGAATCAAGTAGTGAGATCATGGAAACTGTACAGATTGAAAAGGAGGAGATGGTTGCTGTCTTGAGGAAAATTAAAGTGGATAAATCCCCGGGACCTGACAGGGTGTTCCCTCGGACCTTGAAGGAGACTAGTGTTGAAGTTGCAGGGGCCCTGACAGAAATATTTAAAATGTCGCTGTCTATGGGTGAGGTGCCGGAGGATTGGAGAGTGGCTCATGTTGTTCCGTTGTCTAAAAAAGGATCGAAAAGTAATCTGGGAAATTATAGGCCGGTAAGTTTAACGTCGGTAGTAGGTAAGTTATTGGAGGGAGTACTAAGAGACAGAATCTACAAGCATTTGGATAGACAGGGACTTATTAGGGAGAGTCAACATGGCTTTGTGCGTGGTAGGTCATGTTTGACCAATCTATTGGAGTTTTTCGAGGAGGTTACCAGGAAAGTGGATGAAGGGAAGGCAGTGGATATTGTCTACATGGATTTCAGTAACGCCTTTGACAAGGTCCTGCATGGGAGGTTAGTTAGGAAAATTCAGTGGCTAGGTATACATGGAGAGGTGGTAAATTGGATTAGACATTGGCTCAATGGAAGAAGCCAAAGAGTGGTAGTAGAGAATTGCTTCTCCAAGTGGAGGCCTGTAACTAGTGGTGTGCCACAGGGATCAGTGCTGGGTCCATTGTTATTTGTCATCTATATCAATGATCTGGATGATAATGTGGTAAATTGGATCAGCAAATTTGCTGATGATACAAAGATTGGAGGTGTAGTAGACAGTGAGGAAGGTTTTCAGAGTCTGCAGAGGGACTTGGACCAGCTGGAAAAATGGGCTGAAAAATGGCAGATGGAGTTTAATACAGACAAGTGTGAGGTATTGCATGTTGGAAGGACAAACCAAAGTAGAATATACAGGGTTAATGGTAAGGCACCGAGGAGTGCAGTAGAACAGAGGGATCTGGGAATACAGATACAAAATTCCCTAAAAGTGGTGTCACAGGTAGATGGGGTCATAAAGAGAGCTTTTGGTACATTGGCCTTTATTAATCAAAGTATTGAGTATAAGAGCTGGAATGTTATGATGAGGTTGTATAAGGCATTGGTGAGGCTGAATCTGGAGTATTGTGTTCAGTTTTGGTCACCAAATTACAGGAAGGATATAAATAAGGTTGAAAGAGTGCAGAGAAGGTTTGCAAGGATGTTGCCAGGACTTGAGAAACTCAGTTACAGAGAAAGGTTAAATAGGTTAGGACTTTATTCCCTGGAATGAAGAAGAATGAGGGGAGATTTGATAGAGGTATATAAAATTATGATGGGTATAGATAGAGTGAATGCAAGCAGGCTTTTTCCACTGAGGCAAGGGGAGAAAAAAACCAGAGGACATGGGTTTAGGGTGAGGGGGGAAAAGTTTAAAGGGAACATTAGGGGGGGCTTCTTCACACAGAGAGTGGTGGGAGTATGGAATGAGCTGCCAGACGAGATGGTAAATGCGGGTTCTTTTTTAACATTTAAGAATAAATTGGACAGATACATGGATGGGAGGTGTATGGAGGGATATGATCCGTGTGCAGGTCAGTGGGACTAGGCAGAAAATGGTTCGGCAACAGCCAAGAAGGGCCAAAAGGCCTGTTTCTGTGCTGTAGTTTCTATGGTTCTATGGTTAAGATGGCACAAATTATGGAGAATGATATATTGGATATGGAGGCTCATGGGGTGGTAGGTAAGGAAGAGGAACTTTACCTCTGTTTTGGCATCGCAGAGATAGAATGAGGGTGGATATCCAGGAAATGGAGGAGATATGAGAGAGAGCAGCTTCATTCTTGTAGGAGGACATCTCAGACGTACTGCAATGGAAAGCCTCATCCTGAGAACAGATATGGCGGCGACAGGGTAACTGTAATGTAATAGTATTTCTTCAAATGAAGAGTGAAACTTTAATGGATATTTGTGCCGGGACAATAAAATGTGTGTTTTGAATTAATTATGATTCTTTTAGTGATTTGCCTAACTTAGCTTGTTATTGAGGTGAAAGGGGGTGAGTTCAACAGAGATATGCTGGGAAGGTTGTTTTATTACAGTAAATAGTGAGTGCCGGGGAGGCTGATGGAGGCAGTTGTGATAAAGATGTTCCAGAGAAGAGGTCCCCAACCTTTTTAATGCCATGGGCCAACACCGTCACGCAAGGGGTCCATGGAGGCTTTTAGCCATGTGAGTGTGCAGTGAACAGAGGGATATGGATAAGTTTAGGTGGGCAGTTTAATCAGTTTGGCACAACATCATGGGTGAAAGGGCCAGGTCCTCTGCTGTACTCTTCCATATTCTATGTTCTAATGCTCTTTTGCTTTAAACATCGTTTGAGAGAAAAATTGTTTATGAGGAAGGGAATTTACACAGGGTGGACAGTAAGGTACACCCGTCAGGACTACTCCACTCCAAAAAAACAAACTCAGCCTCTCCAGTCTTGTCTCATAAATGAAACACTGAATCCCAGGCAAAATCCTGGTGAATCTCCACACTCTCTCCACTGCAATCACATTCTTCCACAGCATGGCGACCAGAACTGCACAAAGTACTCTGAAGGTGGTCCAGCCAATGTTCTATGTATCTGACATTTGTGGATGAGGGGTAATGGTCGTGGACAAGGAGTAAGTGGGGATGGAGGGAAAGAATTAATCTTACTTTGAGAGAACTCACCTAATAGAAACTCACCTGAATATAAGCGCCAACATCTGTTTGATAAATCATAAAGGAGACCAGACTTCCCACGGTCATGTAACCACTTTCAATTAGTTCTTTCCCACAGTACAGTATAATGATTTGCATAAGCAGTTGGAGGAGCTGAAAGGAGACCAGAAATGATTATAAGGATTTAAACTAAAGCAAGTTTACAAACTGTAATTCAGTGGGAGTAAGATGTTGCATTAATTAATGAAGCAGACAAGGACAAAAAGGGCAAAAAGACCCTAGTGGGAGTTACCTACAGGCCCCCAAACAGTAGCCTGGATATCGGGTGCAAGTTGAATCGAGTTAACATTGGCATGTCGCAAAGGTAATGCTACGGTTGTTGGGGGGATTTCAACATGCAGGTAGACTGGGAAAATCAGGTTGGTACTGGACCCCAAGAAAGGGAGTTTGTGGAATGCCTCCGAGATGGATTCTTAGAGCAGCTTGTACTGGAGCCTACCAGAGAGAACGCAACTCTGTATTTAGTGTTGTGTAATGAACTGGATTTGATAAGGGAACTCGAGGTAAAGGAGCCATTAGAAGGTAGTGACCATAATATGATGTTTTAATCTACAATTTGAGAGGGAGAAGGGAAAATCTGAAGTGTCAGTATTACAGTTGAACAAAGGGGACTATGGAGCCATGAAGGAGGAGCTGGCCAAAGTTGACTGGAAAGGTACCCTAGCAGGGATGACAGTGGAATAACAATGGCAGGTACTTCTGGGAAGGTGCAGGATCAGTTCATTCCAAAGAGGAAGAAAGATTCTAAGGGGAGTAAGGGGTGACTGTGGCTGAGGATTGGGAAACTTTTAAAGAGCAACAGAAGATAACTAAAAAGGCAATATGGGGAGAAAAGATGAGATATGAAGGTAAACTAGCCAAGAATATAAAGGAGGATAGTAAAAGCATCTTTAGGTATGTGAAGAGGGAAAAATTAGTTAAGACCAAAGTTGGGCCCTTGAAGACAGAAATGGGTGAATTTATTATGGGGAACAAGGAAATGGCAGACAAGTTGAACAGGTACTTTGGATCTGTCTTCACTAGGGAAGACCCAAACAATCTCCCAGATGTAATAGTGGCTGGAGGACCTAGGGTAACGGAGGAACTGAAGGAAATTTGCATCAGGCATAAAATGGTGATGGGTAAACTGATGGGACTGAAGGCTGATGGTCTGCATCCCAGGGTACTTAAGGAGGTGGCTCTAGAAATTGTGGATGCATTGATAATCATTTTCCAATGTTCTTTAGATTCAAGATCAGTTCCTGAGGATTGGAGGGTGGCTAATGTTATCCCACTTTTTAAGAAAGGAGGGAGAGTGAAAACAGGGAATTATAGACCAGTTAGTCTGACATCAGTGCTGGGGAAGATGCTGGAGTCAATTATAAAAGATGAAATAGTGGCACATCTGGATAGCAGTAACAGGATGGGTCCGAGTCAGCATGGATTTACGAAGGGGAAATCATGCTTGACTAATCTTCTGAATTTTTTGAGGATATAACTATGAAAATGGACAAGGGAGAGCCAGTGGATGTAGTGTGCCTGGACTTTCAGAAAGCCTTTGATAAGGTCTCACATAAGAGATTACTGGGCAAAATTAGAGCACATGGTATTGGGGGTAGGGTACTGACATGGATAGAAAATTGGTTGGCAGACAGGAAACAAAGAGTAGGGATTAACGGGTCCCTTTCAGAATGGCAGGCAGTGACTAGTGGGGTACCGCAAGGCTCGGTGCTGGGACCACAGCTATTTACAATATACATTAATGATTTAGATGAAGGGATTAAAAGTAACATTAGCAAATTTGCAGATGACACAAAGCTGGGTGGCAGTGTGAAATGTGAGGAGGATGTTATGAGAATGCAGGGTGACTTGGACAGGTTGGGCAGTTTAATGTGGATAAATGTGAGGTTATCCACTTTGGTGGCAAGAACAGGAAGGCAGATTACTATCTGAATGGTGTCAAGTTAGGAAAAGGGGAAGTACAACGAGATCTAGGTGTCCTTGTTCATCAGTCACTGAAAGTAAGCATGCAGGTACAGCAGGCAGTGAAGAAAGCTAATGGCATGTTGGCCTTCATAACAAGGGGAGTTGAGTATAGGAGCAAAGAGGTCCTTCTGCGGCTGTACAGGGCCCTGGTGAGACCACATCTGGAGTATTGTGTACAGTTTTGGTCTCCAAATTTGAGGAAGGACATTCTTGCTATTGAGGGAGAGCAGCGTAGGTTCACAAGGTTAATTCCCGGGATGGCGGGACTGTCATATGTTGAAAGATTGGAGTGACTGGGTTGTATACACTGGAATTTAGGATGAGAGGGGATCTGATTGAAACATATAAGATTATTAAGGGATTGGACACGCTAGAGGCAGGAAACATGTTCCCGATGTTGGGGGAGTCCAGAACCAGAGGCCACAGTTTAAGAATAAGGGGTAGGCCATTTAGAACAGAGTTGAGGAAGAACTTTTTCACCCAGAGAGTTGTGGATCTGTGGAATGCTCTGCCTCTGAAAGCAGTGGAGGCCAATTCTGTAGATGCTTTCAAGAAAGAGTTAGATAGAGCTCTTAAAGATAGCAGAGTGAAGGGATATGGGGAGAAGGCAGGAAAAGGGTACTGATTTTGGATGATCAGCCATGATCACAGTGAATGGCGGTGCTGGCTCGAAGGGCTGAATGGCCTACTCCTGCACCTATTGTCTGTTGACATGGAAGTTACAACAAGCGAATAGCACAAATATAACCAATTAAATCTCGAGCCCAGATCAAAAGCCGGCGATAGCAGCAAATCTAATTAGGTGGTCACTTCTGCAGATTACATAAAAATAAAGCCCACAAAGAAAGTAAAATGGACAACACTCTGAAATTATCACCCTTTAACAACTGCAATAGCTGCCATTCCATTAGCACCTGGCTATCTTGGAAGAATCTGCACTGATTCCCCACCAACATTCCCCCACCCCACCCATTTACAGAGTCATAAAAAGTACAGCACTGAAACAGTGCATCTAGTCCGTGTCGAACCATTTAAACTGCCTACCCCCATTGACCTGCACCAGGACCACAACCCTCCATACCATTACCATCCACGTACCTATCTAAACTTCGCTTAAACGTTAAAATCAAGCTTGTATTAAAACCACTTGTATTGACAGCTCGTTCCACACTCTCACAATCCTCTGAGTGAAGAAGTTTCTCCTCATGTTCCCCTTAAACGTCTCACCTTTCACTCTTGACCGGTGACCTCTAGTTCTAGTCCCACCCAGCCTCAGTGGAAAAAGGCCCTCATAATTTTGTGTATCACTATCAAATTTCACCTCAAACTTCTACGTTCCAAAGAATAAAGTTCTAACCTATTCAATCTTTCCTTTTAACCCCGGCAACATTCTTGTACCCTTTTAATCTTGTTTATGTCTTTCCTGAGGTAGATGACTAAAACTGCACAAAATACTCCAAATTAGGCCTCACCAACATGTTATACTACTTTAATATAAAATCCCATCTCCTGTACTCAATGTTTGATTTGCATTCTCCTGCCAGAAAACGTTTTCAGTGATCCACCATCTTCATCATGATCTACGAAATCCATTCTTACCCCTTACTAGGGATTGTTGTACAACACCTAATAACTTCAAACCCATCGCTTCTCCTAACAGAGTGGCTCCTTGCATATCAGACTCATCTCATTGCACAAGTTCACTCACCCTCCGGAACAGCAAGTAGACAATTCGGATAAAGTCCCGCTTGATCTTTAGATTTTGTGTATTTAAAAGTTTTGTATGATAACGTTTTGCTTCTTCTTCTTCGGTTGCAAAGCTTCTCACGGTTTTGATAGAAGAAATTACTTCAGCTGCCTCCTGGTCTGACTTTGCCATCGAATCCTGGACCTCCTTTGCCAGAGCCTAAGATTTCAACAGCAGGTTAGTAAAATATCCTGAGAAATGTTGTTTGCCTCACACAGTCTCCCACTGATGGAAGAATCAAGAACCAGGAAACACAGAATGAATGTAATTGTGAAAGTAACCAAATCTGGAGCACAGCCAGTGGCTGGGATCAGGAGCACCCAACCTCAGTGGAAAAAGCCTGATCGCATTTACCCTATCTATAACCCTCATAATTTTGTATACCTCTATTCCTGGTGGAGTGGTGAAGACACATTCAATTTTAGATCTCATGGATTGGTATCTGAAAGGACTGAATTTCAATGTCGTGGGGTGTGGGATTGCCTGGATTGCTCTTACAAGGAGCCAGTACAGATACAATGGTTAAATTCAGCCCAGCATTGTTTCTCAAAACACATATCTCACTGCACATTTAAGTACCTGATAATATTTGTTGTACAACTTCTGCGCTGCTCCAGTTAGAGGAGACTCAATAAATGTTAGTAAAGTGAGGTGCCAGGAGATCTTGAACATGAAGAAGTACATGCCGACAGTGTTTATGAGACTCCGAAGGAAGACGTTGACATTGAGAGCAATAGAGCGACTTATCACTGTTGTGTCCGTGGACAGACGGGATATGATTTCACCTATTGGAGCAAGAGAGAACGTGAATACTTCTGATGATGTCATTGTGGGCATGACTGACTCTGGACAGAACCTACCTGTGTGGGTGCTCTCGAAAAATCCAATTTCCTGGCAGGTCAAGGATGTGAAAAGCAGGGTCTTCATCCGTTTGTTAAGTCGGGCGATTGTGAACGTAAACAGACCTCCTCGGCATCCAGCAGAAAGAGAGCTAGAGAGAAGAAATCAACATTTTACTTCAATTATTTCACTTTATACAGCAGATTTTTGCTCTTTAACATAATGTTTTACCACCCTTTGCTCATCCTTGAAGGAACCAGATAGGGTTTTAAACAATAAAACAGTTTTGTGTTTAACTTTAATAATGTCTACTTAGTTTAAAATTCAAGATTATTTAAATTTAAATTCCACAGCCATAATGGAATTTAAATTCAGTCTCAGATTATTAGTTTATTAGTCCATTTAGAAAGAGCACTGTTGCAGAAAAGCAACATCCATCATCAAGGACCTCTACCATGCTTTCTTCTTGCTGCTGCCATCAGGAAGGACATACTGGAGCTCAAGTCCCACACAACCACCAGGTTCAAGTACAGTTATTACCATTCAACCAGCAGGGATAATGTCATTCACCCCAAATGAATTCTCTACAATTCATGATCTACATATTTATTTCTTATTTTATTTTTTTTTATTTGCATAATTTGGTGTCTTTTGCACATTGGTCATTTGTCCATCTCTGTCATGTGTGATTTTTCATTGATTCTATTGTGTTACTTTCTATTTACTGTGAATGCCTGCAGAAAATGAATCTCAGGGTAGTACACGGTGACATCTATGTACGTGGATAATAAATTTACTTTGGAAAGGACTAAAAGGGAATTTATCGGAAAAATCTACACTTTGAAAGGCCTATTCATCATAGGTAGTCAGCATGGTTTTGTTAGTGTGGGAGATCCCTTCTGACCAACTTTATTAATTCACTCTTCAAAAAAAATATATTGAAGGCAGTACAGTGATGTGGTCAGTCTGAACATCAGTAAAGCCTTTGACAAGGTCCCATTGGAAGACTTGGCCAAAAAGTTTGGGGCTCAGGGTATTCAGGGCAAGTTGACAAAGTGGATCAAAATTTGCTTTGTGACTGGAGTCAGAGGGTGATGATGGAGGTTTTCTTTTGTGATCGGAAGCCAGTGACCAGTGGTTTACCACAGAGATCCTTATGTTGTTAATACGTATTGATGATTTTAAGTACAAATGAATGACATATGATCACTATTTTTACTGGTGATACAGAAATTTATTGTGGCATTGATAATGAGGAGAAGTCTCAGGCTACAGCGTGATGTGTATCAGTCGACTAATTGAGCAGAGCAGTGGCGGATGGAATTTAATTCTGATAGCGAAGAGGCACCTTGGGAAAAATTATGACATTACAGGCATCCCACCCTGCAAAAACTCATTTCAGGGAGGTATCACCACCATTTCAGGGAGGTAGCACTCCCACACCCCCGCAACACCATATTCCCACCCCCCCCACCCCCGTCGACCTCCAAGGGTGTATGTAATACTTTGTTTAGTGATTTTGTCTAATCTGTAAACCAAGTTGGGTATATGCAGCAAATGTGACATTAAAATATGTACATATATTATATTATCATGTTTATTCTATTACAACTTTAAGCAAGTCTACAGGGAGTTTGGCCTCATCAAGTAGGACATCAATAGAGTAGCTCCTTAGCTGCCAGCCGGCTAGTTTAGATAACATTAGCTATGCTAATGAACGAATGACACCTGTTAAACTCACCTCAACATGTCTTTTACATTTTAATCCACCATGGGCAATAGAAAAGTCACTGTTGCAAACAGTGCAGCGAGCAACACTGTCATTATTTTTGAGGTCGACTGTAAAGCCCGCCCACAGAGAAAACTGATAGGTCTACTTAGCAGGGGTCCGCAATCATTTTTGCACCGCAGACCGGTTTAATATTGACAATATTCTTGCGGACTGGCCAACCAGGGGCCAGGAGGTGGGGGGGGGGGGGCGGTGTTAATCATGACCGGAATATAGTTGGTAAGTCAATAGCATCATAACATTTTAAGTAACGTTTGGATATTAAACACACAAGGCATATTTTCCCTGTATGAACATATAAAATCATTGCAACACACCAATATCGCTGAATCAGTGGGAGCCCTGGGCTTGTTTCCCTGCGACAAGACAGTCCCATCGAAGGGTGATGGGAGACAGCGATACCCGAAGGGGGTTCCTTATGTCCAGTCTATTCCGCAATTTAGTTTTCATTGCATTCATTGCAGAAAACTCCGCTTCGCAGCAATATGATGTTGGAAATGGAAGCAACGTTTTCAGTGCTTTCGTGGCTATCTCAGGATATTCAGCCTTGACTTTGATCCAGAATGCCGGCAGAGATGTTATATCAAACATACTTTTCAGCCCGCCGTCATTTACAAGCTCGAGGAGTTGATCTTCTTCCCGCGCTGACATGGATGACGCCCGCGTAATGATCTTGCGTGCGTTCAAGTTCAACAGTGCGTGACAGGGAATGAGGAAAGGTGCAAATGACTCATATCGTTTCATATCACCAAATCATATTGTTCCCTCGCGGCCCGGTGGTTGGGGACCACTCTTAGCACGAAGAGAGACTAATCAGGATGCTCGCTCTCCCTCTCAAAAAAAATCTATTTCCGGGATATTGTATATAATTTCCGGGCATCAGGGAGCCACTATCGATATGCGGGAGACTCTCAGATCTTCCGGGAGAGGTGGAATGTCTGACATTACACAATGAATGGTAGGATCTGGGAAAAACGGAAGAATTTTCTCACCTAAAGGGTGGTTAGTAGCATCCAGACAAGCACTTCAATTGCCAAGGCAGACTGCAAGTGGGCCAAGTGGTAGCAAATGGAATACATGGTTGGATGCACAGGGTGGGCCAAAGTTCTGTGCTACATTTCACACAATGAGGTCGGTGAGGGTTATGCTAAAGGTCATGCTCTAATTGACAGAGGCAGTTAAATGAGTCAATTAGCGATTGAACAGGGTAACCCGTAACTGCACTGAGAAACATCATTTTTGAATTATATACAAACTATGTTATTAACCATACTGTAATGTTGACTTAGGATACCAATAATATCACTGCGTAAGGCAGCTAGATTAGACAAGCAGAATCTCAAGAGGCCACCCACTTTAATTCTACTTCCGATTCTGATATGTCCATTCATGGCCCCCCTCCACTGCCAGACATTTAGGTTGGAGGAACAACAACTTATATTCCATCTGGGTAGCCTCCAACCTGATGGCATGAACATCAATTTCTCAAACTTCCGGTAATGCCCCCCTCCACCATTTCCCATCCCCTTTTCCCCCTCTCCTTGCCCACCCATCACCTCCCTCTGGTGCTCCTCCCCCCACCCACTTTTTTCTTTCTTCCATGGCCTTCTGTCTATTTCACCAACTTCCCAACTCTTTACTTCATCCCTCCCCTCCAGGTTTCACCTATCGCCTGGTGTTTCTCTCCCCCCACCTTTTAAATCTCCTCCTGATCTTTTCTTTCTCCAGTCTTGCCAAAGGGTTTTGGCCTGAAACGTTGACAGTACTTTTTTTTTCCATAGACGCTGCCTGGCCTGCTGGGTTCCTCCAGCATTTTGTGTGTGTTGCTTGGATTTCCAGCATCTGCAGATTTTCTCTTGTTTGTTAGATTATTTCACTTGGTGTTCAGACACTTACCTCACGACCGAGGCTAAACACATCAATAAGATGGCGTTGTGAAACGCTGACGTCTTGTACTTATTGCTCAGGATATCGATAACTCTTCCTGTGTAATATGGGATAAATGTCTGGCCTGGAAAATGAACGTAAACAGGTGATTAAACAAAAACAATTTTAACTATATGAATGCGACACGACAGATTTTGAGATGACAAACCGAGGAGACAAACAATGGTGTCTTCAAGTCACAGAATCATACAGCACAGAAACAGGCCCTTCAGCCCAACTGACCAATACTGACAACAAGCACATCCAAACTAGTCCCACTTTCCACATTTAGCCCTTATCCCTCTGTTTTCCAATGCATGCAGCTGTCCAAGTGTCTTTCAAATGTTGTTTGTGTACCTGCCTCAGCTACTTCCTCTGACAGCTCATTCCACATACCCACATGGGTTAAGAGATTGCCTCTCAGCTCATTTTGACATCTTTGCCCTCTAGTTTTTGATTCCCTTTCCATAAGGAACAAAGTCTGAGTGCATTGACTGGACCTCAGCCACTCCTGATTTTATACACCTCTATAGGGTCATAGGCTTTGACTTTCAGGGTGTGTACTAGGCTTTCCCTCGGCTATAGCCTGCCCCAAAATTGTGATAGCTGCACCAGATTAGATTTTAAAACCCAACTAAATCCTTTTCCACAATTTTGGAAATTAGCTATTGTATCACTTAATTTCCTCTGCCTTCCATCCATCTTTCTTTTTGATTGATTTACTCATTGCATCTTAAAACCAGATGTTTACAATTATGATGAAAGATCATCACCTCTGTTCCTCTCCCCATAGGTGCCATCTGAACTTGAGTGCTGGTGAAACAGGACCTGACCTCGCACAACAGAACCCCTCCCTGCAAAGTTGCTTAGAAACAGGATTGTAATTAATTCAGCCTGATAGTTACCACTGTTAAGGAAGGAATCCCACACACTAGTTATCTGGAGCCAAAGTAATTTTGAAAGTTTTGAAAGTGAAACTCATTGAAGCCATTCACTGCATTTATAATATTTCTAAATCAAACTGTCAGGTTTTGTATATCGTTAAACTTTTGAACATCAAAGCTGTGGTGTTTACATTGATTACTCACTAAATACTGCAATTGTCAGGAAACAGAAAGCTCCCAAGAGGTAGAAGACGTCAGGCTTGGAATAAGAGAGGAGTTTGCGAATTGTGGCTTTGGATTTCTGTTTCTCAGCAGCGTCTTGAACTTTTTCACTGGCTGGACTAACAGGCAGAAAGGTTGTCCAGAAACCCATTGAGAGGGCGGAAGCCACATGAGTCAGGAGCAGGAAAACCCAGTTGTACATGTGGTTGCGATGACCCCTCTCCAACAGCTCCTGGACTGTCCCCAGCACAGGCAGCAGGAGACACAAAGTCCCGAGGTATGGAACTAGCTCCCTCCTCTCATGCCCCTTAAACAGGTTCCCCAGGGACAGCCCAGTCAGTGCGGAGACGCGGATGAGACAGAGCCAGTTGTGTAGAAGACTGAGAAAGGGCAGCGACTGCAGGACGACGAGCAGACCGATATCAGCGGCTGCAAGGATCAGCAGAGGCTGGCAAATTAACCTCATGTTGGCCATCAGCGCTGATAATTGTTAACAGTCTCGGCAGAGCCAGGTCCCTATCAGCCACTCACTGCAGCGAGTCCTGGAATGACAGAAACATCCATACTCACTAACGCGACGGGTAACCGCGACAGAACCACACAAATACCCCAGTCCCACCGCCCTACAACCCCGCCCCCCAGGACTCCCCACCCCAAGGTCTGCCCTTCACCTCCTCCCGCGTTTACATCCCGGCCACCGATCGCCAAAACACGCCTCCGGCCCCGTGCACCCTCTTTAATAAACTGCGGCCAGTCCCCACCGACCGTCAGGAACGAACCTACCATGGAAATGACAGCAAGACCCCGCTCTCTGCTGCCACACTCGAGTTTCACTTTCACACCGACCGGCAGTGGGGGCGGGACGACGAAGATAGGGCGGGACTATGCAAACGGCGGGAGGGCCATGGTGACAGTCTAAGACCAAGGAGGAGAGTACTGTATTTAGGGAAATGGAGGAAGAGGGTCAGTAGGACGAGATGAAGAGGAAGAGGAGAAAGTTTGATGGGGAGGAGAACGGCGGGGGGAGGAAAGGATGTTTTCGATCTCCTCATACAGAATTTTTTTTTACCAAAATAAACGTAATTCATAATAAAAATGTATCTTTACAAGAATAAAATGAACAATACCTTTTCATTTTCACATTCATAGACAATTCGTTTAGTAGTGTTCAATAACATCTCTTAAAACCAGTAGCACTCTATGTGGCCTCTCAGGGCAGTATACACCTGTACTACAATAACTGAGGAGCTTTCTCACCCAACCTGACCCCTCTGTCTCCATGAGCAGAAGAACTGAGGTCCTTTTTTGCCCAAAACTTACATATATTTTCATTTACATAAATATCGCACAAACCATTGGGCATTACAGAAAAAAAACAGCTAGCTCGATTTGAAAAGAGAGCTTTCCTGAAGATTTAGCTGAATTTGTTCACTTAGTCATGGCCTTTGCGTCTCCTGTCCAGTTTTGGTAGTTCAATTAGTTTACGATGTGCTGGGAAAACTTCCCACGGGATATTGACATATAATTTTTGGAATTCCCTGCTAAGTTCAGTGAGCTCAGCGACCACACGTTTTACCTCATCGTCATTAACGTACCTCCACATAACTAGACAGTGGAAAGAAAGTCTTTGAGAAAAGGATGGCCTTCAAATCCATAGTATGTGAGTATTCTTCTTAGATCTGGGTGGTTAGCCAAGAAATCACCATACATAGCCCAAATCTCTCTCTCATACCAGTTTGCAGCTTGAAACAAAGGTATGAAGGAATCCAGGTGAGTCAATTCTTCAGTGTAACAAGAGTTAAACCACAGATAAAGTAGGATGTATATGATCACAAATTATGATCAGCAAGTAACTTAAATTGGCCATTGGTATGATCTCGCAGGAATGTTGGCCAGGTATTGTGCCATCTGGATGGGTAAGAAGCTCCATTTCGTTGAAACAGGTCACCTGCATTTGTTGGATATATTTGGGAAGAATTTCAATGACACATTCACAAAGTTGGGATAGCTGGTTGTGCTGAAGTTCATTCCTTGGTTGGATTGGAGGGCGAGTCTCAGGGGTGGATCCCTCAAACATGGCCTGTGATACTGAAACATTTCAGCCAGAGGCTAAGATACAAATTCTCTGTGCAATCCAGCGCAGGCCCAACTCACAAGCCTGGTGATACCCCATCAAGCCCTCGCAGTGGCTGCACAGAGCATCAGTGTGTCCCCCAGCACGTACTCCTGCAGCCTGGAAAGTGCACTCCACTATGGTCAGACCAACAACATTCAGACAGCCAAAGGGTGACTTTCACTGAGTTGATGATCTTCCAGCAGCTCTTGATGTCCATCTCGGTGTGTCTCCATGGGAACTGTGTAGCGATCAGAAAGTCTCTCGCATGCAGCTGCTTGGGATGAACCGTGACACAGAATTTACGGATTTGTGGCCAAGTTTGCAGATGATATGAAGATAGGTGGAGGGGCAGGTAGTGGTGAGGAAGCAGGAAGTCTGCAAAAGGGCTTGGACAGATTAGGAGGATGGGCAAAGAAGTAGCAGATGGAATATAGAGAAGGGAAGTGTACGGTCATGCACTTAGGTAGAAGGAATAAAGGCACGGGCTATTTTTTAAGCAAGGAGAAAATTCAAAAACCAGAGGTGCAAGTGGGCTTGGGAGTTCTCGTGCAGGATTCCCTAAAAGTAATCTTTCAGGTTGAGTCAATGCTAAGGAAGAGAAATGCAATGTTAGCATTCATTTCGAGAGGACTAGAATATAAAAGCAAGGATGTAATGCTGAGGCTTTTTAAGATGTTAGTCAGATTGTACCTGAAGTATTGCAAGCAATTTTAGGCTCCTTAACTAAAAGATGTGCTGGCATTGGAAAGGGCCCAGTAGACCCTTTAGGGTTAGGGTTAGGGTTATGGAATGAAATTGGGAATGAAATAGTTAATGTATGAGGAGTTTTTATTGGCTCTGGGCTTGCACATGCTGGAGTTTAGGAGAATGAGGGGGAAACTCATTGAAACCTGTCAAATATTGAAAGGCCTAGATAGGGTGGATGTGGATAAGATGTTTCTTATAGGGTGAGGAGTCCAGGAGCGGAGGGAACAGCCTCAGAACAGAGGGACATGCATTTAGAACAGAGATGAGGATGAATTTGTTTAGCCAGCGGATGGTGAACCTGTGGGAATTCATTGACATGGAAGGCCAAGTCATTGGGTTTATTTAAAGCAGAGGTTGGTATGTTCTTGATTTAGTCAAAGGTTGCTGAGAGAAAGGCACCACAGCGGTGTAACAGTCACCATGACGCTATCACAGCTCGGGTGTCAGAGTTCAGAGTTCAATTCTGACATCACCTGTAAAGCCTCTCTCCATGGAATGTGTGGGTTTCCTCTGGGTCCTCCAGTTTCCTCCCACAGTCTAAAGGCCCACCGTTTACTAGGTTAAATGGTCATTGTAAATTATCCCATGATTAGGCTAGAGTTAAGATTGGGGGTTGCTGGCGGTGTGGCTAGAGGGGTTAAAAAGGCGTATTCTGTGCTGTATCTCTAAATAAAATAAAGGCAGGAGAATGAGGTTGAGAGGGATAATAGATCAGCCATGATGTAATGGAGGAGCAGACTGAATGGGCCGAATGACCCAATTGTGCACCTATGTCTTATAGTCTTACCAACAGAATCACATTCAGAATCAGATGTCATATCACTGGCATATATTATGAAATTTGTTGTTTTGCAGCAGTAGAAATGGCTAACATGAGAGGGCACAGTTTTAAGGTGCTTGGAAGTAGGTACAGAGGAGATGTCAGGGGTAAGTTTTTTACGCGGAGAGTTTTTTACGCAAGGAATTGGCTGCTGGCGACGGTGGTGGAGGCGGATGCGATAGGGTCTTTTAAGAGACTCCTGGATAGGTACATGGAGCTTAGAAAAATAGAGGACTATGGGTAACCCGAGGTCATTTCTAAAGTAAGTACATGTTCGGCACAGCATTGTGGGCTGAAGGGCCTGTATCGTGCTGTAGGTTTTCGATGTTCTATGTTCTAGTACTTTGCAATGTAAATAGGGATATATGGGGCGTCCAGGGAGGGGCAGCACCTCTGGTGAAGGGGCTTGTCATGTTCGTTCTGGAGCAGCTCACTCACCTTTGGTCTCAACTGGACATTCAACTCTCACCTGTGGCTCCAGGTAGCTGTTAGCATGCGACAGCGGCCACACTCCAGTACACCGTTTCGATAGGTGAGGGTAGCTGGCAGTCTCACACCCCAGTGAGACAGGGACATGCCTGTCCTTGCATGCAAAGTCAGTTCTGGTGGACTGGGCAGATGAGATCTACAGTGAGATCCAATGACAGGAAAGTGGTTCTGTAATGCTCTGTGGAGAGCGAACGGCACGACAAGGCACAGAAAAGTCCTTGGTTGCAGAGTCTCCTGGTTCATCCACGGCTTTTGATTCAGGTATGTTTAGTATGTTCTCAAAGGCACACACTCATCTACATGGGTTTGATGAAGTTGGTGACAACTGTGGAATACTCATGCAGACTCAAAGATGAATCTCTGAATGTTGTCCAGTCCGCCAACTCAAGCGGTCCATAAGACCATAAGATGTTAGAGCAGAATTAAGTCATTTGGCCTCTCAAGTCTGCTCCGCCATTCAATTATGGCTGATCCTTTTTCTTCTCCTCCTCAACCCCAGTTCCTGGACTTCTCCCTGTAACCTTTGATACCATGTCCAATCGCGAACTGATTAAGTGCTTCTCCGTCTCCCTTGAACAATGCACTGGAAAGTATCAGGGAACAGGAGATGATGGGTGAATGTGGAAGGATGAGCAGATCAGGAAGTCACGGAGAGATGAAGATATGGCTGGTGGTGGTGTTCTGTTCCAGCTGACGGAAATGGTAGATGATGAAGTGCTGGATCCAGAGAGTAGGGTACTGTTGCTGGAAAGGTGAGGACCAAGGGAACTCTATTGCTGTTCTCCCTAGAAAGAAGGAAAAGCAGGGGATGTGAAGCTGAGAGAGGAATCCAGGAAATTGGGGAAATACATGTGAGGGGCTCCATCAACCGAGGTGCAGGAAGTAGCCTCCCTTCTGGAAGAAGGACGTTTCAGAAACTCTGGAGCTGAAGGCCTCATCTCAGTAACAGGTGCAACAGAGATGGAGAAACTGAGAGCAATGGGTGCATCCTTACAGGAGTCAGAGTGGGAGGAGGTGTAGATGAGGTAGCTGTGGGTGTCAGTTACTGAAAATTTCAGTGGTCCATTGGTCTCCTGAGGTGGAGACAGAGATATCCAGAAAGGGAAGAGATGTGTGGGAATTTCAGAACAGCATGGCAGTTAGTAGCAAAAGTGATGGCGCTGTTGAATTCTACATGGGTGCAGGAAGCAGTACCAATACAGTTGCTAGTGTAACAGATAAAGAGTTGAGGGTGGTGGTGGTTTCTGGAAAAGGCTTGGAGCAAGGCCTGTTCCTCATAGCCATCAACAAGAGACCGGCAGAGCTGGGACCCAAGTGAGTGCCTGTGGCTACACCTTTGATCCGTAGGAAGCAGGAGGAATCAAAACAGAATCTTCCCATTATACCCTCCCCATCTGGTTCAACCTATCACCTCCTCGCTTTCGTCCCACCCACTTTGGGCTGCTATATACAGGTAACCTTTCCCCTTCCTTTTCAGTCCTGATGCAGAATCTCGACCCAAAACTCATATCTTTTGCCTCCACCGCGCCCCCCCCCCCCATGTACTGATTGACCTGCTGAGTTCCAGTGTTTGTTTTTGTTCTAAAGTGGATCCGAGTAGATGAGTGATGACTACTAATCCCTAGTCTGGGTCTGCAGAACAAATAGAAATCCATTGCTTTTCCAATAGGATGAAGTGGGTTTAGAGTCGTAGAGATGGTCATAAGGTCATACGGCACAGAATCAGGGCTCTTGGCCCAATTGGTCCCTGCCAACCAAGGTGCCCATCTAAGCTAGTCCTGTTTGCATATGTTTGGTTCATAACCCTCTAAACCATTCCTTTCACATATCTGTTTTTTGTTTTTTTTAAATTGATATTGACCCTACCTCAACATCGTCTGGCAGTTCATTCCACATACATACCATCCTTTGGGTAAAAAAAATCACCCCTCACTTTGCTATTAAATCTCTCGCCTCTCACCTTAAACCTATGCCCTCTAATTCTTGATTCCCTGACACTGTTAAAAGGACAGAGTACCTCATCTAGGCAGCAAGGAATAAAGGTCGAGCCTGTTCAACCCCTCCATATAACTCAGTCCCTCAAGTCCTGGCAACATCCTTGTAAATATTTTCTGTACTTTTCTAGTTTATTAACATTTTTCTGGTTTTCATAAACTCCTGCACCTTACCTGGCCCCAATGTGTTTTCAGGCATGACCTAATCATGCAGAGGACTGATTTTAACTGCATTAATTCATTAGAATCTGTCACAAAATAGCAAATCAAAACTTTTCCTGCAATTTTTTATTTGATTTTACGATTACAAAATGAAAGGATTCCATTTGCAGATTAGGCAAACATTTTTTGTGAGTCTAACGGTTTGATACTGCTGAACTGGCCAGCTTGCTCTGGTGACTGTCCTCACTGGAGAATCTTGGTTTTCTCAGCTCCATACTTGTAATGAAGCTCACCAACGTCATCCTCACAAACTTTTATCCAACCATCTTCACGCATGTGATACACTGAAAACAAAAACAAAAATTAAATTGAAATATTTGCAGAGGTGTCTTGCTCCATCGCTGTGAAATCATGGTGCAATTGCATCTGGAATATTGTGTACACGTACAGGTCAGGGCTCCCTACTGAAGGAAGAATACACTTATGGTAAAGGAAGAGCAGTGAAGGTTCACCAGATTGTTCACCAGGGATTATTATGTGAAATGAGACTAAACTGACTGGCAACACACATCAAAGTTGCTGGTGAACGCAGCAGGCCAGGCAGCGTCTGTAGGAAGAGGTGCAGTCGACGTTTCAGGCTGCCTAAACTGACTGGGTCTATATTGGAGGAGGAGATGAGGAGTGATCTTAGTGAAATGTACAGCACTCTTACAGGGCTCAACGGACTAGATGCAGGATGTTAGTCCTAACAGGGCTCCCAATCTAGAGGTCACATTCTCAGAACTTTGTTTTTTCATCTAGAAGGTAGTGAATCCTCATAATTCTCTATCCTAGAGGTCTGTAGAAGCTCACTAACTGAGTATATTCTAGTCAGGAACTAATAAGTCTTAAGGGAGTTAGGAGATATCGGGTTCATGCAGGAAAGTGATGAAGAAGTAGAAGACTAGCCATGTTCTTATGGTAAAACAGTATGAAAGGGCTGAACAGCCTCCTCCTGTTTACGTTCTCACGAACAGATAATCAGAACATGGAGTCCAAAGCCAACCAATGTACAATGTCCATGTTGAATTCTCCCAGTGTCCATTTCTGCCCTATACAGGCCAATGCCTTCATCCATGTGAAGGTAGAAAGTTACTGATATGTTATTCCAGTTAAGAAAAGATGAAGGAAAGATTTGTGATTCAGTAACTGGTGATCTGAGAAAGGGTCTTCATTCTTCCACCCTTTACTGAATGTACTAGGAAAGGATAATTTGTGGAACCAAAATGACAGCTCAAAGAAATCAGGAAAAAGTGATGAGGGCAGTCAGCTGCCAAATGCATGAATTATATTTGCTTTTATTTGGTGGCAAAATCTTACTGTTGACAAAGCCTCCAGAGTACGAATCGCGATGTGTGGCATGGTAAATGGCCCGCCGTGCCAGGTTGCAGGCTTCTTCCACCGTCAAATCATATCTGTAGCCACTGTCAATGACACCATAAGCATAACAGTTTCCAGAACCAGTGGAAAACATTTCTCCAGACAGTCTTGTCCCATTCTCATCTACATAGTAGAGTCCTGGGCCCTATGTAATAAAGAAAGGTCCAATGTAAATTCCAGGTTAAACTGAGTAGTATTTATTTCCTATTCAAATTGTGCTAACATGCAAAACTGCTGCAGAAACAAAGCAGGGTCTGGGATCGAGTGCACAGATCTCAATTTGAGTGGCAGATAGTACAGGGGTGGGAACACTTGACGATTTGAAACACCAGGATCTGAAGAAGAAGCTGATCGGGACTGAAGCCTGATATTGCAGGATCTGCAAATTCTGGAAAATCACAATTTAAAATGGGCATCAGATATCAATAAAACCAAATGATTGGTAATATAATCATTAGAAGTGTAGAATAATGGGTGGCTGATGGTCAGTGTGGACTTGGTGAGGCAAAGGAGATTTTTTGCGCTGTATTTTCCTATGACTTCCAGCTACAGTATTTGTTTTAATAACTGAAAAGTCTCACAAACAGTGTTAACATTGAACCACAGCACAGGAACAGGGTCTTCCCCACACCATGCTGTGCAAAACTAATTAAACTAGTAATTAATAGGCTAATTAAACTAATCCCTTCTGCTTACACAACGTATATATTCCTCCATTCTCTGCCTTATCTGTGCAATAATATAAATGGGGGCTTTTAAGAGGCAAATCTGATAGAGCCTCTTAAACAACTCTTTTATATTTGCCTCCACCACCACCCATGACAGCACGTTCCAGGCATCCACCAGTCTCTGTGTAAACAACCTGCTTTGAACATTGAACAACCCCCCTCACCTTGAATGCATGCCCTCTCATGTTAGTTATTTTGACCCTTTGAAAAAGACACTGGCTGTCTATTCTACCTATGCCCCAGCTTTCTGGTGATATTAAATTGAGTGGAAAAGCAAACTCTGCAGAAGATTCAGAGAGTCTGCAGAGAGTTACACACTAGATAGGCTAAGTGAGTGGGCAAGGGACTGGCAGATGGAGTACAATGTTGGTAAAAGTGAAGTCGTCCACTTTGGAAGGGAAAAACAAAAGATTTTTATTGAAATGGTAAAAAATACAGCATGCTGCTGTGCAGAGGGACTTGGGAGTGCTTGTACATGAACCACAGAAGGTTGGTTTGCAGGTGCAGCAGGCTATCGAAAAAGCAAATGGAATGTTGGCGTTCATTGTTAAAGGGATTGAATTTAAGAGCAGGGAGGTTATGCTGCAACTGTATATGGTACTGGTGAGGCTGCACCTGGACTACTGTGTGCAGTTCTGGTCTCCTTACTTGAGGAAGGATATACTGGCTTTGGAGGTGATGCAGAGGAGCTTCACCAGATTGATTCCAGAGATGAGGGGGTTAGACCCTGAGCAGAGATTGAGTCGCCTGGGACTTTACTTGCTGGAATTCAGAAGAATGAGAGATCTTATAGAAACATATAAAATTATGAAAGGGATGGATAAGGTAAAGGCAGGAAAGTTGTTTTCACTGGTAGCTGAGACTAGAACTAGGGGACATAG
This sequence comes from Mobula birostris, assembly GCF_030028105.1. Classification (NCBI taxonomy): domain Eukaryota; kingdom Metazoa; phylum Chordata; class Chondrichthyes; order Myliobatiformes; family Myliobatidae; genus Mobula; species Mobula birostris. The sequence goes on along the minus strand of NC_092374.1, from coordinate 174,521,818 downwards.
CCTCAAGATTCGGGGGAGTAGATTTAGGACGGTGATGCGAAGAAACTGCTTTTCCCAGAGAGTGGTGAATCAATGGAATTCTCTGCCCAGTGAAGCAGTGGCGGCTACCTCAGTACATATGTTTAAGAAAAGGTTGGATAGATTTTTGCACAGAAAAGGAATTAAGGGTTGTAGGGGAAATGCAGGAAGGTGGAGAGGAGTCCATGGCCAGATCAGCCATGATCTTATTGAATGGCAGAGCAGGCTTGACGGGCCAGATGGCCTACTCCTGCTCCTGTTTCTTACGTTCAAATCCTATAAACATCTATCAGGCTATCCCTCAGCCTCCACCACTCCAGAGGCAATCCCAAGTCCAGCCTCTCCTTCAAGCAGCTGGCTTATTTCCTCAAATCCAGGCAGCATCCTGGTGAACCTCTGCTGCACACACCCCCACCCTAAAACCTCCACACCCTTCCTATAGAGGGGCAACCAAAGTGAAGACAATACTCTAGATGTGGCCTAACTAGAGTCTTATAAAGCTGCATCATAACTTCCTAACTCGTGAACTCATTGCCTCAACTAATAAAGGCAAACATGCTGTACACCTTCTCTATCTCCATATCAACTGCGTAGCCACTCTCAGGCAGTTACAGACCTGGACCACAAGATGTATCTGTATATCAACAGTGGTAAGGGTCCAGCAATTAACTGTGCCCTGTCCCTTTACACTTGGTCTTCCAAACTGTAACAGCCCACACTTGGTTGGTTTAATCTCAACCTGCCATTGCTCTACCTATATCTGCAACTGATCTATATTCTGCTGTATCTTTTGGCAATTTTCTACACTTTCCACAACACCATCAATCTATGTATCTTATTAACCCATCCATTTACATTTTCATCGAGGGCATTTATATGTACAAAAAAACAACAGAGGTCCCAATACAGATCCTTGTGGAACACTACTAGTTACAGACCTCCAGCCAGAATAAGTCCTATTGAAAACTAATCTCTGTTTCCTATGGGCAAGACAATTCTGAATCAAACAGCCAAGTCACTAAGGATCCCATGTACCTTAATCTTCTGGATGAACCTCCAATGAGATATTGTCAAATACCTTAAGATCCTCCATGCAGACAATATCCATAGCTCTACTTTCATTATTTACTTTTGTTACCTCCTCATAGAAAACTCCATCACATTAATAGGACATGCTCTGCCCTGAACAAAGCCCTAAAGCATGATGATTGTCCCTAGCTAGACCATGATCTACCAAATAGTCATAAATCCTATCCCTAAGAACCTTCCCCAGTAGCTTCCGTACCATTGATGTGAGACTCACTGGTCTATAGTTTCCAGGATTATTCTTACTTCCCTTCTTGAACGATGGAACAACATTAGGTACTTGCAACATCACCTGTGGCTATGAGGATACAGCGATGCTGGTCAAAGCCCCAACGATCTCTCCTCTCACCTCAATTCTTTAAGAGACCTACCTTCTTTATCTCAAGCATGCTCCGCACTGATCTCATTGTCCTCCATGTCATTCTCTTTGGTAAGTACTGACACAAAGTACTAATTTAGGGCTTTCACCTACATCCTCAGCTCCAAGTATATGTTCTCTCCTTTATCCCTGAGTGCTCCTACCCTCTCCCTAGTTATCCTTTTGCTGTTGAAGTATGCGTGGAAGCAATAAAGTGACTTTCCAGTTTAGTACAGTGATAACTAATGGCTCAGAAACGAGGACTTTTTTTTGTGGGATACTTTACATGCAACTTAAAGGCTACTCTGAGTTGATGACGATATACGCTAATCACATTTTCCCATATATCTAAGTGCAGTCCAACTAATGTTTTGGATGCCACCATGACATCCCAACTCTTATACTTATTGCCTCATCCTATGACAGCAAGTCTACCCAAAGCCTTTTTCATCACACAATCCATCTGTGTTGCCCCTTCAGGCAAACTATGGAATTGAACCATGTGGTCCCTCTGTAGATCAATGCTCCTAAAGTCCCTTCCATTTACTCTAAATGTCCTACAATGAAACCAGCAATATTAAACCTGATTCTGAAATATCTAATGACGTGGGAGTAACTCAATGCATAAAAGCATGCAGACATGGTCAAGAGGTTCAGTCGTTGTTCAGACTAAACTTCAGAATAGGGGAGAAATGTGATCTAAGAGACTTTGACTGTGCAATGATTATTGGTGCCAGATGGGGTGGTTTGAGGATCTCAGAAACTGCTGATTTCCTGGGATTTTCACACAACAGTCTCTAGATTTTACAGAGAATGGTGCAAAAAACAAACAAAAAAAAAACATTAAATGAGCAGCAGTTCTGGGTGAAAATGCCTTGGTAATGAGAGAGGTCATAGGAGAAACACCAGAGAAGGCAACAGTAACCCATGCATTGCAACAGTAGTGTGCTGAAGAGTATCTCTGAATTTACAACACAATGAACTAGACGTGGATGGATCACCAGGCCACTGAGTGAGAGTATGTGTCGGTATGTGTGTGTGCATTATATACAGTATATATTTATACTTATAACAAACAGCAAAGATCCCAGCACTGAACAGTACACCACTGTTTCAGACTCCGGTCACATAAACACCCATTCACCACCCTTAACTCTCCAGCTTCCATGTCATTCTCCCTAGTGATTACCTTAAGACAGTGGCAAAGTTGCCCCTTGGTCTACTGAGTTTGATGCTACAAGTGAAATAGCTATTGACTGGTTAACAATCCAATCAGAATCTCACTTGAGAGGTGTGAGTTAATTTCTTGTCAATACTTTAGTGAAACTGATGCATCCTACTTTAAGCCTTACTCCTAGCCTAGATTAATCTCTATCAAGTGCTTGGGAAATCTAAGCAAAGTGCAAACAAAATTTAATGATTTTTGTCACACATAGTCAAAGAAGGAAATCTATTGGTGTTGTTTGCAGGCCAGTGTTTATTGCCTATCCCTAATTACTCTTGAGAAATTTGAAACGTGAGCAGTGCCTTGAAGCCCTTGACCCTCTGGTGAAGCTCCTTCCATAGTCCTATTGGGGACGAAATTCCAGGATTTAGACCTGGTGATACTGAAGGAACATTTCCCAATCAGGATGCTGTGCAACTTGGATTAGAATCTCATAATGGTGGCATCCCTCTATGTCTACTTCCCTTATTCTTCTTGGTGGTAGAGGTCACAAGTTTGGGAGGTGGGGCATCGAATTAAGCTCGATAAGTAACTGCACACTATAACCTGTGTGTTTGTGATGAAGGGAATCCATTTTTAAGGTCGTGAATTGGAAGCTGATTAAGTGGACTGTTTGCTCTGGATCATATCAAGCTCATTGCCGACAGAGTTGCAGTTATGCAGACAAGTATTCCACCGCAGTCCTAATCTGTGAATTGTGAAAGATGGAAGACCATGGGGTATTGGGCTACAAGTTACCCCACCTCTGAACTGCTCTTGGAACCACGGCTTTATGTGGCTGCTTTGGTTCAGTGTGTTGATGTTGTAGACCCAGCAACTGATAAGTAGTTAGACTCTCTCTTGTTGTAGAAGATCACTGGCTGACAATACAATGATGGGAATGTTTTTGCCATTTATCAACCTATGCCTGAATGTTCTCCAGGTCCTGCTCCATGCAGTCATAGACTATGTCATTTGCTAAGGAAATGCAAGTGGATTTGAGCATTGTGCAGTCATCAGTGAATATCCCTGCTCCTGGAATGGTTTTATCAAGGTCTGCCGGTGACATTGAGTGATCCGATTGCTCCCATTTATTCCCATCGCTTTTCATTCTACTTTTACTGCAAATGAACAACAATAAGATTAGCGTGGCAATTTCAGAGGATTGCTAACAGTCAAAAATATTACTGTGGATTAGGAGTGACACACATACTAAACCAGGAAAGAAGATATTTCAGCCTGGGTCCAAATGGATGAAATCTAGAGGTGAGCTGAGAATGACATCAAGATAGTATTTGACTGATTGTGTTAAGGAGACTGGGTAAAACAGAAGTCCATGGGCATTAAATGGAAAATGCACCATCTAGACTTGGTGTTATCATCACTCTGTACTCCACCATAAACATCGTTGGTCACCGTTGACCAGACGCTCATCTGGAACAGTCACAGAGATAATCTAGCGATAAGAGCAGGTCAGAGGCTGCGTATTCTGTGGTGACTGACTCATCTTCTGACACCCCAAGGCACAGGTCAGGAGTGTTATGGAGCACTCCCTACTTGTCTGGGTGAGTATGATTCCAACTTTCAGGAAGCTCAATACCATCTGGGACCAAACATCCTGCTGAACAGGTACCCCTGCACCGCCCTAATTATGAATCCCCTCCTTGAACATAATAGCTTTGGTGCAACGATGTACCACAATTTCACTGACAATACCTCACGTCTCCACGACCTCGTGCAGGAGAATGCCAGCAGGAACAAGGGAAACACCTCTATTAAATCCCTTTCAACTCACATATCACTTGGAGTTGGAACTGTTTTTCCATTCTTTCATCTTTGCAGACAAAATCATTAAACCACCCTTCCTCACAAAGACAATGTGGGAGTACACCCGAAAGGCTGCTGTAGTTCAAGGCAGCAGATCACCACCACCACCATCTGAAGGGCAGTAAGGGATGGGCAATAAATGTTGGTTTTGCTAGTGATGTCCACAGTTTGTAAAAGAAAAAATCAAAGGTATAAATTCAGGTAGATCTTGGCCGACCTTATACACATCCACTCAGGATCTCACTGAATGGCTGAGCATAATCTACCGCTCCAATAGTCTATTGGTGTTCCCGGCTGTATTGTCCAACACTTTTGAGGTTGGGAAGGTGATAGTGTGTGGCTGCTCAGCAGTTACCCCTGCACCACCCGAATTACCAATCCCCTGGATTACAATCTTTCCGGTGTACTTCCACAACGCCTTTGCAGTAGGTGATCCAAGATTGTGACCCAGTGTCAAGGAATGGCCATATAATCCACATCATGTAGGTTGGTTTCCTGTTCACAGCTGATGCCATGATATACCAGTGAGATGGGTCAGGGTGTATTTTCGAACTGTAGTGATACTCTACCTTCTTATCCCAGCCACAGATCATGCTGCCCATGGAGAGCCCCATTCCTCTGTACTCACACATCATGTTGCTCAGCAGTTTGGAAGCAGCTGATACCGTGATGCGTTGCTTGTTTCTCAGTTTGTATAATCTGTCAAAACAATATGCCAGCATAGTTTTAGAGACATTAAAATCGACGTATCAGTGCTCCTGAATGAGGTCACCTTTCTGACATATACCATAACTGTTCCTGTAAAAACAGCACTTTCTGACATATACCATAACTATTTGTGTAAAACAGCACTTTCTGACATTTTCCATAACCGTTTGTGTAAAATCAGCACTTTCTGACATATACTATAACTGTTTGTGTAAAAGCAGCACTTCCATATATATACTATAACTACTTGACAGTCCAGCATCTTTGCTTTCTTGGGAGGTTCAGCTTGTTCCCGAACACTCTAACAAACTTCTATAGATGTACGGTTGAAAGTGTCTTCACTGGTTGCATAGTGGTCTTGTGCAGCAACTCAAATGCACAGGAACCCAACAAGCTACAGAGAGCAGTGCACTCTGCCCAATCCAGCACATCCCTCTCCACCATCAGCAGCATCTACAAGTGTCTCAAGAAGGCCAATCCATCAACAAAGATCCGCACTATCCAGGCCATATCACGTTTTCACAGCTACCATCAGGCAGGAGATACTGAAAGTTCTATATTACCAGGTTCAAGAACAGCTACTTCTCTTTAACCATTTGGCCCTTGAACCACCTGGCAAAACCCTAATCACCATCGGTGTAGAAACACTATGACCACTTTACTACAATGGAATTTTATTTGTTATAATAGTGTTCATTCCATTTTAATTTCATATAATTTATGTTTTTTTTCTTGTGAATGTTGTGTATCCGATACGATGTGCTTGTGAATCTGCTGCAAGTAAGTTTTTCATTACACCTGTGCTTACATGTACTCATGGATATGGCAATAAACACAACTTTGACTTTGTTTTATCCTCTGCTTTCTCAGGTTGGCTGTTGCTGACTGAGCAACCTTCTGACCAGTTCTGGAACTTGATGACCATGTGAGCCTGAAACCTCCGCAGAGTCTCGTATGTTCAATCACACAGCAGGTAGTGTGTGTCTATCATTACCATGATGAGGCAGCATTCCATCAGTCTCACAAAATAACTTCATGTTTCACAATGACAAAATAGGAGGCCATTTGGCCCATTAGGTGTTATGCTGGCTCATGGAGAAATTCAGATTCCCCAGATTATTTCCCTGTAACCTATTCTCCCTCATATATCCATTAACATCAACCTCACCCCCATCACCTGCTCACTCGGGTTAACTTTATAACTTTACAACGCTCCCTGCCAGTCTTTGGGGTGTGGAAGGAAGACCATGTAGTCACAGGGAGAATGCGCAAACTCCTCATAGACAGCACCAGAGGTAGAACTGAACGCCGGTGCCCCGAGCTGTGAAATAGCAACACTACCCGCTGTGCTATTGTTCCATCCCAAATTCCTATGACCTTCAGGAGAATCCATGGTGGATGGACGAATGCTGGGTTACTGACGTATTACACTATTGCACATCAAGCTATCTGCCTGAGTTTTGACTAGGTTTTAACACAAAATTGCAGAATTTTCTTACCTGCACTGTTTGGCCAGCAGTCTCTCCCAGTACTGACAATCAGCAGCACTTCCAGACATGGTACCCAGCAAGAAGGGGTTGATTTCAATCACCTTGTTTATATTCACAGAATCTATATAGCAAATAATAACTTGCATTTATATCAATGGATATTGACAGTTACAATTCTTTCAGAAAAAGAACCCCTTGTAGTTCAAAGGGACATACCAGCAATAAGCAGGGTGGGAACTCACTCCCCTGAAAGGGACAGAGAGGCAGTGTTAAAGAACACTTGGACCAATGACTGGAAGGTATATCCTTGAGCAGAGTTATTAACAGACAAGATGTTTTAAATGGCTAATATATCATTTATCTTCAATGATTCTATGATGCTAAAGTCTTGACTGTACATCTGTGGAATGGTGTTGTGTTTAGGGTAATGTGCAGGAGACAAATACAATTGAGCCTCCTTGAAGTTCCATGAACTAACAGTGTGGGTGTAAGAAGGGAAGACTTTCATTCATTCATTTACTGAATGTGGCATCACCATCTCTTTTGCTGTATGGTAATCCTGGAATTTTGCCTCAGTCACAAATGATCCAAATTGCAACTTTGATCTCCAAGGAAGTTGTGATCTGACCTTAACCTCTATCTCCTTTCTCTCTTACAAGGTTTCTTCTGAAATTTTGCCCTGAGAGCATTTTTGTCAGTGTGGCCAGGAGATGGGTGTCACAAGAATGAGATTTACTGTATGGTATATATTTTAATATATTAACCAGAAACATCATTTTAACAGGCAATTGTTATCTGCAGTAGTCAAAAACAGTGGAGTGAAGTCAATTAAGAAAATTTCACCTTCTTCCTAATACATCGAGTAAAAAGGGCCCGTAGGATCACTGGGGACCTAAGTCACCCCAACCACAAACTGTTCCAGATGCTACCATCTGGGAAACGGTACCACAGCATAAAGGCCAGGACCAACAGGCTCCGTGACAGCTTCTTCCACCAGACCATCAGACTGATTAATTCATGATGACACAACTGTATTTCTAGGCTATATTGACTGTTCTGTTGTATATTTGCTGTACATACTATTTATTACAAATTACTATAATTTGTACATTGCACATTTAGATGGAGACGTAACATAAAGATTTTTACTCATGTATGTGAAGGATGTAAGAAATAAAGTCAATTCAGTTCAATTCAATTCAATTCTAGAGCTGAAGCAGGTTGTTAAGACAATTGAAATCATTTGGACTCACCAAGGTAATTTCCTGCTGAGGCCCTGGAGTCCACAGCCACAATCACCCCATGTTTAAATTTAAAGGCCAAAGTGGTTGTTCCATGGTTAATATTTATTCTTATTCCTTCCTCTCCTTCACCGTATGACTTCAGGAATTCCACGGGCTGAAAGTGTGAAGCATAAAAAGCCTTACTCTGATTTATAGTGGATTGGTAAGAATATTAATCACCGTTGTCAAATCTACATTTGAATACAAATACAGTAGGGTCCACATAGCCATGTAGCCTTTCCGCTTGCTATTCACACCAATTATAACTCTCGTCAGTTCATACTCTCCCGTCATTCTAAGAATTTCACTTTCCATCAGGTGTTTCTCCTACTTCGACAGGATATTCTTGAGACTATTCAATGAGACCGTATGGGTAGAATTTAGGAATAAAAGAGGGCCAATCACTTTGCTGGCAATATATGGCAGAATTAGAGCAACAGACAGCTAAGTGAATCACAGAAAGGTGTAAGAGCGTTACAGAATTGAGGGATTTTAACTTCCCCAATATTGACTGGGATTACATTACCAACCAGGCCTTTTGCTCTTCTTGCTACTACCATCAGGCTGGAGGTACAGGAGCCTTAGTCCCACAACAGCAGGTTTTATTGCTATGTATTGCAATATACTACTGCTGCAATACAACAAATTTCACAATATGTATTAAAGCTGATCCAATTCTGATTCTCCTGAACTGACATGGATAACTTTACTCACCACAACACTGAACTGATTCCACAACCTGCAGACTCACTTTATAGGAGTCCACAACTCATGTTCTTCGTATTATTTATGTATTTTTACTCGCACAATTTGTCATATTTTGCACATTGGTTGTTCGTCGGACTTTTCATGCATAGATTTTCATAAATTCTGTTGTATTTCTCTATTAATCTCAAGGCAGCACACATGTACTGTACTTTGATAATAAATTTGCTTTGACTTTAACATTAACTTACAGTAAAGGGTTTGGAATGGGTGGAATTTGTTAAGTGTGTCCTGGTGAGTATGGTAAAACAATATGTGGATAATCCTACCACAGAAAGGGCTGCTTATCTTACCTTATCTCAGGAAATTACATTGGGCAGATGGTGGAAGTGTTGGTAGGTTTAAAGGTAATTATGGAGAGGGATGAGGCATTGTCTTTCAAAAATAAATTTTACTCATAATAAAATATATACATAAAAGAAAAAACAGTACTAAACTCTTTAAATTCTTATATCCAGCATTCCCAGAACCCCTATAGCCAACACTTGCTCATTATATAAACATACTTATTCATCCAATTTTGGATCTAATTAACCAGCCCACTTTAATTCCCATGTGTTGTAATATTGTAATTTTTTTTGTGCGCATGCGACGGTCGTGCACGCAGCCTGTTACAGTTGCTCCGTAGTTTCTTACTTTTAAACTTTTTAACTTAGTTATTTGTTGTATTTTTTTTCACGGTAACACGTTGAAGCTGCACCCTCTCTAACATGCTGGTGGAGAGAGTTTTACTTGTTTTTTTAGCGCTGGAATTAGTTACATTCGGACACGTCTCGTTAGCGTGGCGGCAAAATAGCCGCATTGTTTATTCCAGGGACCGATTGATTGCACTCATGCCCCACCGGCTTAGCGGACACTCCGGCTGAAATCTTAACCAATTTCCCCTGGGATCAATAAAGTATGGCTATGCCTATGACTAAATTCTCAGTGTCATTTGGTCAACAAATTTAGCAGTATCCATGCATTTTTTCCAAAGTACATTGACAGCAAATGCCTGTAGATAAAACAACAGCAGACAAGTGGGAGTCTTTAAGGAGAATTAGCAAGAGTTAGTATGTCCTGGTAGTGATAAGCAGCAAAGATGGCAAGGTTAAGGAAGGCTGGTGGGCAAAGAATATTGAAAGAAAGAAAGGAAGCATGTGATAGGTCTGGGCAAGTGAAAATAAGGGATAACAAAGATGCCGAGTATCTAGACACTGGTGAGGATTTAAGGAAAGGATTTATCTTCATTTGGAAAGGCAAGGCTGATCAGGAACAGTCAGCCTGGTTTTGTTCAGCGTAATTCTATCTGATCTGATTATGTTTTGAGGTAGTAACCAAGAAGACAGATGAAGGTAGGGTATAGGCAGGGGTTCTCAACCTTTTTTATGCCATGGACCAATACCATTAAACAAGGGGTCTGTGGACCCCATTTTGGGAACCCCTGGCATAGAGGGTGTCAACATAGACAAGGCACTACATGCTAGGCTGGCTTAGAAGGTGAAGGCACATGGGAATTAAAGTGGGCTGGTTAATTAGATCCAAAATTGGATGAATAAGAATGTTTATATAATGAGCAAGTGTTGGCTATAAGGATTCTGGGAACGCTGGATATAAACACAAAAGTGTCTGTGGCCATTAGACTCAGGGAATCCGAATACATGGGGAAAGGGTAATAGGAACGGTTCGTGGCAGACCTTTGACCTCAGAGCCATTTTTCTACACTATCCCCATGTACCTTGATTTTCTTGCTGTCCATAAATCTACCTATTTTAAATAAACTCAATAACTGAGCCCCAGTGGTGCTTACGGGGGAGACAATTCAAAGAGTCAACAATTCCTTATTCTTGGAGACACAAAGAGGGTGATGGGGGTCTATAGGAAGAACTGGGTAGAACGAAAGGAGAGAGAAAGGCAGAGAGGGCAAGCAGGTTACCTGAAATCAATGTTCATACAGGTAGGTTGTAGACTACCCAGTTATTCCTCTAGCTTGTGATGTCTCACCCCGGCATTAGAGTAGACTGAGGACAGACTGTCAGTGTGGAAATAGGGAGGGGAATTAAAATGGCAGGCATTTGGGAACCCCAGATGGTCATGGCAGACAGAACACAGCTGACTGGCCATGCAGCGGTCACCTTGTCTGCACTTTGTCTCACTGATACAAAGTGAGACACTGGATACTGTTGACAAGGTTGGAAGAGATGAACATGAAGTCCTTATTCCTATTCATCCCAGCACATGCATGACCCCACTTTGTATCTATCTGAAGAGGAAGGATGTCTCCTCTTGGAGACCACTGTTGAAGAATAATAGTGGCTAACTTATAGCTGATTTTGTGATTTGTTTTCGGTTGGAGGGTCATAACCATAGCAGAATGGCAGGGAAGTAAAATTATTACAGTAGTGATAGGGAATAGTGTAATGAGAGGGATGAATGATCAGTGTGGACAATGGGACATGTGGTATGTTTCTGTGCTGATAATATTGTCAAAACAGAGGACCAAGAAATTCATTAGGGAGAGCAGACATTAGGATTTAATCAACTAAGAAATGTTCAAATAAGGTGCTGAAGGAATTCAGTGGGTCAGGCAGTATCTATTGACGGAAACATACAGTCGGCATTTCAGGTCCAGACCCCTCACTCCATTCTACAGATGTTACTTGGTGCACAGTGTTCTTCTAGATCTTGTGTATTGCTTCAGATTCCAGTATCTACCTGCAGTCTCTTGTGATTAAAGATTTGCACATAACATCTTTAACCCATTGGCATTCTGGTCTTTATTACAGAAAGGCATCCGTAACCCCCACCACCACCACCACAATCAATGCTGCTCATCGCATACACACACACACACACACACACACACACACACACACACGCACACACACACACGCACACACACACACACGCACACACATACACACACACGTGTGCGCAAGAGGAAACATCTTTCATTTGCACACAAAATGCTGGTGAACGCAGCAGGCCAGGCAGCATCTCTAGGAAGAGGTACAGTCGACGTTTCAGGCGGAGACCCTTCGTCAGGACTAACTGAAGGAAGAGTTAGTAAGAGATTTGAAAGTGGGAGGGGGAGGGGGAGATACAAAATGATAGGAGAAGACAGGAGGGGGAGGGATGGAGCCAAGAGCTGGACAGGTGATAGGCAAAAGGGATACAAGGCTGGAGAAGGGGGAGGATCATGGGCCGGGAGGCCAAGGGAGAAAGAAAGGAGGAGAGGAGCCCAGAAGAAGATGGAGGGCAGACAGGAGTGATAGTGAGAAGGCCAGAGAGAGAGAGAAAAAAAGGGAAATAATAAATAAATAAACAAACAAGGCATTAACAGAATCCTCTTCTTACCCCATACCCTATTTATTTATTTATTATTTCCTTTTTTTTCTCTCTCTCTCTGTCCTTCTCACTATCACTCCTTGCCTGCTCTCCATCTTCCTCTGGGTTCCCCTCCTTTCTTTCTCCATAGGCCTCCCGTCCCATGATCCTCCCCCTTCTCCATCTCTGTATCCCTTTTGCCAGTCACCTGTCCAGCTCTTGGCTCCATTCCTCCCCCTCCTGTCTTCTCCTATCATTTCGGATCTCCTCCTCCCCCTCCCACTTTCAAATCTCTTACTAACTCTTCCTTCAGTTAGTCCTGACGAAAGGTCTCGGCCTGAAACGTCGACTGTACCTCTTCCTAGAGATGCTGCCTGGGCTGCTGCGTTCACCAGCATTTTGTGTGTGTTGCTTGAATTTCCAGCATCTGCAGATTTCCTGGTGTTTGCATCTTTCATCTACAACTAGACAGAAATGGCAGAGAATAATGAAGTCATGCATGTGCTGGGATGGGTAGAAATAAAGAACTCACATTCCTCTCCTCCAAAAGTCTTTACTCGCTCTTGTCATTGACTCCGCCTCTCTCTCTCTCTCTTTCTCTCTCTCTCTCTCACACACACCTCTTACAAGTCTATCTTACAGTTGGAACTAATATTAAGCCTCCGTTTTACAGACTCTCACTGTGCTTTGCAGACTTCCCCACACAGCCCAACCCCAGAAGCGGCCGTGCGGGTGCCCGAGACGAGCCAACACTGAGAACTCACGTCCAACCCGACCGGCACAGCCAACTGCCCATCCGCGACCCCAAAAGCCCCGCTTCCAATCAGACAAGGACTTCTCGCTCCGAAAGGCGAGAAGTCCAGATCCAGGTCCCGAAATCCGCAAACATCCATACACGCCATGTCCTCGGAGAGTCTTGCCGCGCAAAACGCAAGTGAAACTAACTCTGACACAGACACGGACACGATGCAAAACATGGACTGGGGCTGAGTAACTGAGACAGTGGGAGTGGGGGAATGAGAATGAGATACGGATCTGGGACTGGGGGAGTGGGGGAATGAGAATAGGGGACGGGTCTGGAACTGTGGGGGTGGGGGAATGAGAATAGGACGGGTCTGGGCTGTGGGAGTGGGGGAATGAGAATAGGAGACGGGTCTGGGACTGGGGGAGGGGGTCAATGAGAATAGGAACGGGACTGGGACTGAGGGAGTGGGGGAATGAGAATAGGGGACGGGTCTGGGACTGGGGGAGTGGGGGAATGAGAATAGGGGACAGGTCTGGGACTGGGGGAGTGGGGGAATGAGAATAGGGGACGGGTCTGGGACTGGGGGAGTGGGGGAATGAGAATAGGGGACGGGTCTGGGAGTGGGGTAATGAGAATGGGAGATGGATCTGAGTCTCTGGGAGTGGGGGAATGAGAATAAGGGACGGGTCTGGGACTGGGGGAGTGGGGGAATGAGAATAGGTGATAGGTCTGGGACTGGGTGAGTGGGGGAATGAGAATAGGGTATGGGTCTGGGACTGGGGGAGTGGGGGAATGAGAATAGGAGACGGGTCTGGGGCTGTGGGAGTTGGGGAATGAGAATAGGGGACGGATCTGGGACTGTGGGAGTGGGGCAATGAGAATAGGAGACGGGTCTGGGGCTGTGGGAGTGGGGGAATGAGAATAGGGTTGGGTCTGGGAGTGGGGGAATGAGAATAGGGGACGGGTGAGGGAGTTGGGGAATGAGAATAGGGGACGGATCTGGGACTGTGGGAGTGGGGCAATGAGAATAGGGGATGGGTCTGGGACTGTGGGAGTGGGAGAATGAGAATGGGAGACCGGTCTGGGACTGGGAGAGTGGGGGAATGAGAATAGGTGACGGGTCTGGGGCTGTGAGGGAATGAGAATACGGGACCGGTCTGGGACCATGGGAGTGGGGGAATGAGAATAGGGGATGGGTCTGGGACTGGGGGAGTGGGGGAATGAGAATAGGAGACTGGTCTGGGACTGTGGGAGTGGGGGAATGAGAATAGGGGACGGGTCTGGGACTGTGGGAGTGGGGGAATGAGAATAGGAGATGGGTCTGGGACTGGGGGAATGGGGGAATGAGAATACATGATGGGTCTGGGGCTGTGGGAGTGGGGGAATGAGAATAGGGTTGGGTCTGGGAGTGGGGGATTGAGAATAGGAGATGGGTCTGGGACTGTGGGAACAGGGGAATGAGAATAGGGGACGGGTGTGGGAGTGGGGGAATGAGAATAGGGTCAGGTCTGGGAGTGTGGGAGTGGGGAAATGAGAATAGCAGACGGGTCTGGGATTGGGTGAGTTGGAGACTGAGAATAGGAGACAGGTTTGCGACGGTGGGAGTGGAGGAATGAGAATAGGGATGGGTCTGGTAGTTGGAGAATGAAAATGGGGGATGGGTCTGGGACTGTGGGAGTGGGGGAATGAGAATAGGAGACAGATCTGGGGCTGTGGGAGTGGGGGAATGAGAATAGGAGATGGGACTGGGACTGGGAGAGTGGGGGAATGAGAATAGGTGACGGGTCTGGGGCTGTGGGAGTGGGAGAATGAGAATAGGGGATGGGTCTGGGACTGGGGAAATGGGGGAATGAGAATAGGGGATGGGTGTGGGAGTTGGGGAATGAGAATAGGGGACGGATCTGGGACTGTGGGAGTGGGGCAATGAGAATAGGGGATGGGTCTGGGACTGTGGGAGTGGGAGAATGAGAATGGGAGACCGGTCTGGGACTGGGAGAGTGGGGGAATGAGAATAGGAGACGGGTCTGGGGCTGTGGGGGAATGAGAATAGGAGACGGGTCTGGAGCTGTGGGGGAATGAGAATATGGGACAGGTCTGGGACCGTGGGAGTGGAGGAATGAGAATAGGGGATGGGTCTGGGAGTGGGAGAGTGGGTGAATGAGAATAGGTGACGGGTCTGGGGCTGTGGGGGAATGAGAATATGGGACAGGTCTGGGATTGGGTGAGTTGGAGACTGAGAATAGGAGACGGGTTTGCAACGGTGGGAGTGGAGGAATGAGAATAGGGATGGGTCTGGGAGTTGGAGAATGAGAATGGGGGATGGGTCTGGGACTGTGGGAGTTGGGGAATGAGAATAGGGGATGGGTCTGGGACTGGGGGAGTTGGGGAATGAGACTGGGAGAAGGATCTGGGAGTGGGAGAATGAGAATCTGGGATTGTGTGAGCTGGAGACTGGGAATAGCTGACAGGTTTGCGACAGTGGGAGTGGAGGAATGAGAATAGGGACGGGTCAGGGAGTGTGGGAGTAGGGAAATGAGAATAGGGGACGGGTCTGGGAGTGTGGGAATGGGGGAATGAGACCAGGGGATGGGTCTGGGACTGTGGGAGTGGGGAATGAGAATAGGGGATCGGACTAGGATTGGAGGAGTGAGATAGAAGTTGACAGAAATTGCAACTGTTGGACTGGGACTGGTGGACTGGGGGGATAATGGGAGACAAACTGGGTCGGGGGAATTGGGACTGAGGGGGTCTAAGGGACGTGGGAGTGGCCGATTGGGGCTAGGATGGAGATATGTTCTGTGGTACTAGGACACGGGGGACTGGACTGTGACCGTGCGAGTGGGGGGGGGGGTGATAGGGGCCATGAGTCCATCATAGGAAAAACCTTCCAGAGCATTGAGCACATTTTCATAGAGCGCTGTGGCAGGAAAGCAGCATCCACCATCAAGGAAGCCATTTTCCATGCTCTGTTCTTGGTGCTGCCCTCAGGAGCCTCAGGACCACCAGGGTCAACCATCAGGCTCTTGAACCAGTGGGGACAACTTCACCCAGCTTCACTGGCCCCATCATTGAAATGCTCCCACATCCTCTGGACTGACTTTCAAAGACATATAGTGTGTGTGTATATATATATATATATATACCTGTGAAGCTGGTGAGACTTGTGGAACAGGCATAGCCAAGCGCTCTCATTTCTCAATTGCTAAGAAATTTCAGATTATTCAAGTGGTATTTAGTATTCTGGAGATTTACACAAACATTGCTGTGTAGGCCTAATTGTGTAGTGACTTTGTGATGAACTTAGATGTAGATATTACCATTGTGACAATGTATGCTCCGTTAATGTTCCATCATGAACGGTATACATTGAATTTTTAATTCAGCGTATTTCTGGTGTTTTTCACATATTTATTTCTATATATTATGTGTGTTTGGAATGGCTGTATCTATTAAGTAAGTGTTCTTGCTTGTTTATCCTGTATTATTATTATTTTATTTTTCCTTAGTCCATTCTGTTTGGTGTGGTTATTCATTGACTCTATTGTGTTTCTTGTATTTACTATGAATGTTCGCAAGAAAACGAACATTCAAAGCAACACTCACAACATGCTGGAGGAACTCAGCAGGTCAGGCAGCATCTGTGGAAACGATCAGTCAACGTTTCGGGCCAGAACCCTTCGTCAGGACTGAAGAGGGAAGGGGCAGAGGCCCTATAAAGAAGGTGGGGGGGGAGGGTGGGAAGGAGAAGGCTGGTAGGTTCCAGGTGAAAAACCAGTAAGGGGAAAGATTCAAGATTCATGATTCAAGATTCAAGATTCAAAAAACTTTATTGTCATTCTAACCGTACATCAGCTCTGCAGGGCAGAATGAGACAGCGTTTCTCAGGAGCAGTGCAATCATAACATAACAAACGCAACACTAAATAATAAACATAACAATAAATAGTAAAACACAACAGCCACATGTCAGTTAAAATCAAGTTATAAGTGTCCAGTGCAAGTTAAAAGTGTCCAAAGCAGAGTCAGGTAGAGCAGCTATTTAGCAGTCTGACTGCCTGTGGGAGGAAGCCACGCCTTTGTAGAACGTAGTTAAGATGTTAGTGGGGAGTGATGCTTGTTTAAGCTTCCTCAGAAAGTACAATCTCTGCTGGGCCCGTTTCACAATCCCAGTGGTGTTCCAGGACCAGGTGAGATTGTCCGAGATCTGCACCCCAAGGAACTTGATGTTTTCCACTCTCTCCACAGTGGAGCCGCTGATGCTGAGGGGTGTGTGCTCAGGCTGAGACCGTCTGAAATCGACGATCATCTCCTTGGTTTTGGTGACATTAAGCATCAAGTTGTTATCCCTGCACCAGCTCTCTAGGTGTTTGACCTCCTCCCTGTACATTGTTTCATCATTTTTGCTGATGAGCCCCACCACTGTGGTATCATCTGCAAATTTAATGATCAGGTTCTCCTTGAATCTGGCTGCACAGTCATGTGTTAGCAGTGTAAACAGCAATGGGCTAAGCACACAGCCTTGTGGGGATCCAGTGCTCAGTGTGATGGAGTTAGAGATGTTCCTGCCAACACGGACTGACTGTGGTCTCTCTGTCAAGAAATCCAGAATCCAGCGACACATGGCAGTGTTAAGGCCAAGCAGCGACAGTTTCTCCACTGGTCTCTGTGGGATGATGGTATTGAACGCTGAACTGAAATCAATGTACAGGATTCTGGCATAAGTGTCTTTGTTGTCCCAGTGAGAGAGAACTGTGTGCAGTGTGGTGGATATTGCCTCCTCCGTAGTGTGATTTGGACGATAAGCAAACTGTAGCGGATCCAGCAATGAGGGGAGGCTGGCTGTGATATGAGGCTTGACAAGCCGTTCAAAACATTTCATCACTGTAGGGGTCAGGGCAACGCGACGGTAATCATTCAGACAGGCTACAACTGTAATAAAGATAAAGGGGTGGGGGGAGGGAGGCCGGGAGGGGATGGGCAGGAAAGGTGAAGAAAGAATAGGGGAAAACACAATGGGTAGTAGGAGGCGGAACCATGAGGGAGGTGATAGGCAGCTGGGGGAGGGGGCAGAGTGAAGTAGGGATAGGAGAAGGGAGGGGGAGGGAATTACCGGAAGTTGGAGAATTCTATGTTCATACCAAGGGGCTGGAGACTACCTAGACGGTATATGAGGTGTTGCTCCTCCAACCTGAGTTTAGCCTCATCACGGATGCTGCCCGACCTGCTGAGTTCCTCCAGCGTGTTGTGTGTGTTGCTTTGACCCCAGCATCTGCAGAGTATTTTATGTTAACGAACATTCAGGGTTGAATATAGTGATATATATGTACTTTGATACCTGGAATAAATTTATTTTGCACTTTGGAACCGGGAGTCTGGGGGACTAGAAGCGGTGGAAGTAGGGTACTGGTGGACAGGGGGCGTTGGCCTGGGATCTGATCTGTTGATCTGGGACACGAGGGACGGGGCCGTGACTAGGGGAGTAGGACCTGAGGAACAGGGCTGGAAGTGGGAGGACGGGGGTTATAGGGAATAGGACTAGGAGTGTGGAGCTCTGAGGGACCCAGTGGGACCGGGGTGTTGGGACTGGGGATGTCAAATCTCCTGTCTAGAGCACAGTCTGCGGGATGGGAATGGCTGATTTTTTTTTCCGGGTTGTTCCTACAATCTGGACGGTATGGGGTCACTGAGTTCAGAGATGATTGAGGTCGTGGCAGTGTTTTACCTGAGTTTCGGTGCCCCGAGGTCCCACTGACCACACCTACCCCACCCCCGGTCCTGATGTGACTCCGCCCACTGTTCTGCCGCTGAACGTGTGTACATGGCAGCCCCGGCGGTTTGTTCACTCTCACACCTTGTCCCTGGGCACACTCGCAGCCCCTGTACATAGTACTATCTCACACCTGTCCCTGTTTCACTGTGCACACTCGCAGCCCCTGTACCCATTACTATCTCACACCTGTCCCTGTTTCACTGTGCACACTCGCAGCCCCTGTACCCATTACTATCTCACACCTGTCCCTGTTTCACTGTGCACACTCGCAGCCCCTGTACCCATTACTATCTCACACCTGTCCCTGTTTCACTGTGCACACTCGCAGCCCCTGTACCCATTACTATCTCACACCTGTCCCTGTTTCACTGTGCACACTCGCAGCCCCTGTACATATTACTATCTCACACCTGCCCGTGTCAGTGCGCGCACACGGTGCCGCTGTACAGCACTCCTGAAGCAAGTTTGCCCAGACATTATCAGCCAATGAGCAGCCGGATTTTGTTCTCGTCATCAGTTGCCGGGCAGGATCGGTGTGTACAGGTTAGCTCTGCACCCCACAACAGGAAATGGGCGGTGACCGGGTTCTCAACTGTAACCTGCTCATTGTGAAACTAATGCCAACCGTAAACGATTGTGTTTGCGTTTCCCACACAGACAGCCACCACATTTCAAATAGATTTCAATTAATGTCAGAGAAATGTATACAATACACATCCTGAAGTACTTTTTCTTCGCAACTGTCCATGAAAACAGAGAAGTGACTCAAAGAATGAATGACAGTTAAGTGTTACAACGCCAAAGCCCCTCCAACTCCCCCTCCCACGGGTAAGCAGCAGCAAAGCAACAGCCTCCCCCACCAGCAAAAAAATGCATCAGCACACCCACCCAGCACTCAAGCATGCATCACAGACTTGCAGTGTCCCAAAACTACTCGTTCACCCAGTAATTCGACATACCAAAGAGGTATTGGGAAAAGAGGCGTCTCCGTGTCACCAGATTTTATTTCAGACTGAAATTTTGAGCTTTCAGCTGTCAGGTGTCCATAGGACATTGGACGGTACAGCATGGAACAAGCCCCTCAGCACACAATGTCTGTGACAAATCAAACCAGTGCCTTCTACTACACTGTGGCCATATTTCTCTATCGCCTGCAGATCTATGTGCCTGTCTCATGGCCTCTTAAATCCACTTCTTCCTCCACCACGTCTGGCAGTGAATTCTCAGGTGTGTCAAAAAGACTTTGAATTGTAGAACTCTACAACCGAGAAACAGGCCCTTTGGCCCATCTAGTCTTGTCAAACCACTAATCTGCCTAGTCCCATTGAAGTGCAGCTGGACCATAGCCCCTCCCCCCATATCTCACCCATCTATGTACCTATCCAAGTTTCTCTTAAATGTAGAAATTGAGCACTCTACTGCCAAGTGAAGAAATTCCCCTCATGTTCCCTTTAAATATTTCACCTTTCACCCTTAACCCATGACCTTTAGTTCTAGTCTCACCAAACATCAGTGGAAAAAGCCTGCTTACATTTACCCTATCTATACCCCTCATAATTGTGTACACCTCTATCAAATCTCTCCTACACTCCAAGGAATAAAGTGCTAACCTATTCAACCTCTCCCTATAACTCGGGTCCTCAAGTCCTGGCAACATCTTTGTAAATTTTCTCTGCAATCTTTCAACCTTATTTACATCTTATCTGTAGGTAGGTGACCAAAACTACACACATTACTCCAAATTAGGCCTCACCAATGTCTTACACAACTTCGACATAAGATCCTAACTCCGGTCCTCAGTACTTGGATTTATGAAGGCCAATGTACCAAAAGCTCTCTTTATGACCCTATCTACGTATGAGGAATTATAGATTTGTATTTCCAGATCCGATCCCTCTGTTCTACCAGACTCCTCAGTGCCCTACTGCTCACTGTGTCAGGCCTACTCTGATTTGTCCTCCAAAAGTGCAACACCTCACCATTGCCTGCATTAAATTCCATCTGCCATTTGTCTGCCCATTTTCCCAGCTGGTCTGGATTCCTTTACAAGCTTTGATAACTTCCTCGCTGTCCACTATACCCTCAGTCTTGGTGTCATCGCCAAATTTGCTGATCCAGTTTACCACATTAACATCCAGGTTGTTGATGTAGATGGCAAATGACAAACAGACCCAGCACCAATCCCCGTGGCACACCATTAGTCACAGGACTCCAGTCAGAGAGGCAACCACCATCTACCACTCTGTGGCTTCTGCCACAAAGCCAATGTCTAATCCAGGGGTTCCCAACTTTTATTATGGCATGGTCCTCCACCATTAACCCTGTGGAACCAGGCTGGGAACCCTTGATCTAATCAAATTTACTACCAGATCCTGAATGCCAAGTGACTGAATGTCTTAATCAACCTCCCATGCAGGACCTTGTCAAAGGCCTTGCTGAAGTACTTAGCCTGTACAGAATATATCATTTAAACTTTTCCCCTCTAACTTCAGACTTCTGTCCTGTAGTGTTTCACATCTCAACTCTGGGGAAAAGATTCCTGCTCTCTACCCTCTCATAATTTTACAAACCTTGATCAAGTCTCTCTTTGGCTTCCAATAATCTGGAGCAAATAACCCAAGTTCAACCTCTCCTTATGGGGCACGTCCTCTAATCAAGACAGCTTCAACCTCTCCTTACGGGGCACATCCTCTAATCCAGACAGCTTCCTGGTGAACCTCCTCTGCACCTTGTCCACCGCCACCAAATCCTTCCTTTAATGGGGTGACCAGAACTGTACAGTAACCCTCAGGTTTTAAAATGGATTGAAGGGACATTACTGAATAGCAAATAGCAGGGGTTTAGAGTTAGAGTGCATCTCCCCTCATACTGGCCCATCACACAATCCTGGCATCAGACAAAGGGTGAAAATCTCTTGTATGCTCTGAGGTTTAGCCATAAAGGGAGTGTCACACTGAAATCTGTGATGGGACATTGTAGGGGGAGCTTCACTCTGTGTTTTACCCCGGGAATGTGTGATCGGACGGTGTGGAAGGAGTTTTACTCTGTGTTTCACCCTGGGAGTTTGTGATGAGACAGTGTGGAGGGAGCTTCACCCTGTGTTTTACCTCGGGAGTCTGTGATGAGACTGTGTGGAGGGAGCTTCACCTTGTGTTTCACCCCGGGAGTGTGTGATGAGACAGTGTGGAGGGAGCTTCACCCTGTGTTTTACCTCGGGAGTCTGTGATGAGACCGTGTGGAGGGAGCTTCACTCTGTGTTTTACCCCGGGAGTGTGTGATGAGACTGTGTGGAGGGAGCTTCACTCTATGTTTTACCCCGGGAATGTGTGATCGGACGGTGTGGAGGGAGTTTTACTCTGTGTTTCACCCTGGGAGTGTGTGATGAGACCATGTGGAGGGAGCTTCACTCTGTGTTTTACCCCGGGAGTCTGTGATGAAACAGTGTGGAGGGAGCTTCGCTCTGTGTTTCACCCCGGGACTCTGTGATGAGACCGTGTGGAGGGAGCTTCACCCTGTGTTTCACCCTGGGAGTCTGTGATGAGACAGTGTGGAGGGAGCTTCACCCTGTGTTTTACCTCGGGAGTCTGTGATGAGACTGTGTGGAGGGAGCTTCACCTTGTGTTTCACCCCGGGAGTGTGTGATGAGACAGTGTGGAGGGAGCTTCACCCTGTGTTTTACCTCGGGAGTCTGTGATGAGACCGTGTGGAGGGAGCTTCACTCTGTGTTTTACCCCGGGAGTGTGTGATGAGACTGTGTGGAGGGAGCTTCACTCTATGTTTTACCCCGGGAATGTGTGATCGGACGGTGTGGAGGGAGTTTTACTCTGTGTTTCACCCTGGGAGTGTGTGATGAGACCATGTGGAGGGAGCTTCACTCTGTGTTTTACCCCGGGAGTCTGTGATGAAACAGTGTGGAGGGAGCTTCGCTCTGTGTTTCACCCCGGGACTCTGTGATGAGACCGTGTGGAGGGAGCTTCACCCTGTGTTTCACCCTGGGAGTCTGTGATGAGACAGTGTGGAGGGAGTTTCACTCTGTGTTTCACCCTGGGAGTGTGTGATTGGACAGCGGAGGGAGTTTCACTCTGAGTTTTACCCCGGGACTCTGTGATGAGACCGTGTGGAGGGAGCTTCACCCTGTGTTTCACCCTGGGAGTCTGTGATGAGACGGTGTGGAGGGAGCTTCACTCTGTGTTTTACCCCGGGAGTGTGTGATGAGACAGTGTGGAGGGAGCTTCACCCTGTGTTTTACCCTGGGGAGTGTGTGGTGAGACCGTGTGGAGGGAGCTTCACTCTGTGTTTTACCCCGGGAATGTGTCATGAGATGGTGTGGAGGGAGCTTCACCCTGTGTTTTACCTCGGGAGTGTGTGGTGAGACAGTGTGGAGGGAGCTTCACCCTGTGTTTTACCTCGGGAGTCTGTGATGAGACTGTGTGGAGGGAGCTTCACCTTGTGTTTCACCCCGGGAGTGTGTGATGAGACAGTGTGGAGGGAGCTTCACCCTGTGTTTTACCTCGGGAGTCTGTGATGAGACCGTGTGGAGGGAGCTTCACTCTGTGTTTTACCTCGGGAGTCTGTGATGAGACAGTGTGGAGGGAGCTTCGCTCTGTGTTTCACCCCGGGAGTGCGTGATGAGACAGTGTGGAGGGAGCTTCACCCTGTGTTTTACCTCGGGAGTCTGTGATGAGACCGTGTGGAGGGAGTTTCACTCTGTGTTTCACCCTGGGAGTGTGTGATTGGACAGCGGAGGGAGTTTCACTCTGAGTTTTACCCTGGGAGTGTGTGGTGAGACAGTGTGGAGGGAGCTTCGCTCTGTGTTTCACCCCGGGAGTCTGTGATGAGGCTGTGTGGAGAGAGCTTCACCCTGTGTTTCACCCTGGGAGTGTGTGATGAGACTGTGTGGAGGGAGCTTCACCCTGTGTTTTACCCCGGGAGTGTGTGGTGAGACAGTGTGGAGGGAGTTTCACCCTGTGTTTCACCCTGGGAGTGTGTGATGAGACTGTGTGGAGGGAGCTTCACCCTGTGTTTTACCTCGGGAGTCTGTGATGAGACTGTGTGGAGGGAGCTTCACCTTGTGTTTCACCCCGGGAGTGTGTGATGAGACAGTGTGGAGGGAGCTTCACCCTGTGTTTTACCTCGGGAGTCTGTGATGAGACTGTGTGGAGAGAGCTTCACCCTGTGTTTCACCCTGGGCGTGTGTGATTGGACAGCGGAGGTAGTTTCACTCTGAGTTTCACCCTGGGAGTGTGTGATGGGATGGTGTGGAGGGAGCTTCACTCTGTGTTTTACCCCGGGAATGTGTCATGAGATGGTGTGGAGGGAGCTTCACCCTGTGTTTTACCTCGGGAGTGTGTGGTGAGACCGTGTGGAGGGAGCTTCACCCTGTGTTTTACCTCGGGAGTCTGTGATGAGACTGTGTGGAGGGAGCTTCACCTTGTGTTTCACCCCGGGAGTGTGTGATGAGACAGTGTGGAGGGAGCTTCACTCTGTGTTTTACCTCGGGAGTCTGTGATGAGACTGTGTGGAGGGAGCTTCACTCTATGTTTTACCCCGGGAGTGTGTGATGAGACCGTGTGGAGGGAGCTTCACTCTATGTTTTACCCCGGGAGTGTGTGATGAGACCGTGTGGAGGGAACTGTTACTGTGTTGTTCTATGTAATAGATTGAATTTCATCTGTTCATGAATTTAGAGACAAATTAATGAAAACTTGGAGCTCGCGATGGTGTGAAGTAAACTATTTGATGAATCGGCGCCTTCTCATCAATGAGTCAAAGTGTTATGTTAATGTGAGCCGGCTGTAAATTGTGAGCTCGGCAGCGTTTGATCGGAGGGAGAGCGGAACCGATCCTGTAGAGAGAGATCTTCCCCGACAACTGGTGACGCGACAGATACCGTGTGCTCATTGGTTGTTGGAAAGTCCGCGGTTAACGGAGCGTGTTGAGACATGACAAGCATTGCCGTTAAACACAATAGACCTATTCAAAGTGTTAACGTCAACAAAAGGGCAAAGGTTAAATGAAGGGCGGGAGTGGCAGCTCAGGGTGCAGAGCCCTCAGCAGTGATGGGGGTCGGGGGGGTCGGTAGGGAGGGGTGTCGGAGACGGCATTCCCTCACTGACATTCGTGGATGGAGATCCTGGGCCATCCCTTTGCTGAGGTATACCACACAGCAGACGTTCTTCTTGTAATTTCAAAACTAAACTTTATTCATAATAAAATATATAAGACATAGGAGCAGAATTTGACTATTCAGCCCATCGAGTCTGCTCCACCATTCTATCATGGCTGATCCCAGATCCCACTCAACCCCATACCAGACA
Organism: Mobula birostris; assembly: GCF_030028105.1. Taxonomy (NCBI): domain Eukaryota; kingdom Metazoa; phylum Chordata; class Chondrichthyes; order Myliobatiformes; family Myliobatidae; genus Mobula; species Mobula birostris. The sequence continues at coordinate 174,496,942 of NC_092374.1, read as the reverse complement.
TCCCACCCTGCAAAAACTCATTTCAGGGATGTGGCACCATCAATTTGCGGGAGACTCCCGAAACTTCCAGGAGAGGTGGGATGTCTGCAGTAGAGTAGCTCCTTAGCAGCTGGCCAGCTAGTTTAAGTAACGTTAGCTATGCTAATGAACGAATGACACCTGTTAAACTCACCTCAGCATGTCTTTTACAGTCTTAATCCACCATGGGCAATAGAAAAGTGACTGTTGCAAACAGTGCAGCGAGCAACACTATCATTATTTTTGACCCCTATTAGGCAGGGGTACACTTTAGTGTAGTCTGGGGTGATGTACGTTTTATATTTTCTTTTTTTGGAACACTCTGCCATGGCGCTCTCTCGCACTTTCTCGCTCTCAAAAAAATTGATTTCCGTGATATTGTATATAATTTGCGGGCATCAGGGAGCCACTCTCAATATGCGGAAGACTCCCGGAACTTCCAGGAGAGGTGGGATGTCTGCCATACACCTGCCTTCTCGCCATATCCTTTGATACCTTGACCAATCAGAAAATGCTCAACTGCCACCTTAAATATAGGCAAGGATGGCCTCCACCACAGTCAGTGGCAGATCATTCCACAGATTTACTACTCTCTGGCTAAAAAAAAATCCCTCCTTACCTCTGTTTTAAAAGGTTGCCCCTCAGTGTTGAGGCTGTGCCCTCTAGTTCTGGATACCTCCCCACTATAGGAATCATCCTCTCCACATCCACCCTATCTAGTCCTTTCAATATTTGGTAGGTTTCAATGAGATCCCCACACATTCTTCTCAATTCCAGTGAGTACAGGCCCAAAGCTGTCAAACGCTCCTCATAAGTTAACCCCTTCGTTCCCAGAATCATCCTCGTGAACCTTCTCTGGACTCTCTTCAATCATAACACATCCTTTCAGAGATACGGGGCCCAAAACTGTTGACAATACTAAGTACGGCCTGACTAAAGTGTAAACTAAGTGTAAACATTTTACATTCTACATCATGTCAATACATTCTGTAATGTTAACTTATTAGAAATACATAGCATCCTCGGCCTTCATACAACCCCAGCTCTGATACACAATTTCAGTGTTTGAGGTCAGTACAATTATAGATGAAATTTGAATTAGGAAATTTAAAATAATGAGGAAGTTAGTGATTGCTGCAAAAAGTATATAGAATTGCATCACATAATCATTGAGTATGTGGTAAATAAAACATTGCTATTACAAATTCTGCAGTCGAGTACCCCACATTTGGGGACATCCAGCGGTCATCAGGCCCGGAGGGGAATGGGATAACATCGTCCTGAGCTTTTTCTATTTCAAAAAAAAGACTTTATTCATAACAAAACATGCATAATAATGAGAAACTGCAGAACTTTTACATCTCTAGGAAGAGGTACAGTCGACGTTTCGGGCCGAGACCCTTCGTCAGGACTAACTGAAAGAAGAGTTAGTAAGAGATTTGAAAGTGGGAGGGGGAGGGGGAGATCTGAAATGATAGGAGGGGGAGGGATGGAGTTAAGAGCTGGAAAGTTGATTGGTGAAAGGAATACGAGAGGATCATGGAACGGGAGGCCTAGGGAGAAAGCAAGGGTGAGGGGGGAAGCCCAGAGAATGGGCAAGGAGTATAGTGAGAGGGACAGAGAGAGAAAAAGGAGAGAGAGAAAAAGAATGTGTGTATATAAATAAATAATGGATGGGGTACAAAGGGGAGGTGGGGCATTAATGGAAGTTAGAGAAGTCAATGTTCATGCCATCAGGTTGGAGGCTACCTAGACGGAATATAAGGTGTTGTTCCTCCAACCTGAGTGTGGCTTCATCTTTACAGTAGAGGAGGCCGTGGATAGACATATCAGAATGGAAATGGGACGTGGAATTAAAATGAGTGGCCACTGGGAGATCCTGCTTTCTCTGGCGGACAGAGCGTAGGTGTTCAGCGAAATGGTCTCCCAGTCTGCATCGGGTCTCGCCAATATATAGAAGGCCACATCGGGAGCACCGGACGCAGTATAATCACCCCAGCCGACTCACAGGTGAAGTGTCGCCTCACCTGGAAGGACTGTCTGGGGGCCTGAATGGTGATGAGGGAGGAAGTGTAAGGGCATGTGTAGCACTTGTTCCGCTTACAAGTATAAGTGCTGGGAGGGAGATTAGTGGGAAGGGGTGGCGGGGTGGGGGAACGAATGGACAAGGGAGTTGCGTAGGTTCAGGAACAGTGAGTGAGAGGGAGAGAGAGACCGAGACCATCACACAGGAACCTTCTTTCAGGAACAGTGAGTGAGAGGGAGAGGGAGACTGTCACACAGGAACCTATGTTCGGGAATAGTGAGGGAGAGGGAGACCGTCACACACAGACATCTTCCTTCGGCAGCAGCGAGCAAGAGGCTGGTGGACGCCAAAGAACACTTGCTCGCCCTCCGCACCGTCCTCAGTGATTTCAATCTTCCTCAGCACTTTAAAAGATAGTAGAGGTAGTCCGGGTAATTACAGACCAGTGAGCCTTGCGTCTGTGGTGGGAAAGCTGTTGGAAAAGATTCTTAGAGATCGGATCTCTGGGCATTTAGAGAATCATGGTCTGATCAGGGACAGTCAGCATGGCTTTGTGAAGGGCAGATAGTGTCTAACAAGCCCGATAGAGTTCCTTGAGGAGGTGACCAGGCATATAGATGAGGGTAGTGCAGTGGATGTGATCTATATGGATTTTAGTAAGGCATTTGACAAGGTTCCGCACGGTAGGCTTATTCAGAAAGTCAGAAGGCATGGGACCCAGGGAAATTTGGCCAGGTGGATTCAGAATTGGTTTGCCTGCAGAAGGCAGAGGGTGGTGGTGGAGGGAGTACATTCAGATTGGAGGGTTGTGACTAGTGGTGTCCCACAAGGATCTGTTCTGGGACCTCTACTTTTCGTGATTTTTATTAACGACCTGAATGTGGGGGTAGAAGGGTAGGTTGGCAAGTTTGCAGATGACACAAAGGTTGGTGGTGTTGTAGATAGTGTAGAGGATTGTCAAAGATTGCAGAGAGACATTGATAGGATGCAGGAGTGGGCTGAGAAGTGGCAGATGGAGTTCAACCCGGAAAAGTGTGAGGTGGTACACTTTGGAAGGACAAACTCCAAGCAGAGTACAAAGTAAATGGCAGGATACTTGGTAGTGTGGAGGAGCAGAGGGATCTGGGGGTACATGTCCAGAAATCTCTGAAAGTTGCCTCACAGGTAGATAGGGTAGTTAAGAAAGCTTATGGGGTGTTAGCTTTCATAAGTCAAGGGATAGAGTTTAAGAGTCGCGATGTAATGATGCAGCTCTATAAAACTCTGGTTAGGCCACACTTGGAGTACTGTGTCCAGTTCTGGTTGCCTCACTATAGGAAGGATGTGGAAGCATTGGAAAGTGTACAGAGGAGATTTACTAGGATACTGCCTGGTTTAGAGAGTATGCATTATGATCAGAGATTAGGGGAGCTAGGGCTTTACTCTTTGGAGAGGAGGATAAGAGGAGATATGATAGAGGTGTACAAGATAATAAGAGGAATAGATAGAGTGGATAGCCAGCACCTCTTCCCCAGGGCACCACTGCTCAATACTAGAGGACATGGCTTTAAGGTAAGGGGTGGGAAGTTCAAGGGGGATATTAGAGGAAGGTTTTTTACTCAGAGAGTAGTTGGTGCGTGGAATGCACTGCCTGAGTCAGTGGTGGAGGCAGATACACTAGTGAAGTTTAAGAGACTACTAGACAGGTATATGGAGGAATTTAAGGTGGGGGGCTATATGGGAGGCAGGGTTTAAGGGTCAGCACTATATTGTGGGCCAAAGGGCCTGTACTGTGCTGTACTATTCTATGTTCTATATTCTATGTTAATCGGCGAGATCAGTGAGAAATGGATTAAATCTCGGGCTTGTGCCCCATCTCCAGGCTTCTTGGCCTCAAGCCTGTGCACCTGATGGAAACCCTGGGAAACAGCAAGCAGCAGATCGCTCAGCCGGCCTGGAATCAGACTGTAGATTTCAGGCTCCAATAGCAGCAGAGCCACATTTGAAAGAGAAAGAAGTGAAATAAGTCGTTTTGTGAACCATCCGGAGGACGTCGGCCTTGGTCGCGTTGTTCTCAGCCACCATCTTGTTCTGGTGGTAACAACTGGACATCTATGGTCCTTCAGGGGCATAGAACATTGGCGGGGGGGGGGGTAACCAGGGGAAGAGCAGAGGCTTACTGGGGACCAAAGCAGCAACCTGTGAGTGAGGCTTGAAATGCATACCTGTCACCTGTAGTCATCAGGAGAAGGACAGTGGATCAGGAGAGTTCAGAAAAAATGGACAGTGAAATTCCGACACGTTATTAAAAAGGTCAAGTTTAATTGTTATTCAACCATACTCATAAATACAGCCAAACGAAACAGTATTCCCCTGGAGCCAAGTGTAAAACACAGTAGCATCAGTTTCACACACACTGCACATATAGCACATACCATTATGATAGCAGAAAAACATACAGTCACAAAAATACTATGAAAAAATAAAAATATAACCCAAGTCCCTGAGTGTCACAGCCTGTAGAATGGTGGTGCATGGATGTTATCCTGGAGCCATGTTTCTGGAAGAACGAGCTCACAGCAGTTCCTCATCTTGCACAGTGCAGCCACAGACGAATGCAATCCAGCTTGTCTTCCACTGAGCGAACACTGGAGGGCAGCACCCATGGGAGGGGCCCAACCCAGTAAGGAAAGCTGCTGCACACTGCCAGCTCTGGTGTGCCCCTCCCTGACGGCTGCAACAGGCCACCCTGAGGCATGAGGTCATTGTCCGTGCAACAACCGAGACAATGCAGCCCCCCCGCCCCACCTCGCTGTCCGTCGTGGCAATGAAGCAGTGAATCGGGCTCACAGTACTCTATATTTAAGAAGGAAATATTGGATGTTTCCATTTTATAGACAAGTGGATTAAATCCCCAGGAGGTCTCAGGGATCCTGACATAGAGCTGGACACAGGTGGTTCCAGATAGCTGGAGGACTGCAAATATGGTTTCTTTACTCAAGGGCAGCTAGGAAGGGTCAGGTAATGTGTAACCATAAACCAGCTAGCAGTGTTAGAGTTAGCAAGATTTTAAGCAAATATTTCTGATGGACAGGACTTGTCTTCAATTGGAAAGGTAGGGTTAAATCCTTGACTTTCTGACCAACAGCACCCAATCAATAAGGATAGGCAGCAGAATTGCCCTCCAGTGTTTGCTCAGTGGGATAGAAGCTGCCCTTCAGGCTGCTGATGTGCTTTCAGACTTATTTCTTCTGCCAGATGTGAGGTGGAGAAGAAAGAATGCCCGGGGTGGGTGGGGTATTTGATTATATTGGCTACTGTAATGAGACAGATAGAGCCCATGGAGGGGTCTCTCCACTACTATCCACAACTCTGCAGTTTCTTGTGTTCACATGCAGTGCAGATGGCATGCATTAAGCTTCCATCCAGACAGAAAGCTTTCAATGGAGCATTGATAAAAGCTGGTAAGGGTTGATGGGGACGTGCCAGATTTTCTTTAGACCCGTTACGAAGTAGGGGCATTGGTGAGCTTTCTGAAGCATGACATCAATGTGGTTGGATCAGGGCAGGCTATTGGTGATGTTCACACCCAGGAACTTGAAGCTGTCAACCATCTCAACCTCAGCACCATCGATGTGGACAGGAGCACGTGGGTTGCTCCCCTTCCTAACGTCACTGACCAGCACTTTTGTTTTGCTGATGTTGAGGGTAATGTTGCTGTGATAATTACAGTGTCATTAAACTCTGCATCTCCTCCTGTACTCCAGCTTGAATCCATTCTCCTGCCTTCTCCACATAACTTTTAATGTCCGGACAAATCAAGAACCTATCAGCCTTACTTTAAAAATACCCAGTGACTTGCCTCCACAGCTGTTTGTGGCAACAAGTTCCACAGATTCACTACCCTCTTGATAAAAAAAAATCATGTGTTCTAAATGGATGTCCCTCCATCCTGAGGCTGTCTCTTCTGGTCCTAGACTACCCCACTATATGAAACATCCTCTCCACATCCCCTCTAACTTGGCCTTTTCATATTCAATAGGTTTCAAAGAGATTCCCCCCTCATTCTTCTAAACTCTAGTGCATGCAGGCCCAGAGCCAACAAATGCTCCTCATACATTAACCCTTTCAGTTCCAGATTCATTCTCATGAACCTCCTCTGGAACCTCTCCAATGCCAGCACATCTTTTCACAAAACTGCTCACAGTACTCCAAGTGTGGTCTTATTGAATGGCAGTGCAGGCTTGATGGGCCAGACAGCCTACTCCTGCTCCTATTTCTTATGTTATCACCAATGCCTTAAAAAGCCTCAATGTTATATTTTTGCTCTTATGTTCTAGTCCCCTCAAAATGAATGCCAAAATTGGAGACAATGTTTCCTTTGGTGGGGGTATCCAGAACTAGAGGGCACAGCCTCAAAACTGAGGGGCAACCATTTAGAACAGAAGGAAGGAGGAATATTTTTAGCCAGAGAGTGCTGAATCTGTGGAATGCTCTTCACAGACTGCAGTGGAGGCCAAGTCCCTGGGTAAAACTGGGCTGAGAAGTGGCAGATGGAGTTCAACCCAGATAAGTGTGAAGCGGTTTGTTTTGGTAAGGCAAGTATCATGGCAGAATATAGAACTAATGGTAAGACTCTTGGCAGTGCAGAGGATCAGAGGGATCTTGGGGTCCGAGTCCATAGGATGCTCAAAGCAGCTGCGCAGGTTGACTCTGTGGTTAAGAAGGCACACGGTGCATTGGCCTTCATTAATTGTGAAATTGTATTTAGGAGCCGAGAGGTAATGTTACAGCTGTATAGGACCCTGGTCAGACCCCACTTGGAGTACTGTGCTCAGTTCTGGTCGCCTCACTACAGGAAGGATGTGGAAACCGTAGAAAAAGGTTGCAGAGGAGATCTACAAGGATGTTGCCTGGATTGGGGAGCATGTCTTATGAGAATAGGTTGAGTGAACTTGGCTTTTTCTCCTTGGAACGACAGAGGATGAGATGTGACCTGATAGAGGTGTATAAGGTGATGAGAGGCATTGATAGTGTGGATAGTCAAAGGCTTTTTCCCCCCAGGGCTGAAATGGTTGCCACAAGAGGACACAGGTTTAAGATGCTGGTGAGTAGGTTTTCTTTTAAAAAAAAGAACGCAGAGTGGTGAGTGCGTGGAATGGGCTGCCGGCAGCGGTGGAGGCGGCGGATACGATAGGGTCTTTTAAGAGATTTTTGGATAGGTACATGGAGCTGCGCAGGTTGACTCTGTGGTTAAGACTGTGAGGGCTATGGCTGAGCCTAGTAACTTCTAAGGTAGGGACATGTTCGGCACAACTTTGTGGGCCGAAGGGCCTGTATTTTGCAGTAGGTTTTGTATGTTTCTATGTATATTTAAAGTGGGGGTTAATCGTTTCTTGATTGGTTGGGGCATCAAGGGGTATGGTGAGAGGGCAGATATATGGGGTTGAATGGGATCCAGGATCAGCCGTGATGAAATGGCAGAGCAGACTCGATGGGCTGAATGGCCTAATTCTGCTCCTGTGTCTTACTAATACAAGAACATAAGAAATAGGAGCAGGGGTAGGCCATCTAGCCCATTAAGCCTGCTCCACCATTCAATAAGATCTGGCCATAGACTCATCTCCATCTACCTGCCTTACTATTCCCCATACTAATTCCTCTACTATGCAAAAATCTATCCAACCTTGTCTTAAGTATATTTACTGAGATAGCCTCCACTACTTCATTGGGCAGAGAATTCCACAGCTTCACCACTTTCTGGGAAAAGCAGTTCCTCCTCATCTCAATCCTAAGTCTACTCCCAAATCTTGGGGCTATGTCTCCTAGTTCTATTCTCACCTACCAGTGGAAATAACTTTCCCACATCTATCTTATCTATCCCTTTCATAATTTTATGTGTTTCTATAAGATTTCCTCTCATCCTTCTGTATTCCAGTGAGTACAGTCCCAGGTGACTCAATCTCTCCTCACAGTCTAGCCCCCTCATCTCTGGAATCAACCTGGTGAACCTTCTCTGCACTGCCTCCAAAGCTAGTATATCCTTTCTAAAGTAAGGAGACCAGAACTACATGCAGTGCTCCAGGTGCAGCCTCACCAGTACCCTGTCCAGTTCCAGTATAACCCTCCTGCTCTTAAATTCAATTCCTCTAGAAATGAAGGCCAACATTCCACTTGCCTTCTTGATCACCTGCTGCACCTGCAAACCAACCTTTAGTGATTATGCACAAGCACTCTCAAGTCCCTCTGCACAGCAGCATGCCGCAATCTTTCACCATTTAAATAATTGCTCTTTCATTTTTCCTTCCAAAGTGGATGACCTCACATTTACCAACATTGCATTCCATCTGCCAGACCCTTGCCCACTCATTTAACCTATCTATATCTCTCTGCACACTATCTTCTGCACAATTTGCTTTTCCACTCAATTTAGTGTCACCAGCAAACTTCGATACACTACACTCGGTCCCCTCTTCCAGATCGTTAATGTATATCATGAACAATTGCGGGCCCAGCACTAACCCCTGCGGCACATCGCTCACCACTGATTGCCAACCAGAGAAACACCCATGTATCCCAACTCTCTGCTTTCTATTAGTTAACCAATCCCCTATCCATGCTAATACATCATCCCCAACTCTGTGCATCCTTACCTTATGAATGTCTTTTATGTGGCACCTTATTGAATGCCTTTTGGAAATCCAAGTAAATAATGTACATCTGTTCCCCTCCATCCACTGCACTTGTTATATCCTCAAAGTGCTCCAGTAAGTTTGTCAAATAGGATATTGTCAAATAGGAGGTGAATCCATGCTGGTCTGTCTGATGGATCCATTTCTTTCCAGATGCCTCGCTATTTCTTCTTTAATGATAGCTTCAACCACGGCTGTTAAACTAACTGGCCTATAATTACCTACCTTTTTGCCTACATCCTTTTTTGAACAGTGGTGTGACATTTGCCTTCTTCCAATCTGCCGGGACCCACCCAGAGTCCAGAGAATTTTAGTAAATTATCACCAAAGCCTCTACTATAACTTTGCAATTTCTCTCAGTACCCTGGGATGTACTCCATCAGGACCAGGGGACTTGTCTATCTTCAGGCCCATAGGGTTGCTCAGCCCAACTCTTTAGTGATAGCTATTATATCGAGGTCCTCACCTCCCATCGCATCCATATCATCTCCCTTTGACGTGTTAGACGTGTCCTCCACCATGAAGACTGACACAAAATAGTCATTCAAAGCCTCGGCCATTTCCTCATTACCCAATATCTATTCCCCCTTCTCGTCCTCCAAGAGAACTCCATTCACTTTGGCCACTCTTTTCTGCTTTATATAATAATAAAAACTTTTACTATCTTTCTTAATATTTTGTGCCAGTTTATTTTCATAATCTATCTTCCCTTTCTTTATTGCTCACTTAGTGATTCTTTGTTGCTTTTTAAAGTTTTCCTAACCTTCCAGTTTCCCACGAAACTTGGCGACTTTGTACGCACGAGCTTTTAGTTTGATGCCTTCCTTTATTTCCTTAGTTTTCCATGGTTGGCTCTGCCCACCCTTACTTTTAACTGGAATATACTTTTGTTGAGCACCATGAAAAATCTCTGAAAATCCTCCACTGTTCCTCAACTGTCCCACCATATAGCTTGTCTTCCTAGTCTACCCTATCCAACTCCTCCCTCATCCCATTGTAGTCTCCCTTGTTTAGGTATAATACATGTGGCCTTATAGTCTTTTTCACTTGCCTTCCTTACCAACGACTCAAACTACACGTTAACTTTTAAGGAATCCTGCTCAAGGTGTCCTAAGTCCATTTCCACTCTGATTCTTGAATTTTCTCCCCATTTAGAAAATAGTATACAATTTTACTCCTTCTACCAAAGTGCAGACAGCACACTTCCCTGCACTATATTCTGTCTGCCACTTCTTTACCCATTCTCCTAATCTACCTACTTCTGCAGACTCTTCCTTCCTCAACACTACCTGCCCCTCCACCTATCTTCATACCACCTGCAAACTTGGCCTGAAAGCCATCATTTCTGTTATCCAAATCATTGACATACTGTATAATGTGAAAAGGAGCAGTCCCAAGCCCAACCCCTGTAGAACACCTATAGTCATCGGCAGCCAACCAGAAAAGGCATGCCTTTAATCCTTTCCCTTTAATTCTGCCAGTCAGCCAATTTTCTAACCAGGCTTGTACCTCTCCTGTATTAACGTGGGCTCTTCTTGTTAAGCAGTCTGATGTGCGACACCTTGTCAAAGCTGTTCTGAAAATCCAAGTAAGCCACATCCACTGACCCTCCCTTGTCTATCTTGTCTGTTGCTTCCTCATAGAATTACAACAGGTTTGTCAGGCAAGATTTCCCCTTAAGGAAACCATGTTGACTTCTACCTATTTTATCATGTTCCTCCGAATACTCCAGGATATCATCCTTGATAATGGACTCCATCATCTTTCCAATCTTCTGCCTTCCTCTTTTCTTAAAGAGTGGAGAGATATTTGCAGTTTTCCAGACCTCCAGAACCATTCCAGAATCTAGAGATTCCTGAAGGATCACTACTAATGATTCCACAATCACCAGCTACTTCTTTCAGAACCCTGGGGTGTAGTCCATCTGTTACAGGTGACCTACCTACTTTAAGACTGCTCAGCTTCTCAAGCACTTTCTCCTTAGTAATAGCAACCACACTCACCTCTGCCCCCAGCATTCTTGGATTTTTGGCATACTGCTAGCGTTTTCCATAGTGAAAACGGACACAAAATACATATTATGCTGATCAGCCATTTCTTTGTTGCCCAGTACTACCTCTCCAGCATCATTATTCAGCAGTCTGATATCCACTCTCACCTCACCTTTACATTTTATATATCTGAAAAAACTTTTGGTAATGTCTTATGTTATTAGCTAGCTTACCTTTATATTTAATCTCTCCTCCTTGTGGCTTTCTTAGTTGGCTTCTGTTGGTTTTTAAAAGCTTCCCAATCCTCTAACTTCCCACTAATATTTGCTTTATTATATACCTTCTCATTTGCCTTTATGCTGCTTTTGACTCCCCTTGTCAGACATGATTGTTCATCCTCCCTTTAGAATACTTCTTCATCTTTGGGATATATCTACCCTGAACCTTGCAAATTGCCCCCAGAAATTCCAGCCATTGCTATTCTGCCATCATCCCTGCATGTGTCTTCTTCCAATCAACTTTGGCCAGCTCCTCTCTCATGCCTTTGCATTTCCCTTTACTCCACTTCATCTGAATTTAGCTTCTCCCTCTCAAACCATTCCCGCACCAGCAGGAACAGGAAGAGCTTCTTCCCGGAGGCTGTGACTCTGCTGAACCTCACATCACAGCGCAAAGCAGTATTGCACCCATATTGTACTGTCTCAGTACTTTTATATTTGTGTGCTGTAGCACTTTTTATTTGCAGTTATTTTGTAAACAACACTATTCTTTGCATTTCTGGCTAGTTGCTAAATGCATTTCATTGGCTTTGTATCTGTACTCAGCACAATGACAATAAAGTTGAATCTAATCTAAAAATTGCAGGGTGAATTCTGTCATATTATGATCACAGCCTTCTGAGAGTTCCTTTATCTTAAGCTTTATAATTGAATTTGGTTCATTACACAGCACCCAATTCAGGATTGTCTTTCCCATGGTGAGGTCAACCACAAGATTGTCACAATAGGGTGCTGGGAACGGACCCAATTGCGAGACACAGACACTGAAGTACAAGGAACAGGACTTCACTGGAGAAGGGACGTGACAGGATACAGGCAAGGACATGACATGGCTTCAGGAAAGAATGTGGCTGGGGTCTAGAGGCCTGAGCATGGAGACAAGACAAGACGAGGCTCAGATTCCGAGCCCGAGACTGGACAAGGACCCAGAACCTGGGTCTTGCTTCAGGCTCGGACACCAGAACCAGGCAAGGACATGACATGGCTTGACACTTGGGGTCTTGGGTCTGGAGCTTGGCCTGCGATCCTCGGGACTTTGGGTCTTGGCTCGGGATCCTCCGGGCTCGGCGTCTTGCGACCGGAGCTTGGCTCGGGATCCTCCGGGCTCGGCGTCTTGCGACCGGAGCTTGGCTCGGGATCCTCCGGGCTCGGCGTCTTGCGACCGGAGCTTGGCTCGGGATCCTCCGGGCTCGGCGTCTTGCGACCGGAGCTTGGCTCGGGATCCTCCGGGCTCGGCGTCTTGCGACCGGAGCTTGGCTCGGGATCCTCCGGGCTCGGCGTCTTGCGACCGGAGCTTGGCTCGGGATCCTCCGGGCTCGGCGTCTTGCGACCGGAGCTTGGCTCGGGATCCTCCGGGCTCGGCGTCTTGGGACCGGAGCTTGGCTCGGGATCCTCCGGGCTCGGCGTCTTGGGACCGGAGCTTGGCTCGGGATCCTCCGGGCTCGGCGTCTTGGGACCGGAGCTTGGCTTGGGATCTTTGTCTTGAAATGCAGAGACTGATAACTCAGAGACTGCAGCTGAGAGACAGACTGGGAACTGAACATTAACATAGAGCCAGGACTTATCCTTCAACAAGCCAGGACTCAACTTCATCTCTACACCAAGGTGGGACAGGTCTCTCCATCAGGTAACAGCAGAATGGCCAGACTTACCCAACAGAGGCAATTACAAGACAAGGCAGTTCCCCCCACAATGTAACTGCAAAATGGCCTGGATTACCCCACAGAGGCAAGGACAAGAAGAGACAAACACCAAAGAACAACAGACAGTTCCATCTCTGCTCCAGGGAAGCTCCAAGTCTCAGTTCAGCCAGCAACCTCAGCTGGCCCAAGAAACAGCCAAATCCATACCACAAAGAACACTCCAACAAGTGGCTACAAGGCTCCATGAAGCAGTGGTCCTCCAACCAGGCCTGGAGATCACAAATGGTTTCACTAGCCTTCCATCAGCAGGTTGCTCCAAGGGAGACTGACAAGACAAACCAGCAGCCCATACTCAATCCCAAGGCTACTTATATTGCAAGCCCAAAGATGGGAATCAGGTGCCTATGATTAACTTAAATGAGGGACAGCTGTAAGACCCGGAGTCTTGGAGTCCACGGACTGGACCGTGAACTGGAATGCAGACTTCACGGACCGGACCATGACAAAGATGCTCTAAAAAGCCATCTTGTAGTCATTCTATAAATTCCCGCTCTTGGGGTCTAGCACCAATTTATTTTCCCAATTTATCTACATATTGAAAACCGCCATTACTATTGTAACATTGCACTTTTTTACATGCCTTTTCTATATCCCATTGTAATTTGTATCCGGCATCCTGGTTACTGTTTGGAAATCTGTGTATAAGTCCCAACAGAGTCTTTTGAGCCTTGCTATTTCTTAACTCTACCCACAAAGTCTTTCTCAGGATTTGATCTCATTTTTTACCAACAGAACCACCCAACCCTCTCTGCCTACCTGCCTGTCCCATGTGTATCCTTGAATGTAAAGCTGCCAACTATGATCTCTCTTCAGCCACAACTCAGTGATGCCCACAACAGTGTGCATTCAAATATAACATATTCAGTCCTGTATTCATTACCCTTTTTGATTTTGCCCACATGTTATGCTTCAACTCATCCCACTGTCTGCAATTTTGCCCTATCATCTGCCTGTCCTGCCTCACAGTCTCACCACACATTGCATCTACTTGTATATCAACTGACCCATCCTCAGTCCTATCACTCCGAATCCCAACCCTTACCAAATTAGTTTAAACCCTCCCCAACAGCTTATCTTGACTCAGCAGCAAATTAGAGTAAATAAATCCCCAGGGCCTGACAAGGTGTTCCCCCAGACCCTGTGGGAGGCTAGTGCAAAAGTTGCTGGGCCCCTAGCAGAGATATTTAAATGATTGTTAGCAACAGGAGAGGTAGCGGAGGATTGGATGATAGCCAATGTTGTTCCACTGTTTAAGAAAGGCTGTTAAAATAAACCAGGAAATTATAGATGAGCTTGCTATCAGTAAGTGTAAAGGTATTCTAAGGGACTGGATATATGAGTATTTGGATAGATTTGCTAGGTATGCCTGCAGATTTGCTGAGTATGTCTGGCGAAAAAAGAATTTCAGGGTTGTACGTGGTGACATATATATACTCTGATAGTAACATTTGCATTGAACTTTGGACTTTGAACATGGACTGATTAGGGGTAGTCAGCATGGCTTCATGTTTGGCAGGTCATGTCTAACCAATCTGATAGAGTTGATGAAGGCAGTGGTGTCTACATCAGCTTTAGCAAGGCATTTGGCAAGGTCCCCCTTGGGTGGTTGGTCAAAAAGGTTCAGTTGCTCGACATTCAAGATGAGGTAGTAAATTAGATTACACATTGGCTTTGTGAGAGAAGCCAAAGAGTGGTAGAAGATGACTGCGAGAGATTTAGAGGAAATTGGATTAGACGTTGATTTTGTGGGAGAAGCCAGACAGTGGTATTAGATGGTAGCCCCTCTGACTGGAGGCCTGTGACTTTTGGAGTGCCGCAGGGATCAGTGCTGGGTCCATTGTTTGTCATCTATATCAATGATCTGGTTGATAATGTGGTTAACTGGATCAACAAATTTGCAGAGTAAAGTAGAACAAAAGGATCTGGAAATACAGGTCCATAATTCATTGAAAATGGTGTCACAGGCACATAGTTAGGGTTGTAAAGAAAGCTTTTGGTACATTGGCCATAAGTTAAGGTATTGAGCACAGGAGATGGGATATTATGTTGAAGTTGTCTAAGACATTGGTGAGGCCTAATTTGGAGTATTGTGTGCAGTTGTGGTCACCTACTACAGGACAGATATCAATAAGGAAGAAAGAGTACAGAGAAAACTTATGTCTTATACAATTTCAACATAACATCCCAAATCCTGTATCAGAATGTTGATCTATGACCCTATCTACCTGTGACGCCACTTTCAAGGAATTATGGATCTGTATTCTGGGATTCCCTCTGTTCTAACACACTCCTCAGTGTCCTACTGCTCACCAAGTAAGACCTACCCTGGTTTGTTCTCCCAAAGTGCAACATCTCACAACTGTCTACATTAAGTTCCACCTGCCACTTTTCAGCTCAGTTTTCCAGCTGGTCCAGATCCCACTGCAAGCCATGATAGTCTTCCTCACTGTCCACACCTAATCTTGGTGTCATCCACAAATTTGCTGATCTAGTTTACAACATTATCATCCAGATCATTGATACAGATGACAAACAACAATGGATGCAGCACCAACAAGTGAAAATCTGCAGCTGCTGGAAATCCGAGCAACACACACAAGATGCTGGAGGAACTCAGCAGGCCCGGCAGCACCTATGGAAAAAAGAGTACCGTCGAAATTTCGGGCTGAGACCTTTCATCTTTTTTCCATAGATGCTGCCTGGCTTGTTGAGTTCTTCCAGCATCTGGTGTGTGTCGCATGGACACAGCACCATTTTCTGTGGCACCCCACTAGGGATCACTGCTCTTCTCACTGCTATCGTCAGGAAGAAGGTACAGGAGCCTCGGGATCCACACCACCAGGTTCAGAAACGGTTACTACCCAACAAACATCAGGCTCTTGTACCAGAGGGGATAACTATACTCAACTTCACTCACCCTATGACTGAACTGTTCCCACAACCTACAACCTGTGGACTTACTTTCAAGGACTCTTCATATCATGTTCTTAATTATTGCTTGCTTGTATACTATTATTTATTATTTCTTTTTTTCTTTCTTCTGTTGTCTTGTACATGGGTTATTTGTCTGACTTTCTGGGTGTGGTCTTTCATCAATTCTATTGTCTTGTATTGATTGTGACTGCCTGCAAGAAAATGAATCTCAGGGTTGTATATGGTGACATATATGCACTTTGATATTAAATCCACTTTGAAATTTGAGGATCTAGAGTTTAGTGATGGGTTTGCTTGGAATTATAGCACAGTGGATTCAGTTTAATCAGGCCATCGGATAATTCAGGGCAGCTACTTCAAAAGTTCAAAGCTCAAAGCAAACTTATTATTAAAGTACGTTTATGTCACCATATACAACCCTGAGATTCATTTTCTTGCAGGCATACTCAATAAGTCCAATAACTGTAAAAGAATCAATGAAAGACTGCACCAACAGGGCCGCCAACCAGTGTGCAAAAGACAACAATCTGTGCAAATACAGAAAGAAAGAAAAATAATAAATAAATAAACAAGCAATAAATGTCAAGAACATGAGATGAAGACCCCTTGAAAGTGAGTCCATAGGTTGTGTGAACAGTTCATTGATGGGGCAAGTGAAGTTGAGTGAAGTTATCCCCTCTGGTTCATGAGCTGAGGGGTAACAACTGTTTCTGAACCTGGTGATGTGGATCCTGAGGCTCCTGTACCACCTTCCTGATGGCAGCCATGAGAAGGGAGAATGGCCTGGAAGGCGGGGGTCCCTGATGATGAATGCTGCTTTCCTGCGACAACACTCTGTGTAGATATGCTCATGACAGACTGGGCCGTAACCACTACCTCTTGTGGGATTTTCCATTCAAGAGCATTGTTGTTTCCACAGTGAGCTGTGATGTAGCCAGTCAATGTACATTCCATCACACACCTATAGAAGTTTTTCAAAGATTTAGATGTCATGCCAAATCTTTGCAAGCTCCTAAACATTTCATTTGGGACAACTCTCAAAGAACAAACTGAAATTGAGAAAATAGCCAGAATTCAATATACAACACACATCAAAGTTGCTGGTGAACGCAGCAGGCCAGGCAGCATCTCTAGGAAGAGGTACAGTTGACGTTTCGGGCCGAGACCCTTCGTCAGGACTAACTGAAAGAAGAGCTAGTAAGAGATTTGAAAGTGGTGGGGGGGGGGATCCGAAGATTCAATGTGTTTATTTAGGACACAATGTCACTTACTTGGGGCAGGAGACTGTTTCCAAACAGTCTCACTAATCTCAGTCGTGTAGTCGTTAGACACTACACTGTGCTTACAGCGATCAGTTTTTAAATAGTTTCAGTTGCATATGTTTGTGTTCAAAAAGCAGTGATTTTTGTCACTGATAGCTGGCAAAAAATAAGCAGTAGGAGAATTTGGAACCGTTTTGCTCACTGCAGCTTCAAGCATTCAGGCTTGGTAATGCCAGAAAAGGCTGGGAGTGAAAATGAAATGATTGCACTACTGCAACAAGTTAGGAATTACAAAAGTATGGACAATCATCTTGAATATTCAATGAAAGTGAAGATTTAGAGAATGCAATGGTCTAAAGCATTGAATGAAGACAATCCATTATCTGCACTAGATAGATAGATAAATAAATAAATAGATACTTTATTGATCCCAAAGGAAATTACAATGTCACAGTAGCATTACAAGTGCACACATATGCAAATATTTGAAGGGAAATAAGAAAGAATTTTAAAAAGTTATTTAAAAAAAAGATGTACAAGATTTACAAGTCAAAGGTTACAAGATTATCCAGATTTCCAAGTTCACACTGATCAGTTGGCACTGCAAGAATTACCATAATATTATACAGTAATGGTGCACATTCACACTGTCCAGATAAGAAGTGATGGTAGTATTGCACATAATTGCGCAGGGTGTCCGCAATAGCGGGGTGTAGTAAACATAGATAAACAGAGCTCTGGTAAAAAGAAGATAACAACTTCCCTGGCTATAGGTTGACTCATTATAGAGCCTAATGGCCGAGGGTAAGAATGACGTCATATCATGCTCTTTGGAGCGGCAGTTGTCTCAGTCTATGACTGAAAGTGCCCCTCTGTTCAGCCAGGCTGGCATACGGAGGGTGAGAAACATTGTCCAGAATTACCGGGATTTTCTGGGGGTCCTTTGTTGTATCTCAGTCTCCGGTGTGTCCAGTCTGACTCCTATAACAGAGCCAGCCTCTCTAATCATTTTACTGAGCCTATTGACATCATCCGTGTTGATGCCATTACCCTAGCACACCATCACATACAAGATACTGGTGACAACAGGCTGCTGGAACGTGTGAAGGAGAGGCCTGCATACTCCAAAGGACCTCAGTCTCCTCAGGAAGTAGAGGCGGCTCTGGCCCTTCCTGTACACAGACTCACTAGGTGCTGTGCTGATTGTGTTCATTTACAGTCTTGCCTTGTCTTGTCTTGTCCATACTGCACAGTCAAGAGACCATGGCCGATAAATTCCTCCACTGATAACTATTAGGAACTAGTACACAGATTGATAGTACTGTAGAGTTATTGGTAGTGTTCTAATTTGTTCTGTTTTGCATTTAAATGTACAAATTGATACTCAGTTAAATGATAGCTTCTCTTTTTTTTTTGCCTTTTGACTAACTCCATGGAATGTCGGCTAATCGGACAGCTGTTTAATAGGGCCAAGATGTACTGGTCCCCACGTGTCCCAATTAAATGGAACCTACCATATTGCAGTCAGTGAACAATAGTCTGATGTTGATGCTTTCTCTGTCCAGGTGTTCCAGGGATGAGTGCAGGGCTGGGGATGTGACATCTGCCAAAGACCCTTTTCGGCATGCAGCAATTACAGTGGGTCTAGTTTGTCTGGGAGGCTGGAGTTAATAAGCGCCATGAATAGCCTCTTGAAGCACTTCAGGATGGTGGAAAGCAGAGCCATGTCATTAATTACATTACTTATTATTTCTTAGATACAGGACTGTTAGTGGTCAGTCAGAGTCTGTTTCCCGGGGTGGAAGGTCAAACATTAGAGGGCACAGGTTTAAAGTGAGAGAGGCAAAGTTTAAAGGAGATGTGTGGGCCAGTTGTTTTTCCACAGAAAGTGATGGATCCCTGAATGTGCTGCCAGAGAGGCAAATACGACAGAGGCATCGGACAGACTCGTAAACGGACAGGGAATGGAGGGACACGGAACGTGCAGGCAGGTGGAATTAGCTGGATCCCATTATGGAGGACACAGACTTGCTGGGCCGAAGTCTCTCCTGGGGCCATTCGGGTAATCAGCCGCTGAAAGTTGTTCCCCGTGCCTGGTTCTTGGTACTGTGCCCCCGTTTCTGGGTGGCACCTATAGGTGCTCTCCGCAGCAAACTGCAAATTCGGGATCTACCCGACAACAAGTGACGCTGAGCGCTGCCCTCGCTGATTGGCTGGAGGCAGCCGCTGTTTTTGGGGAACTATTGTCCAGTTTCAAAGCCTGGGGAACCCCCCCCTCCACCCCTTTCCGAGACTCGGGGTGTCACCCTGCCGTACTTTTTGAGGGATTTTCTGTTCAAGGTCATTGTTGTTTCCACAGCTGGTTGTGACGCCGCCAGTCAATATACCTTCCACCACACGTGTAGAAGTTTTGTCACAGTTTTCCATGTCATACCGAAACTTCGCAAACTCTTAAACCTTTCATTTGGAACAACTCTTAAAGAACAGAATTAAATTGAGAAAATAACCAGAATTCATTATGTTTATTTAGAACAGAATGCCATTTAACTGGGGCACGAGACTGTTTCCGAATCTTTTCCAACTAGTCTCAGTCGTGTGCACTGCGTGGGCGTTAGGACATTACACTATGCTTAGCACTATCAGTTTTTAAATAGCGTCAGTTGTACACAGTACCTATAAAAAGTATTCACTGCCTTGGAAGTTATCATGTTTTATTGTTTTAAAACATTGAATCACAGTGGATTTAATTTGGCTTTTTGACACTGGTTAACAGAAAAAAATATTCTTTCCTGTCAAAGCGAAAACAGATCCCTACAAAGTGATCTAAATTAATTACAAATATAAAACACAAAATAATTGATTACATAAATATTCACCCCTTTCAAGTCAGTATTTTTTAGATGTACCTTTGTCATCAATTACAGCC
Source organism: Mobula birostris (assembly GCF_030028105.1). Classification (NCBI taxonomy): domain Eukaryota; kingdom Metazoa; phylum Chordata; class Chondrichthyes; order Myliobatiformes; family Myliobatidae; genus Mobula; species Mobula birostris. The sequence continues at coordinate 174,477,133 of NC_092374.1, read as the reverse complement.
TTGAGTCTGTGTGGATAGGTCTCTATCAGCTTTGCATATCTGGAGACTGCAATTTTTCCCCATTCTTCTTTACAAAACTGCTCAAACTCTGTCAGATTGCATGGGGATCGTGAGTGACAGCCCTTTTCAAGTCCAACCACAAATGTTCAATTGGATTGAGGTCTGGACTCTGACTTGACTGCTCCAGGACATTAACTTTGTTGCGTTTAAGCCAATCCTGTGTAGCTTTGGCTTTTTGCTTGGGGTCATTGTCTTGCTGGAAAACGGATCGTCTCCCAATCGCAGTTCTCTTGCAGACTGCATCAGGGTTTCCTCCAGGATTTCCCTGTATTTTGCTGCATTCATTTTACCCTCTACCTTCACAAGCCTTCCAGGACCTGCTGCAGTGAAGCATCCCCACAGCATGATACAGCCACCACCAAGTTTCGCGGTAGGGATGGTGTGTTTTTGATGATGTGTGGTGTTTAGCTTACGCCAAATATACCTTTTAGTCTGATGGCCAAAAAGCTCAATTTTGGTTTTCATTGGACAATAGAACCTTCTTCCAGCTGACTTCAGAGTCTCCCACATGCCTTCTGGCCACCTCTAGCCAAGATTTCAAGTAAGTTTTTTCAACAATGGCTTTCTCTTTGCCACTCTCCCATAAAACTGTGACTGGTGAAGTACCCAGGCAACAGTTGTCTGCACATTCTCTCCCATCTCAGTCACTGAAGCTTGTAACTCCTCCAGGGGTGTCATAGGTCTCTTGGTGGCCTCCCTCACTAGTCCCCTTCTTGTACAGTCACTCAGCTTTTAAGGATGGCCTGCTCTAGGCAGATTTACAGCAGTGCCATATTCTTCCCATTTCTTGATGATTGCCTTAGTTGTACTCCGAGGAATATTCAGTGACTTGAACATTTCCTTGTATCCATCTCCTGACTTGTGCTTTACAATAACCTTTTTCACAGAGCTGCTTGGAGTGTTCTTTTGACTTCATGGTGTAGTTTTTGCCAGGATACTGACTCACCAGCAGTTGGACCTTCCAGATATATTTTTACTACAATCAATTGAAACACCTTGACTGCACATAAGTGATCTCCATTTCATTAATTATGTGATTTCTAAAACCGATTGGCTGCACCAGCGATGTGTCATTATATGAATACTTATGCAATCAATTATTTTGTGTTTTATACTTGTAATTAATTTAGATCACTTTGTAGAAACCTGTTTTCATCTTGACACAAAAGAATCTCTCTGTTGATCAGTGTCAAAAAAATTCAAAATTAAATCCTCGTGATTCAATCTTGTAAAACAATAAAACATGAAAACTTCCAGGGAGGGGGGAATGGATACTTCTTATAGGCACCGTATGTTTAAATAGCAGTGATTTTTGTCACTGACAGTTGGCAAGAAATAAGCAGTAGGAGAATTCAGAACTGTTTTGTTCACTGCAGTTTCAAACATTCAGAATGGAGGTGCCAGAAAAGGCCAAGGATGCAAATTAAAAGAAATTAAGAATTACAAAAGTATGGACAATCATATTGAAAGTTCAATAAAAATGAAGATTTAGAGAATGTAATGGTCTAAAGCATTGAATGAACACACTCCATTATCTGCACTAGATAGATAGATAAGATGCTTTATTGATCACAAAGGAAATTACAATGTCATAGTTGCATTACGAGTGCGCATATATGCAAATATTAGAAGAGAAGTAGCAAAGAATAAAAAAGTTATTTTGAGAATAAAGTGTACAAGATTTACAAGTGAAAGATTACAAGATTATCCAGATTTCCAAGTTCACACTGATCAGCTGGTAGTTCAAGAATTACCATAATATTATACAGTAATGGGTGCACATTCACACTGTCCAGATAGGAAGTGATGGTAGTATTCCACAGGGTGTTCGCAATAGCAGGATGTGGTAAACAGAACTTAAACAGAGGTTAATAACAGTCTAACAGGAGGAGTCTTTCTTCACTTCCCCAGCTACAGGTTGACTCATTATAGATCCTCATGGTCGAGGGTAAGAATGACCTCATGTAACACTCTTTGGAGCAGCGCAGTTGTCTTTGTCTATTACTGAAAGTGCTCCTCTGTTCAGCCAAGGTGGCATGCAGAGGGTGAGAAACATTGTCCAGCATTGTCAGGATTTTCCATAGGGTCCTTTGTGCTACCACAGCCTTAAGTGTGTCCAGTTTGACTCCTATAACAAAGCCAGCCTGTCTAATCCATTTATTCAGCCTGTTGGCCTCACCAGTGTTGATGCCATTAACCCAGCACACCACCGCATACAAGATTGTACTGGTGACAACAGGCTGCTGGAACATTTGAAGGAGAGGCCTTCATACTCCAAAGGACCTCTGTCTCCTCAGGAATTAGAGGAAGCTCTGGCCCTTCTTGTACACAGACTCACTTGGTGCTGCACTAATTTTGTTCATTTACAGCAATGGAATATAGAACATAGAAATCTACAGCACATTACGGGCTCTTTGGCCCACAATGTTGTGCTGACCATGTAACCTACTCTAGAGACTGCCTAGAATTTCCCTACCACATAGCCCTCTAGTTTTCTAAGCTCCATATATCTATCTAAGAGGCTCTTAAAAGACCCTATTGTATCCGCTTCCACCACTGCCACCGGCAGAACATTTCACGCACTCATCACTCTCTGAGTGAAAAACTCACCCCTGATATCCCTTCTGTACCTGCTTCCAAGTACCTTAAAACTATACCCCCTCATGTTAGCTATTTCAGCCCTGGGAGAAAGCCTCTGGCTATCCACACGTTCAATGCCTTTCATCATCTTACACACCTCTGTCAGGTCACCTCTCATCCTCCATCGCTCCAAGGAGAAAAGGACAGGTACACTTAACCTATTCTCATAAGGTACACCCTCCAATCCAGGCAACATCCTTGTAAATCTCCTCTGCACCCTTTCTATAATCTCCACATCCTTCGTGTAGTGAGGTGACCAGAACTGAGCACAGTACTCCAAGTGGGGTCTAACTAAGGTCTTGTATAGCTGTAACATTACCTCACAGCTCTTGAACTCAGTCCCCAGGTTGATAAAGGCCAACACACCATACACCTTCTTAACAACACTGTCAACCTGCGCAGCAGCTTTGAGTGTCCTATGGACATGGACCTCAAGATCTCTCAGATCCTCCACACTGCCAGGAGTCTTACCATTTGTATTATATTCTGTCTTCAAATTGGACCTACCAAAATAAACCACTTCACTTATCTGGGTTGAAGTCCATCTGCCACTTCTCAGCCCAATTTTGCATCCTGTCGATGTCCCACTGTAACCTCTGACAGCCACAACACTATCCACAACACCTCCAACCTTTGCGTCATCAGTAAACTTACTAACCCACCCTTCTACTTCTTCATCCAGGTCATTTATAAAAATCACAAAGGAGAGAGGTCCCAGAACAGATTCCTGCAGAACACCACTGGTTACCGACCTCCAAGCAGAATACGAACCAATACTAGTCAAAAGACCATGGCCGATAAATTCCTCCATTGATAACTATTAGGCACTAGTACACAGATTGATAGTACTGTAGAGTTATTGGTAGTGTCCTAATTTGTTCTGTTTTGCATTTAAATTCACAAATTGATATTCAGTTAAATGGTAGTTTGTCTTTTAACTATTTCCATGAAATGTTGGCTAATCGGACAGCTGTTTGATTGGGCCAAGATGTACTGGTCCCCACGTGTCCCAATTAACTGGAACCTACTGTATTGCAGGCAGAGTAGCAGTGAGTGAACAATAGTCTGACGTTGATGCTTTCTCTGTCCAGGTGCTCCAGGGATGAGTGCAGGGCTGGGGATGTGACATCTGCCGAAGACCCTTTTCGGCATGCAGCAATTACAGTGGGTCGAGTTTCTCTGGGAGGCTGGAGTTAATGAATGCTTTGACATGGCTCTTGAAGCACTTCAAGATGGTGAATGGCAGAGGCACTAGCTGTAGTCTTCATTACATTACTTGTTATTTCTCAGATACAGGGATGCTAGTGGTCTTCTTAAAACAGTCCGGGGGCCTCAGATTGAAGTAGGGAGAGGTTAGAAATATCTGCAAATGTGCAGGTAAGGGGGTGGTGAGGTGAAGGAAATGAATCAGTAAGGAGGTGGCGAGTGGAGCGACAGAGAGGTGAGGGAAGGAGAGGGGTCAGACAATCAGAGTCTGTTTCCCGGGGTGAAAGGTCAAACAGGACACAGGTTTAAAGTGCGAGAGACAAAGTTTAAAGGAGATATGTGGGCCGGTTGTTTTTCCACAGAAAGTGATGGGTCCCAGCAAGGCAAGTAGGACAGAGGCACCGGACAGACTCGTGAACAGGCAGGGAATGGAGGGATACGGAACGTGCAGGCAGGTGGAATTAGATGGATCCCATTATGGAGAACACAGACATGCTGGGCCGAAGTCTCTCCAGGGGTCAATCGGGTAATCGGCCGCTGATAATTGTACCCCGTGCCCGGTCCCTGGCGCCACCTACAGGTGCTCCTCGTTTTGGGTGGCACCTGTAGGTGCTCTCCGCAGCAAAGTGCAGATTCGGGATCTACCCGACAACAAGTGACGCTGGGCGCTGCCCTCGCTGATTGGCTGGAAGCAGCCGCAGTTTTGGGGGACTCTTGTCCAGTTTCAAAGCCTGGGAACCCCCCAACCCCTTTCCGAGACTCGGGGTGTCATCCTGCTATCCTGCTGTGGATCGGGATCAGGGTGGGGGTGTGAGGGGCGGTGTTCTGCACCCTCCTGTCCCGTTCCGACTGTACTTTCTGTTTCACTTCTGTGCCGGACACTGCCCCAGACGGCGGACGGGAAGAAGTAGACGGCGGACGGGAGAGAGTAGACGGCGGACAGCGAGATGCAGACGACATCGGGACTCACCGGCGGTTCTACCGTGCCAGTTACCACCGGGGTAGGTGTTAGGGAGCCCCAGTGCCGCGCAGAGATCGGCGATACTGGGCGGGACCCGGTGGAGTGGGGCTGTGCTGGGGACCGGGGGGTGTATGTGAGACCTAGAGGGGTTGAAACCACGGGGGAAGCGATGTTGGGGTCGCTACCAGCGGCAGGGTCCGGCACCGAGCCGGCGGGGCGAGGTCTGCCTCCTGTTCTCGGGAGGAAAACGGGCGGTGGAAGTTCACTGTGCAATTCCCTGCTGCTGAGGGAAGGATTCCCATATGCTGGCGGCGGTGACCTGCGGCACTGCTGCCGTCCCCCAGCGCCGGGGTCCCGATTCCATCCTGAGTTCGGACGCTGTCCGTCTGAAGTTTGCGCGCTCTCCCGGTGATGCGTGGATCTCACCCGGAGCTCCGGTTTCCTCCCACGTCCCAAAGACGTGCGGAATCAATCGCTGAAAATCGCCCCGTGTTGGGTTGAGGGGTGATATCTCGGGACTTGATGGGAGGAGAAGAAAGAAAAATCGCGCGGATTTGGAAGGCCAAGTTGCCTGCCCGAGGCGGTGTGGCGGGAATGCAGTCTGCTCACATCTAGACCCAACATCTTCCCCGATTCGCTCCCCACGATCCCTAGCCCACATCAGCTCGATTCCCCCAAGTCTACCCGAATGCCGCATTTACCCCCACATCTCGGTGAGACCACAGTGTGGACAGGTCACTCTGTAGTAAGTGTCCATGGTCTGGGTGAGACCACAGTGAGGACAGGTCACTCTGTAGTAAGTCCAGGGTCTGGGTGAGACCACAGTGAGGACAGGTCACTCTGTAGTAAGTCCAGGGTCAGGGTGACACCACAGTGTGGACAGGTCACTCTGTAGTAAGTCCAGGGTCTGGGTGAGACCACAGTGATGACAGGTTACTCTGTAGTAAGTAGGGTCTCTGTGAGACCACAGTGTGGACAGTTTGTGATGGTTATCTGGGACTGATGTCCTAGACACCGGGGTAGTGCAGTGAAGATTCACCACATGGGTTCACTGAATGGCTTTGCTTTTTGAGGAGTGACTGTGCCCAGATATTGGGAAAAGGAGTGGTGACCTAAATGAAAACTTCCAAAATTCCAGTGTGGACAGGTATACCTGGGAGTAAGTTCCCCTTTCCCCAGTTAGAGGAGTCTGGGTTGTCTCAGAATGAGCCAAACATAACACTGAGTTAAATCGTAAACACAAATGATTCTGCAAAATGCTGGAAATCCAGAGCAATATCCACAAAAGCTGGAAGAACTCAGCAGGTCAGACAGCATGTGTGCAAGTGAATAAATTGTTGACATCTCGAGCTGAGACCTTTCATCAGGACTGAATGAAGGGTTTCAGCCCGAAACGTCGACTGTTTTTTCCTCCCCATAGATGCTGCCTGACCTGCTGAGTTCCTCCGGCATTTTGTGTGTGTTATATTCCTCACCTCACCCTCCACATCCTTCAACACCCTCCTCCCCATCCCAGCTCACACTCTCTATTGTTCATCACCTCTGCTTCCCTCCACCTGCCCCTCCCCTCGCCCACCTCCGCTTCCCTCCCACCCTCATCTCACCCTCACCCTCTCCTCGCCTTCCCCCTCACCTTTCCACATGCATTCCTCCCACACCACTCCTTCCCCCTTGGCTTTCACCTCCTCCTCCCAAACTTTCCTGCCCCCATCCCTCACTTCTCCCCACTCCTCACCACACCCTCCCCATCCATTACCATCACTTACATTTCTCACCCCCAACCGATTTCTCCAATCTTCACCATCACCTTTGCCTCTTCTCTATCCCCCTCATCCCCATTCCCATGTCCCCTTTTTCCCTTCCACTTCTCCCTCTCCCCTAAACCATACCCTCCACTATTCCCTCTCAAACTCCTCTGTCTCTCCCTACACCCTCCCCATTTACTACCGCACCCACCATTGACTCTCTCCACCCCTCAGCTCACTCACTGCCACCCATCAGCTCTCCCCCAACCTTCATCTCCCCCCTACTCCACTACTCTCCCCCATCCCTCGGCTCTACCTCATCCCTCACCTCTCTTTCCCCAACCCACCTCTTCCTATCCACTCCGCCACTCTGTAATCTCCCCGCTAGCTTCACCTACCCCACACCCCTCCCTCAATCCCTCAGTCTCGTCTCTCCCTCCCTTGCCCCTCCCTCTCCATCTCCTCCCCCATCACCTCTCCCTGACCCATCGACTCTCCCTCTCCCTTGGTGCTCCCTTCTCCCTCATCTCTCCTTTCTACCCCATTGTCTCTCCTTCCCCTCACCTCTGTTTTACCCCCTGACCCTCCTTCCACCCCCTCACCCTTGCCTCTCCCCACCTCCGGGTGAGGGGTCCTGGGGTATGCATTGAGGGTGTGGTGGTGTGGGTTCTTGGGGGCTGCACTCAGAGGAGCAGGTGAGGGGCTTTGGGGTGAGGGGTGAAGAGGCTCCAGTCATCACCCCATGGCAATGGGTCTGGGGAGGTCTAGACACTGGGGTCGATGGGAAGCTTGGGGTAGTGTGGGTGTGGGAATTGGGTTGGCACGGGGGCAGGGGGAGTGTGGTGTTTGATCACAGTGAGGGAGGGAGATGGGGTGTGTGATCAGGTTCAGTTTACTAATTGGAGATCCGGGTGACCGTCTGCTGCGGAGTGACCATTGGGTGTGGAGCAGGGGCAGGGTGTTCGGGTGATGGGATGGGGCTTGGGTCCAGTCTGTAATTAAAGTCTAACACCAGTCTCCCCAGACCTTCACCCCCCCCACCCTAGTCCACACATTTCCCGGGTCGGGTGGGGGGGGGGTAACCCCTGGAGGAGTGAGCAGTGGGATCAGCCTGTGCCCATCTCCGAGCCCTGGACATTGGGTTTGGACTATTGGGAATACCAATCCCACTTCTTGCCCAGTATCCCACGTCATGGATCCTCCCCCCATGTGAAACAACCACCTCCCCTTGCCTCACAGGCCTGTTCCCCCCCCCCTCAACCAACAACTCCCTTGTTAACCACCCCCCACACCCCTCCCGGTCTGAGGAGGATGTGTCATCTGAAATCCCACACCCCCCAGTACAAGAAGGAGTGGGGATTACCCTGGGATGGGGGTGGGGAACTGGGCCGTGGGCAGGGAGCTCTGTGTGGGTGGGGGTCTGGGTGGCGAGGGAGGTGAGGGTTTGTGGTGAAGGTGGAGGGGATGGGCAGGCCAGTGGTGGGAGGTGGGCCGTGGATGGAGAGATGAGCGTGTGTGTCTGATGTGTGTGTCTCTCTCTCTCTCTGCTGTAGACCACAATAATGGCGGTGGAGTTCAGTGGAGGAATTGTGATCGCCTCGGACTCCCGGGTCTCGGCGGGGTAGGTTGGTCCTGACCGTCAACCTGTGACCACACTGTCTCGTGTCTGACACCGTGCCAGAGGCACTGCCCCCTCCCCGCATGACACCGTGCCCTCACCGTCGGGCTGGTCACTCGCTCAGGAACTTGGACACCACAGCACTGATCGCCCCCAGGGTGTGGTAATCACCCACATTGTCTGGTCTGGAGACCTCCCTCCCCCCTCATACTGGGGGGCAGTGTGCAGTTGCTGCCCTGATTTTGGAGCTACAACCCGATGTGTTGTTCCACGGTTGCACCGCTGACACCAGCTCCTAATGACGAGGTTGGACAGTACAGAAACATGTCGGCCCACCATGTTGCTGCTAACCATTGCTCCCGATTGTATCAGTCCGGTTTTCCAGCAGGTGGCCCCCAGCTCTCTCTGCCTTGGCGGTCTGAGTGCTGGTCCAGATATGGCGAATCCTGCCTCTCCCTAGATTTTACAATTCTGGGCCGGCTGGGTGGGATCTGAACCCCTGTCCCTGAGTGGCTGCTGAACCAGTAACTCCTGTGTGACGTGGGGAACAGCAAGACCCCAGGGACACCAGCGAGATGAACAGGCAGTCACCCGTGCCAGGTGCTGGAGGAGCCCCCAAGGGGGTGGGGGGTGTTCAAGCCTGAGTCCTGAGTCAGTAGCCCTCTGTGTGCCGCTGCCTGGGGTCCAGGCCTGCTGACTTGGAGGGGTCCCCACCAGCAGCAACGAGCACCAATCAGAGCTGCAGCTCTGAGGGAGTGCAAGGAGAGGGTCCTTGGCCAACTCAGGGAGAGGGTGTGTGTCAGTGAGGCGGGGAGGAAGTGAGGTGGGTCAACAGGGTATAGTACAGAGTGTGGGGAGAGGGTTCTGGGCAGTGTATTGTTGAAGGGATAGTGTATGCAGGGTGGAGTGTGGGAGTGGGAGGGGTCAGTTGGATGGGGTGTGGGAAGGGTCAGTAGGATGGGGTGAGGGAGGGGGAGGGGTCAGTTGGATGGGGTGAGGGAGTGGGAGGGGTCAGTTGGTTGGGGTGTCAGAGTGGGAGGGGTCAGTTGGTTGGGGTGTCAGAGTGGGAGGGGTCAGTTGGATGGGGTGTCGGAGTAGGAGGGGATCAGTAGGATGGGGTGAGGGAGTGGGAGGGGTCAGTTGGATGGGGTGTGGGAAGGGTCAGTAGGATGGGGTGAGGGAGGGGGAGGGGTCAGTAGGATGGGGTGAGGGAGTGGGAGGGGTCAGTTGGTTGGGGTGTCAGAGTGGGAGGGGTCAGTAGGATGGGGTGAGAGAGTGGGAGGGGTCAGTAGGATGGGGTGTGGGAGTGGAAGGGGTCAGTAGGATGGGGTGTGGGAGTAGGAGGGGTCAGTAGGATGGGGTGAGGGAGTGGGAGGGGTCAGTAGGATGGGATGTGGGAGTGGGAGGGGTCAGTAGGATGGGGTGAGGGAGTGGAAGGGGTCAGTAGGATGGGGTGTGGGAGTGGGAGGGGTCAGTAGGATGGGGTGAGGGAGTGGGAGGGGTCAGTACGATGGGGTGAGGGAGTGGAAGGGGTCAGTAGGGTGGGAGTGGGAGGGGTCAGTAGGATGGGGTGTGGGAGTGGGAGGGGTCAGTAGGATGGGATGAGGGAGTGACCGGGTTCCGGCAGTGTGTTGGTGAGGGGGTCAGCACGATGAAGTGTGAGGTCAGCAGGGTGAGATGCGGAAGTGGGAGTGTGTCGGGGAGGGGATGGTTCGGCAGGGTGGGGTTTGGAAATGGGAGTGTATCAGGGAGGATTATGTCACCGGGTGGGGCTTGGGAATGGGAGTGTATCCGGGAGGATTATGCCACAGGGTGGGGTATGGGATTGGGACTGTGTCACTGATGGTGTTCCCCTGCCCCCAGGGTGGTGGTGGGTAATCGTGTGATGGACAAGTTGTTGCCCTTGCACGAGCGTATCTGCTGCGCTGTGTCCGGCTCCTTAGCCGATGTCCAGGCCATCGCTGACCTCGCTTCCTACCAGCTGGAGCTGCACAGGTACCTGGTCCAACTGCTTAGAATGTGGGGGGGGGGGTGGATGGCTGGGTGGGGGGAGTCCATGTGGAGACAGTGCTGTCCAAGCAGGAACAGCAGGCTGGGAGGGCGTCCAGTCTGGGAGGAAGGTTTTCTCTCTGGGGTTGGAGGCACAGGGATGGCCCAGCCTGGGATGGGGATATGTCTGATATGCGATGGAGGGTGGGTCCTTTGACTATGGTGGGGGTCACTGCCCTGCCTGTTGACATGAGCTGTCCATCTCCTGTATACTGTATCTCCTGTTCACAGCCCACACTGTGCTCACAACGTACAGTGGGAACCGCTCCACCAGCCCGTTAATGCTACCAGAGCTTCCCTTTGATCTCTCCCCACTCCACTGTCCAGTATCTTCTACCCTGCGTTCCCGAACCTGTCACAAACTTCTGTGTTCTGGTCCTGTTGGCCCACCAACTACTAACACCCTGTCCCAAACCGGCAGGTCTCGATCCAAGCTCCCTCAGTCAACACACTCGTGTGCCTGAGCACCTTCTCATACTGAAGGACCTCTTCCCCCAACGCCGGGTCTGGGTGTACCACAGGGTCCCAGCTCCATCGATATCTCTGGGGGGTTTTCCATCTCCTGCCCTAACCACGCACTGCGCCCCTGTCCATCGATAATCACGCTGACGCTGCCTCCTGCTCTTGAAGAGTATTGTCACCATCTGTCCATCCTGGTCGCACACTCACACCCCCCTCCACCTCTGATCCTTCCCCTCCCCACCTCCGACACAGTAGTGTAGTGGTTAGCACAATGGCTTACAGCCCCAGCAACCCGTGTTCAATTCCTGCCCCTGCCTGTTAGGACTTTTCCCTGAGACTACCTGAGTTTCCAGACGTACCAGTTGCTGGGTTAATTGGTCATTGTAAATGGTCTGCGATTAGGCTGGGATTAAATTGGGGTAGTGAGGTTGCTGGGGCGGTATGGCTCGAAGGGCTGGAAGGGTCTATCCACACTGTATCGCTAAATAAATAATACATCATCCCCCACATCACTTCCACCCACATCTACAACCACAACTCTCCTTCACCCACCACTGCCACCTCACTCTCACCCCCTCCCACTCCACCCTGCCCTGCTCCAGTGGAGGTCACCGCCAACTGGGGAAAGTGTCAACTTGAGGCTCCCTACCTCGGCCGGGGCTCCAGCCACTGCGATGTGGCCGCCTGCAGCCTTCAGCCTTGCACCGTGGTCCAGCTGCAGAAACTCTGCGCCATTCCACGGGGCCTGGAGTGCAGCCCGTGAGCTGGTGAGCACTGGTGCTGTGTGCATACAATGTTACTGAGGATCTGCAGATGCCGGCTGGGCTTTGGAGGTCAGTGTCAATCCCCTGACTGCCTCCTTGTTGGGTTTCTATGAGTGTAGATCAATCAGCAGGAAGCCCAATCTCAACCCAGGGCAACAGGTTGAGACGCTCCCTAGGGGCTCCAGAGACGCAAGCTCAACCCCGACCTCCGTCTCATCCTCCATGTGGCTACCTGGGTTTCCCCAGGTGTTCCAAAGCCTCAAAGGGGTGCGGGTGGGTGGGGTAATTGGCCACTGTGCATTGTTCCCAGTGGTGTGGAATTCAGACGACTGTGGAAGTCTAGTCATTGGGTATATTTAAAGTGAAGGTTGAAAGTTCCTGATTAGTATGGGTCTAAATGGTTATGGCAGGAATGCAGGGCATTAGGGTTGAAAGGGATAACAAATCAGCCGTGACCGATGGTGCAGCAGACTAGATGGGCCAAATGGCCTAATTCTGCTCCTATGTCATATTGTCTTATGGGATGTGGGTGGTATTGGGGCTGTGGGGAGGGTAAGGTAGCATTGGTGGAAAGGTCTGGTTGGTGGCTGTCATGGAGTGGGTGGGCCAAAGGGCTTGTTTCCCATCTGACTGATGAGATTGCCCTCCCTACCCCAGTCTGGAGCTGCAGGAGGAGCCCCGGGTCCGAGCCGCTGCCTCCATGGTCAGGAACATCTGCTACAAGTACAAGGAAGAACTGCTGGCACACCTCATCGTGGCAGGGTGGGACCACAGTCACCAGGGCCAGGTAATCCCAGCCGCTGGGTGCAGTCCGTCCCCCATACCCTGCCTGGGGTCCATCCCCAGGACCTCTTGCCTGGGTAAACATGGTTTATCCCCACATAACCCCACCCACATAAATGCACTCTGACATCAGTACCCTCCCACGTAAATGCATTCTGTTCCCAGCTACACCCACCTGTGTAAAGCAGTCTGTTGTGGGGTAACGCAAACCCTGTTAACGCCATCCATCCCTGGCTAAGCCTGCCTGTGTAAACGCGACCTGTCTGTGGATATCCCCACCTACCTAATGCAGTCCATGACGATGCAGTGCCCACCCATGTAAGTGGTCTGTACAGGGTACACTGCCTGCATAAACATAAGCTTGCCCGTGTAAATGCAACTTGTCTATGGATATCTCCACCCATTTAAACACAGTCCATGACGATGCAGTCCCCACCCAAGTAATGGTCTGTCCGTTCCTCGGTACCTCGCTCATGAAAGTGCAGAATTCCACATGGTCTGTCTCTGGGTGTAGCCTTGTCCTGTGTATCCCCAATCCCTCCTGCTGATGCCTCCCCCCCAATCCTGTTGTGGGGATGCAGTTTTCGGTGTCTCCTTCCCCCGGGACGTGAGACGTAGTTGATCGTGTTGGTGCCGGACTCCAGGTGCTGGAGTTGCAGGGAGCAGTGCCGTGTCACCTTGGTTTGCGGGGAAGGGGGTCTGTTGTGGTCTGGTGTGCTGATCCTGCTCTCTGGCCCCCAGGTGTACGTCACACTGGGCGGGATGCTGGTCAGGCAGCCCTGCGCAATCGGGGGCTCTGGGAGCACCTACATCTATGGATACGTGGACGCCAATTACAGAGCTGGCATGAGCAGGGACGAGTGCAAACAGTTCGTAACTAATGGTGGGTGTACATTGGTGTGGTGGGTGTCTCCCATCCACTCCCCCATTATCTCCTCCTCCCTCCCCCATTCTCTCCTCCTCCCTCTCTCCTTCCCTCTTTCTCTCCCTATCTCCTCTCACTCCTCCTGTCCTTGTCTGCAAGGTCTGACCTCACTGGTGATTGTACTTTCTCCCTCCGTCTCTCTCGGTCTCTCTATCTCACACTACTCCCTCCCTCTCCATCGTCTGACCTCACTAACGGTGGTCTTTCTACCTCTCCCTCCCCCTGGGTTATGTTGGGGTAGGGTGTTGGTAGGCGTGTGTACTGCCCAGAGATCTCACTAACAGTAGTTTCTCTCTCTCGCTCTCTCTAATACAGCCATTGCTTTGGCCATTAGCCGGGATGGCGTGAGTGGAGGGGTGATTTTCCTCACCACCATTATGGAGAAGGGAACCGAACACCAGGTCATACTGCCCAACGAGATGCCTCGCTTCTACGATGAGTGACGCCCTGTGGTCGCCTGACGCCTGACCTGTAGCCTCCGTGTTCCAGAGCCTTGTTACCGGAAACCTGTGGCTGTTTGGGGCAGAGACGTGGCTGGGAAACGACGGGTGGAGCAGGTCTCAGTGGGTGGGGGGAAGTCACGGTTATAACCCACACCCACCCTCAGTAACATGGTCCCTGCTCACACACGCCGGGGAAACCACGCTGACCCAGTGCCAGCCCGTGTCACCCAGTGACAGCTCCCGAAGCCGCTGCAGAGCCTGGAGGCCGAGGTACAGGGTACGGACAGTGACTGGCTGTATGCTACTTTAATCAATAATAAACGATTCCTCAGTGCTGAACCTGTAACAGCCTGAACCTTGGGGAAAACAATCTGAAATGGGAGGTTGTACGACCCAGCAGTTTCAGTTTTTATTCAATCTGTGCAGATTGAGTCAGAGAGGAACACCAACACAGAACAGAAGAGCATGGGAACTGGCCCTTTGGCCCATCATCTTGTGCCTGACCAATTAGTCCAATGACTGAAACGCTTGAGCATATAGACATTAAGAAAGAGGATGTGCTGGAGCTTTTGAAGAGCATTAAGTTAGATAAGTCACCGGGACCGAATGAGATATACCCCAGGCTGCTGTGGGAAGCAAGGGAGAAGATTGATGAGCCTCTGGCAATGGTCTTTGCATCATGAATAGGGACGGGAGACGTACTGGAGGATTTGAAGGATTGCAAATGTTGTTCCCTTGCTCAAGAAAGGGAGTAGAGATGATCCAGGAAATTATGGACTTGTGAGTCTGACTTCAGTGGTGGGCAAATTGTTGGAGAAGATCCTGAGAGGCAGGATTTATGAGCATTTGGAGAGACATAATCTGATTCGGGATAATCAACATGGCTTTGTCAAGGGCAGGTCATGCCTTATGAGCCTGATTGAATTCCTTGAGGATGTAACAAAACACACTGATGAAGGTAGAATAGTGGATGTAGTTTATATGGATTTCAGTAAGGCACTTGATAAGGTTCCCCATGCAAGGCTCCTTCAGAAAGTAAGGAGGCATGGGATCGAAGGAGACCTTGCTTTGTGGATCCAGAACTGGCTTGCCCACACAAGGTAAAAAGTGGTTGTAGAGGGATCATATTCTGCATGGAGGTCGGTGACCAGTGGTGTGCCTCAGGGATCTGTTCTGGGACCCCTCGTCTTTGTGATTTTTATAAATGACTTGGATGAGGAAGTGGAGGGATGGGTTAATAAATTTGCTGATGATACAAAGGTTGGGGGTGTTGTGGATAGTGTGGAGGGTTGTCAGAGGTTACAGCAGGACATTGATAGGATGCAGAACTGGGCTGAGAAGTGGCAGATGGAGTTTAACCCAGATAAATGTGAGGTGGTTCATTTTGGTGGGTGAAATCTGAAGACAGAATGTAATATTAATGGTAAGACTCTTGGCAGTGTGGAGGATCAGAGGGATCTTGGAGTCCATGACCGTAGGACACTCAAAGCTGCTCCGCAGGTTGACTCTGTGGTTAAGAAGGCAAACGGTGCATTGGCCTTCATCAACCGTGGGATTGAGTTTAAGAGCTGAGAGGGTAATGTTACAGCTGTATAGGACCCTGGTCAGACCCCACTTGGAGTACTGTGCTCAGTTCTGGTCATCTCACTACAGAAAGGATGTGGAAGCCATAAAAATGGTGCAGAGGAGATTTACAAGGATGTTGCCTGGATTGGGGAGCATGCCTAATGAGAATAGGTTGAGTGAACTTGACTTTTTCTCTTTGGAGCGACGGAGGATGAGAGGTGACCTGATAGATGTGTACAAGATCGTGCGGATAGCCAGAGGCTTTTTTCCCAAGGCAGAAATGGCTAGCATGAGGGGGCATAGTTTTAAGGAGCTTGGCAGTAGGTACCGAGGGGATGTGAGGGGTAAGTTTTTCACATAGAGAGATGGGTGCATGGAATGCACTGCCAGCGATGGTGGTGGAAGCGGATACAATAGGGTCTTTTAAGAGCCTCTTAGATCCGTATGTGGATCTCAGAAAACAGAGGGCTCTGCGGCTGGGAAATTGTCGGTAGTCTCTGGAGTAGGTTACATGGTCGGGACAATATTGTGGGCCGAAGGGCCTGTAATGTGCTGTAGATTTCTATGTTCCACATTTCCAAATGCCTGTCTAACAGCCTCTTGACCAGTTCTGTCACATCTGGTTCCCGACAGACCCGCAGCATTCCACCCACCCACCCACCGCTCTCTGTCTGCCTGCCCGCCCCTTTAAACATTTTCCTACACACGGTAAACCCATGTCGACTAGTGTTAACACGTCCATTCTGGGGAACAGACTCTGACTTTCTAGCTCTCTGTTTATGGTCACATCCACAGATGAAATTTAAAACTTGGTTGCAGGAACATCACCGGACGGAGTATCAGATAAACAGCGTTCACATGTAAATACAATCACTGGTGCGTGAAGGGAGCGTGCTGACAATGATAGAGACCGAACACAGAATGATATGGTCCTAACATAAACATAAGAAATATCTGCAGATGCTGGGAATATTGAGCAAACGCATGCAAAATCCTAGAGGAACTTGGCAGGTCAGGAGCTGAATAAACTGTCGACGTTTCGGGACGAGACCCCTCGTCAGATTATTTTTGCTGAACTGTCTTGGTGATCAGGGTTTGGCCCCAATGTTTGATGGAAAGTAGATGCTCCTGAAGAGACGTGATAGCAGTGTCAATCCGTATCGACAATTATAAAGAGAGCCCCCGGGTCTGGTGGGTCTCCAGGAGTAAAGCCCACGTACAGTGGTAGGTGGTGTGTCTGGTAGAGTGCCCCCAGGCCCGTCGCCCCCTCACCCAGCTCACAGACATCGGTCCCGGTAACACACCGCCACAGGAAACTTTCTCTTTTTTTTGTATCAAAACTATCAAAGTTTAGTTACAATACACATACACAAGACAATCAATATTTTCAAGACAGTAGCCATACTCCCGTCACTATATGGTTACTGCAGTCTACAAAACAGTCTAGACCGCGGGGGGACCGCCGCTCACGGAAATCCCCCAACGTGCCCGCCGCAACCGCGTGTTCACTCTCCAAGGACAGCCCGGCACGGACGTATCCTCGGAAAACGGACAGGCTGTCGGCCCGGGCAGCGCCTTCCACCTTCCGCCACCTAGACCCGTGTATGGCCATCTCGGCCAGGCCCAGGACCAAGCCCACCAGGAGAACCCCCTCACGCCCGGCCGCCTAAACGCGGGACTAAAGTTCAGCCAGAAGCTCAGCAGCAGCTCCCCCCACCCGCGAGAAACTGAAAGAGCGGCTGCGACTCTCGCACTCCGTGTCAGCATGGTACACTGAGTCCGCCCGCCCGCAGAACGGACGGCTCAGGACTCTGTTTTACGGGATTGCCCGATGCAACACCTCCCGCCAGGCCCCCAGTGTACAGGGGAAACACCCTGCGTAAAGAGAAATCCACCGGGGACCTCCCCCGCTGCCGGATGGTAAAGGCGAGTCCGGTCGGCAGACGAAGGCAAGGAAGTGAAAGGTGTGCAGGAGCAGCCCGGACAGGAAGCGCCTCGGAGCGTCACGGAACAGCGGGAAACCCCCCGAGACGGCCCACGTTGTGCGGGACCCTCTCCCTGTGGTCTCCCGAGGCCTGAGTCCGACGTGCACATCGGGTGATGGTGCAGCCGGAAGCCCTCCAGCACCCCGCTCCCTCCCGACACCCACCACACTGGGAACGGGACCAGTTCCCCCTCTCCACCCCGCAGGCAGAGCACCGATTCCCCAGCGGCGCGGGGGCGCCTTTCCCGGATTCGGCCAGTCCCCATACCCTCCACAGTTGCTGGCAGAAGCGGGGTGGATCCCTCAGAGCGGCGCGGCTGACGCCCCCTCGTCAGTCAGACCATTGCCTTTAGCAAGCAGCAGATGGAGCCAGCAGGCCGCTGTACCCGTACACCTCAGCCCGGGGGGGAACAGAGTTCAGTTCTGTGACAACCAGACAAAGCGAGTGAACGGGCCGCACTTGGGCGTGTTTGTGCATGGATCACAGAAGGCTGGTTTGTAGCTGCAGC
Source organism: Mobula birostris (assembly GCF_030028105.1). Classification (NCBI taxonomy): domain Eukaryota; kingdom Metazoa; phylum Chordata; class Chondrichthyes; order Myliobatiformes; family Myliobatidae; genus Mobula; species Mobula birostris. The sequence goes on along the minus strand of NC_092374.1, from coordinate 174,459,418 downwards.
AGGCTATGAGGAAGGCAGATGGAAATATCGCAATCACAGTCTCTCCCCACCAGCCCTTTCTCTCTCCGTCCCCCTCTCACCCCCTTCACTTTCTCTCTCCCCCCACACCCCTGTCCCCACTACACTCTTCCCTCCCATGCCTCTATCCCTCTCCCCTACCCCTCTTCCCATCCTCTCTCCCCTCACTTTCTTCTCCTCCCCTCCCCCTCTCTCATCCCCTCTCCCACACCCTATCTCTCCCCTCCTCATCCCCTCTCCTGCTACCACGCTCCCTCCCCATACCCATCTCTCATACACTCCTCTCTCTCCCCATCTCCAAATCCCTTCCCCCAGTCCTCTCCCCCTTCTCAATCACAATCTCTCCCCTCTCCCTACCTTCTCCCCTCTCTCTCCCCCCTCCCCATTCCCCCTCCTTCCCCACTCCCTCTCTCCTCCTCTATCCCTCTCCCCTTCCCCTCCCTTTCTCTCTCCACAGTCACCCTCTCTCCTCCTCTATCCCTCTCCCCCACTTTCTCCGTCTCCTCTCTCTCCCCCTCTCACCCCTCCCCCACACCTTCTCTTTCTCTCCTTTCCCCTCTCCCTCCGCACGCCCCTTCTCTCCCCTCCCCTCTCATCCCCTCCCCCTCTGTCTAATGCTACCACACTCTCTCCCCATCCTCATCTCTCACACCTTCTCCTCTAACTCCTCCCTCTCCCCTCCCCTCCCCTTATCTCTCCCCACACCACGCCCTGTACCCCTCCCCTTCTCACCTCCCGCCGTCTCCCTCCTCTCCCTCTCACCTTTCTTCCCCCTTCCCCAGTTTCCCCCTCACCCCCTCCCTCTCATTCCCCCTCCACCCTCCCTCACACTTTCCCCCATCCCTCTCCCACTCTCTTCTCCCCTTCACCCCCTTTCTCTCCTACCGCTCTCTCCCCACTCTTCCCTCCCTCGCTCACCTCCCTCCCCTACCCTTCTGTCTCTACCCTCACTCCCCTCTCCCCTCCCCCACTAGATTCCCCCATCTCTTCCCTTCCCTCTCGCTCTCCTCTCCCCCATCTCTCCCCTAACACTGTCTCTGCCCACCCTTTTCCTCATCCCTCCCCCTCACTTACTCTCTCTCTCCCTCGCCCCCTCTCCCCCTCCCCTTCTCTCCCTCTCCTCCCCCTCTCTTAACTCTCCCCACCACACCCACTACCCACTCCCCTTCTCTCTGCTCACCCTTTCCCTCCTCCCCTCACCTCCCTGTCTCCCCCTCTCGTTCCTCCCCACTCTCCCTCCCACGTTCCCCCATCCCTCTCTCCCTTCACCCATTTTCTCTCCTACCACTGTCTCTCCCCACTCTTTCTCCTCTCTCTGCCCCTCCCCTCTCACCTCCCTTCTCTTCCCTTCCCCACTGGATCCCGCCATCTCTCCCTTCCCTCTCTCACTGTTCTCACCCCCCCTTCTCCTGTATCTCCCCCACCACGGTCTCTGCCCACTCTCTCCCCCCTTTCTTACCCCATCCCCGTCCTCTCTACCCTCCCTCTCCCACAGCTTCCCTTCCCCTCTCCTCTTCCTTCCCCCTCTCACTCTCACTCCCTCTCCCACTCTATCCCTTCCCCAGTCCCCTTCTCTCTCCCCTTCCCCCTCCTCCTCCCCTCCCTTCCCCGCTCACCCCTCCCCTCTCTCTCCACACCCCCTCTCAGTTCTCCCTCCCCATCTCTCCCCTCATGTCACTCTTCCCTTTCCACCTCTCCTCTCATCCTCCCTTCGCCCTCCGGCTCTCCCTCTTCGTCTCTCACTCCTTTCTCCCCCCCACACTCCCCATCTTCCCCTTCTCCCCTATATCTCCCCACACCATCCCACTCCCTCTCCCCTCTCTCCACGCTCCGCTCTTGCACTCTCTTTCTCTGCCTCTCTCCCTCCACCATAGTCTGACCTCCATAACAGGGGTCTCTCCCTCTCCCTCTAACTGGCTTGTGAGGGGGTAAGTGTTATGGATCAGGGTCCCGCTGGGGGCGGGTATTACCCAGTGATCCGTGATATTCTGAGTCTGTTGGTCCCTTTCCCCCTCCCATTCCCCTCTGTCCCCTCCTCCCCCCCTCTACCCCCCCCCATGTCTCTCCCTCGCTCTCTCTCTCTGATACAGCCATTGCTTTGGCCATTAGCCGGGAAGGCTCCAGTGGGGGCTGGGGGGGGGGTGATCTACCTCACCACCATTACGGAGAAGGGCACCGAACACCAGGTCATACTGCCCAACGAGATGCCTCGCTTCTACGACGAGTGACGCCCTGTGGTCGCCTGACGCCTGACCTGTAGCCCCCGTGTTCCAGAGCCTTGTTACCGGAAACCTGTGGCTGTTTGGGGCAGAGACGTGGCTGGGAAACGACGGGTGGAGCAGGTCTCAGTGGGTGGGGGGAGATCACGGTTATAACCCACACCCACCCTCAGTAACACGGTCCCTGCTCACACACGCCAGGGGAACCACGCTGACCCAGTGCCAGCCCGTGTCACCCAGTGACAGCTCCCGGAGCCGCTGCAGAGCCTGGACCGGAAACCCGAGGTACAGGGTACGGACAGTGACTGGCTGTATGCTACTTTAATCAATAATAAACCTGGGATGGCAGGACTTTCATATGATGAAAGACTGGATGAACTGGGCTTGTACTCGTTGGAATTTAGAAGATTGAGGGGGGATCTGATTGAAATGTATAAAATCCTAAAGGGATTGGACAGGCTAGATGCAGGAAGATTGTTCCCGATGTTGGGGAAGTCCAGAACAAGGGGTCACAGTTTGAAGATAAAGGGGATGCCTTTTAGGACCGAGATTAGGAAAAACTTCTTCACACAGAGAGTGGTGAATCTGTGGAATTCTCTGCCACAGGAAACAGTTGAGGCCAGTTCATTGGCTATATTTAAGAGGGAGTTAGATATGGCCCTTGTGGCTACGGGGGTCAGGGGGTACGGAGGGAAGGCTGGTACAGGGTTCTGAGTTGGATGATCAGCCATGATCATACTGAATGGCGGTGCAGGCTCGAAGGGCCGAATGGCCTACTGCTGCACCTATTTTCTATGCTTCTATGTTTAAACGATTCCTCAGTGCTGAACCTGTAACAGCCTGAACCTTGGGGAAAAAGATCGGAAATGGGAGGTTGTACGACCCAGCAGTTTCAGTTTTTATTCAATCTGTGCAGATTGAGTCAGAGAGAGGAACACCAACACAGAACAGTAGAGCGTGGGAACAGGCCCTTCCGCCCATCATGTTGTGCCTGACCAATTAGTCCAATGACTGAAACGCTTGAGCATACAGACATTAAGAAAGAGGATGTGTTGGAGCTTTTCAAAAGCAATAAGTTAGATAAGTCACTGGGACCGAATGAGATATACCCCAGGCTGCTGTGGGAAGCGAGGGAGAAGATTGATGACAAGAGGAATTCTGCAGATGCTGGAAATTCAAGCAACACACTTTATCAAAGTTGCTGGTGAACGCAGCAGGCCAGGCAGCATCTCTAGGAAGAGGTACAGTCATCGTTTCAGGCCTAGACCCTTCGTCAGGACTAACTCCTAGAGATGCTGCCTGGCCTGCTGCGTTCACCAGCAACTTTGATAAAGTGAGAAGATTGATGAGCTTCTTGCAATGGTCTTTGCATCATGAATAGGGACGGGAGACGTACTGGAAGATTTGAAGGATTGCAAATGTTGTTTCCCTTGCTCAAGAAAGGGAGTAGAGATAATCCAGGAAATTATAGACAAGTGAGTCTGACTTCAGTGGTGGGCAATTTGTTGGAGAAGATCCTTAGAGGCAGGATTTATGAGCATTTGGAGAGACATAATCTGATTAGGGATAATCAACATGGCTTTGTTAAGGGCAGGTTGTGCCCCATGAGCCTGATTGAATTCCTTGAGGATGTAACAAAACACATTGATGAAGGTAGAACAGTGGATTATATGGATTTCAGTAAGGCATTTGATAAGGTTTCCCATACAAGGCTTATTGAGAAAGTAAGGAGGCATGGGATCCAAGGGGACATTGCTTTGTGGATCCAGAACTGGCTTGCCCACAGAAGGCAAAGAGTGGCTGCAGATGGTTCATATTCTGCATGGAGGCTGGTGACCAGTGGTGTGCCTCAGGGATCTGTTCTGGGACCCCTTGTCTTTGTGACTTTTATAAATGACCCGGATGAGGAAGTGGAGGGATGGGTTAGTAAATTTGCTGATGACACAAAGGTTGGGGGTATTGTGGATGGTGCGAAGGGCTGTCGGAGTTTATAGCGGGGCATTGATAGGATGCAAAACTGGGCTGAGAAGTGGCAGATGGAGTTCAACCCAGATAAACATAGAAACAGAAAATAGGTGCAGAAGTAGGCCATTCGGCCCTTCGAGCCTCCACTGCTATTCAGTATGATCATGGCTGATCATCCAACATAGAACCCTGTACCTGCCTTCTCTCCATACCCCCTGATCCCTTTAGCCACAAGGGCCAAACCCAAACCCCCCAAACCCACTGACACACCCGGAGTCACCCTGTACATCCCAAACCCACTGACACACCCGGAGTCACCGTGTACACCCCCAAACCCACTGACACACCCGGAGTCACCCTGTACATCCCCACACCCACTGACACACTGGGGTCACTCTGTACACCCCACACCCACTGACACACCCAGAGTCACCTTGTGCACCCCAAACCCACTGACACACCCGGGGTCGCCCTGTACACCCCAAAACTCACTGACACACCTAGGGTCATCCTGTACATCCCCACACCCACTGACACACCCGGAGTCACCCTGTACATCCCAAACCCACTGACACACCCGGGGTCACCCTGTACACCCCGACACCCACTGACACACTGGGGTCACTCTGTACACCCCACACCCACTGACACACCCAGAGTCACCTTGTGCACCCCAAACCCATTCACACAGCTGAGGCAAACCTCACCGGCCCTGGGGAAGAACTCACTCGTGTGAAAGTTGGAACAAAAGCCCACCCACCCCCAGATTGTGAAGATTCAAGATTTTTAGATGTCATTTCCCGCACATTAATATAAAAGGGAAGGAAAGGATTCTTACTCCCGCCATTCACGGTGATTACAGCTGATCTGTGTTCCTGTAACCCAGGGATCTGTGACCTGAGATAACAGTTCCAAAACCGGGGAGATGTTAACCCACATATCCAGTCAAAGTTGAGTTTATGGTCACTTACAGGAGGACATGTATCCACAGATGAAATTTAAAACTTGGCTGCAGCAATATCACCGGACGGAGTATCAGATAAACAGCATTCACATGTAAATACAATCACGGGTGCGTGAAGGGAGCGTGCTGACAATGATAGAGACCGAATACAGAATGATATGGTTCTAACATAAACACAAGAAATATCTGCAGATGCTGGAAATATTGAGCAAACGCACGCAAAATCCTGTTTACCACACCCTGCTATTGCGAACACCCTGTGCAATACTACGCAAACACGAGGAAATCTGCAGATGCTGGAATTTCAAGCAACACATCAAAGTTGCTGGTGAACGCAGCAGGCCAGGCAGCATCTCTAGGAAGAGGTACAGTCGATGTTTCAGACCTAGACCCTTCGTCAGGACTAACTGAAAGAAGAGTTAGTAAGAGATTTGAAAGTGGGAGGGGGAGATCCAAAATGATAGGAGAAGACAGGAGGGGAAGGGATGGAGCCAAGAGCTGGACAGGTGATAGGCAAAAGGAATACGAGAGGATCATGGGACAGGAGGCCTAGGGAGAAAGAAAAGGGGGAGGGGGTAAGCCCGGAGGATGGGCAAGGCGTATAGTCAGAGGGACAGAGGGAGAAAAAGGAGAGCCAGAAAAAGAATGTGTGTATATAAATAAATAACGGATGGGGTACGAGGGGGAGGTGGGGCATTAGCGGAAGTTAGAGAAGTCGATGTTCATGCCATCAGGTTGGAGGCTACCCAGACAGAATATAAGGTGTTGTTCCTCCAACCTGAGTGTGACTTCGTCTTTACAGTAGAGGAGGCCGTGGATAGACATGTCAGAATGGGAATGGGACGTGGAATTAAAATGGGAGATCCTGCTTTCTCTGGCGGCTGCCGGGTCTGGTGGGTCTGCAGGAGTAAAGCCCACATATAGTGGTAGGTGGTGTGTCTGGTAGAGTGCCCCAGGACCGTCGCCCCCTCACCCAGCTCACACTGTTCACCCGATGACATCGGTCCCGGTAACACAGCGGTCCCCAACCACCGGGCCGCGAGGAAACGCTATGATTTGGTGATAGGAGTCAGCTGCACCTTTCCTCATTCCCTGTCACCCCCACTGTTGAGCTTCAACGCACGCGAGGTCATGACCCGCGCGTCATCTCCTCGAGCCTGCAAATAACGGTGGGCTGAAAAGTATGTTTGACATAACATCTCTGCCGGCATTCTGGATCAAAGTCAAGGCTAAATATCCTGAGATAGCCACGAAAACACTGAAAACGTTGCTTCCATTTCCAACATATCTCGGCAATGAATGCAACGAAAACTAAATTGCAGAATAGACCGGACATAAGGAACCCCCTTCGAGTATCGCTGTCTCCCATCACCCCTTGATAGGACCGTCTTGTTGCAGGAAAACAAGCCCAGGGCTCCCACTGATTCAGCGATATTGGTGTGTTGCAATGATTTTATATGTTCATATGGGGAAAATATGTGCTGTGTGTTTAATATCCAAACGTTACTTAAAATGTTATGATGCTATTGACTTATAAGTGACTTACATAACCATGTAACAATTACAGCACGGAAACAGGCGATCTCTGCCCTTCTAGTCCGTGCCGAACGCTACTCTCAGCTAGTCCCACCGCCCTGCACTCAGGCCATAACCCGCCATTCCTTTCCCGTCCATATACCTATCCAAATTTTCTTTTAAATGATAATATCGAACCTGCCTCCACCACTTCTACTGGAGTTCGTTCGATACTTACTTCGAGCTCCCCTGTCCTCACCTGAAAATTGACTTATCACTATATTCATGCGAGGAAAATATGCGCTGTGTGTTTAATATTAAATTCGTTAGATAAATCCTTTTAGACACGAAATTGAGTGTATTAGCCGCTTACCACCTATATTCCGGTCGTGATTAACACCCACCCCCCGAACAGAATCTCCAAAAACGATTTGTAGAAATAAGCAGCACGTATACGCAGGCTTCATGGTCATTGTAGTCCTTCATCGGGGTATACACAACGTATTTGACTGCTACTCTTGTCCGTTGGCAACTTTACCCCCCCCCCCCATCCCCGGAGTCGGCCGGTCCGCAAGAATATTGTCAATATTAAACCGGTCCGCAGTGCAAAAAAGATTGGGGACCCGTGCGGTAACACACGCCACAGGAAACCTTCTCCTCAGTTCTCCGGGCGGCGCCGACACCCTCCACAGCAATCAGACCATTGCCTTCAGCAACCAGCAGATGGCGCCAGCAGGCCGCTGTGCACACCGCCGCCCGGGAGGGGAACGGAGAGCACGGTAATGTCCATGACAACCAGTCAGAGGCAGTGAGAGGGCAGGAGGCTGGGGCATACTATCACAATCTCTCCCCCTCTCTCCCTCTCCCTACCACCCCCCTTCTCCCTCCCCTCCTCCTCCCCCTCTTCCTCCCCTTCTCTCCCTCTCTCTCCCATTCCCCTCCCCCTCTCCCCCTCTCCTTCTCTCTCCCCCCTCTCCCCCCCTCCCCCTCTCCCCCTCTCCCCCTCTCCACTCCCCCTCTCCTCTCCCCCTCTCCTCTCCCCCTCTCCTCACCCCCTCTCCTCTCCCCCTCTCCTCTCCCCCCTCTCCCCTCTCCCCTCTCCCCTCCCCCTCACCCCTCTCCCCCTCTCCTCTCCCCCTCTCCCCTCTCCCCTCTCCCCTCCCCCTCTCCCCTCACCCTCTCCCCTCTCCCCTCCCCTCTCCCCCTCTCCTCTCCCCCTCTCCCCTCTCCCCACTCCCCTCTCCCCCTCTCCCCCTCTCCCCCTCTCCCCCACTCCCCCTCTCCCCCTCTCCTCTCCCCTCTCCTCTCCCCCTCTCCTCTCCCCCTCTCCTCTCCCCCTCTCCTCTCCTCCTCTCCTCTCCCCCTCTCCTCTCCCCCTCTTCCCCTCTCCTCACCCCCCTCTTCCCCCTTCTCTCCCCTCTCCTTCTCTCTCCTCCCCCTCCCCCTCTCCTCTCCCCTCTCCTCTCCCCTCTCCTCTCCCCCTCTCCCTCCCCCTCTCCCCTCCCCCTCTCCCCTCCCCCTCTCCCCTCCCCCTCTCCCCTCCCCCTCTCCCCCTCTCCCCCTCTCCCCCTCTCCCCCTCTCCCCCTCTCCCCCTCTCCCCCTCCTCTCCCCCTCTTCCCCCCTTCTCTCCTTCTCTCTCCCCCTCCTCCCCCCTCCCCCTCTCCTTCTCCTTCTCCTTCTCCTTCTCCTTCTCCCCTCTCCCCCTCTCCTTCTCCTTCTCCCCCCTCTCCCCCTCTCCCCTCCTCCCCCTTCTCTCTCCCCTCCTCCCCCCTTCTCTCTCCCCTCCTCCCCCTTCTCTCTCCCCTCCTCCCCCTCCTCCCCCCTTCTCTCTCTCCCCCTCCCCCTCCTCCCCCTTCTCTCTCTCCCCTCTCCCCTCTCCCCTCTCCCCTCCCCCTCTCCCCTCTCCCCCTCTCCTCTCCCCCTCTCCCCTCTCCCCTCTCCCCTCCCCCTCTCCCCTCTCCCTCTCCCCTCCCTCTCCCCTCCCCTCTCCCCCTCTCCTCTCCCCCTCTCCCCTCTCCCCTCTCCCCTCTCCCCCTCTCCCCCTCTCCCCCTCTCCCCCTCTCCCCCTCTCCTCTCCCCCTCTCCTCTCCCCCTCTCCTCTCCCCCTCTCCTCTCCTCCTCTCCTCTCCCCCTCTCCTCTCCCCCTCTTCCCCTCTCCTCTCCCCCTCTTCCCCCTTCTCTCCCCTCTCCTTCTCTCTCCTCCCCCTCCCCCTCTCCTCTCCCCCTCCTCTCCCCTCTCCCCCTCTCCTCTCCCCCCCTCTCCCCTCCCCCTCTCCCCTCCCCCTCTCCCCTCCCCCTCTCCCTCCCCCTCTCCCCTCCCCCTCTCCCCTCCCCCTCTCCCCTCCCCCTCTCCCCCTCTCCCCCTCTCCCCCTCTCCCCCTCTCCCCCTCTCCCCCTCTCCCCCTCTCCCCCCTCCTCTCCCCCTCTTCCCCCCTTCTCTCCTTCTCTCTCCCCCTCCTCCCCCTCCCCCTCCCCCTCTCCTTCTCCTTCTCCTTCTCCTTCTCCTTCTCCCCTCTCCCCCTCTCCTTCTCCTTCTCCCCCCTCTCCCCCTCTCCCCTCCTCCCCCTTCTCTCTCCCCTCCTCCCCCCTTCTCTCTCCCCTCCTCCCCCTTCTCTCTCCCCTCCTCCCCCTCCTCCCCCCTTCTCTCTCTCCCCCTCCCCCTCCTCCCCCCTTCTCTCTCTCCCCCCTCCCCCTCCTCCCCCCTTCTCTCTCCCCCTTCTCTCTCCCCCTCCCCCCTCTCCCATCCTCCTCCCCCTCTCCCCTCCCTCTCCCCCTCCTCCTCTCCCTCTCTCTCCCGTCCCCCCTCCCTCTCTCTCCCGTCCCCCCCTCCCTCTCTCTCCCGTCCCCCCCTCCCTCTCTCTCCCGTCCCCCCCTCCCTCTCTCTCCCGTCCCCCTCTCCCCCTCGCACACTTGAGCCTGTGCGCACACACACACAGACACCAAGACACACTAATGTTGGGATACAAGCATACCAAGATGTACAGATACATAGTAAAGGACTTGCTGCACTTTCCCCCTGTCATTCCTCGGTGACTATAGATAACCCCCTCCCCATCCCCACCTCCCATTATTGAACTCCATCCGCATCCCTGCTGAGCGCAGGCGGTGGGGAGGTCTAATTTGACCAAGGAATGGGTTGTGGAAGATAGGGAGATCAGTGTGGAGTGTGTTAATATGCTAGGGCATATCGAAATAAAGAAAGAGGTAGTTTTGAGTGTCTCAAAGGTGGTTAAGCCCCTAGGTGCTGATGGGACTGCAGGTTACTGAGAGAGGCCTTGACTATATCCTCTCTGGCCACTGGCAGTGTCGAGGGCACTGGTAAGTAGCAAATATTGTTCCATTATTCAAGAAGGAAGAAAGGAATAATTATGGACACAATAGGCCGGTGGGTAGGAAGTCACTGGAGAAGATTTGGAGGGATAGGATTTATGAACAATTGGAAAATCATGGTCTAACTGGGGGTGGTCAGCATGGCTTTGTGCAGGGCAAGTCATGTCTTAGTAACTTGAGTGAGCTTTTGAGGAGCTGATTGATGAAGGTAGAGCAGTGGGTGTTGTCTCCATGGATTTTAGGAAGGTGAGAAGGTCACCCATGGGAGGCTCATTCAGAAGATTGTCGCCTTGGACTCATGGTGACTTGGCCATTTTGACTCTGAGCTGACTTGCCCATAAATACAGAGGATAGTGGTTGATGCAACTTATTCTGGCTGGAAGTCTGTGACTAGTGCCTAAATATATGTATTTAAAATTATAATATAATATAAAATCATGAGAGGCAGATAGAACAAGCAGCAGGAATCCTTTACCCAGTGTCAAAATCTTTAATGCCAAAGATATGCATTTAAGTTGAGAGAGTGTAAATATCTTACACAGATTGGTGGGTGTCTGGGATACGCTGCCAGAGGTGGTGCTGGAGGTAAACATAAAGGTATTTAAGGGGCTTTGAGGTCGGCATTTCAATGGAGGGTACGGACATGGCGTGGCAAGTAGGAATTGCGTGTCATTAATGGTTTTGACATAGAATAGTGACCAAAGGCCCAGTTCCATGTTCTGCGTTCCACATTGTATGTTCTATGTCCCCACCCTGGCCACGGAGCTGATTTCCTGTGTGGTCCCTTACCAATGCCAGGTCTCTGCTCACAGCTCTCTTCATGTGTTGATAAGAGTGCGTTTAGATTCCCATTCTGTTTTCCTGCCAGACTTTTCCCCCCACTTTCTCTGTCCCTCTTTCATTCCCCTTTTTAGTTCCTCTCTGAGCATTTTGCAATTAACGTCATTTTATTAATGATTTGCCCACACGTCTCTCATCTACTTAACCCTTCCCTTTGGTTAGCTAGAGAGTTCTGGCATTAGTTTCCCTTCCTCCTCCATGTAACGTACCCAGGCTGAAGAGCACTCTCATTGTTCAGTACAGATTTCTGTGCCAAACTTTGTTTCCAGTTCACCCAGGCGAGATCTTCCTCATCCACAGGAAGATAAGACATGGGCTCAGAATTAGGTCATCTGGTGCATCGAGTCTGATCCGCTATTCAATCATGGCCGATCCTTTTTTTCTAACTCCTCCTCAACCTCAGTTCCCGGCCTTCTCCCTGCAACCTTTGATGAAATGTCCAATCAAGAAACTATCAATCTCTGCCTTAAATACACCCAACAACCTGGCCTCCACAGCTGCATGTAACAACAAATTCCACAAATTCACCACCCTTTGGCTAAAGAAATTTCTCCGCATCTCTGTTTTGAAAGGACACCCCTCTATCCTGAGGCTGTGCCCTCTTGTCCTGGACTCTCCCACCATGGGAAACATCCTTTCCACATCTACTCTGTCTAGGCCAGGGTTAGGCAACCTACCGGATCTGGCCTGCAAAGATACTTTGACCGGCCTGTGAGCAAATATTGAGATACTATGCTACCCGGCCCGCGAGCGATTTTTCCTTATTCCGAGTGTTTCATGCGACCACACTGATGGACGTGCATGGCATCTTGTTACACTGGCCCCAGGTTCCGTTTTGTTCCAAACCAAGCACTGGTATATACGAATGACGGGAAGGCAGACTACCTTATTAATATGTATTAGATACTCTCCGTGCACGCCCAGGTTTTCAGATGGGATCGTTCAAATCTGTAAACAGAAACAGTGTCATTGTGTTTTAACAAGAAATCCACGCTAAATATCCAGATATTTACATGTGCTACGATACTTGTTGAATAACTCGTGTTTCGAAATAAAATCGAAGAAAAAAATTCCAATGGCAATGAATGCAAAATGCAGGAAGGTAGACACTGAGTGCCAAAATTTCCAAGACACTTGGACACTAGATTACTTCTTCATCGAGCAAGCTGGGAAACCAGTTTGTCTCATTTGCCTAGAAAATGTTGCTTACTTGATTACTAATTGGCATCCTTGGTTAATTCATGCGTTATTCATTAATTTGAGGCAAGACATAACCAGATGTATTTAAATGGATAATTCCCATATTTCAGGTTTTTTATGGCATTTATCTGACCCATCATCCGCTCATTAATACTCGATCCGGCCCACAGAGGTAAAAAGGTTGCCGACCCCTGCTCTAGGCCTTTCAACATTGGAAAGGTTTCAATGAGGCCCCTCTTCATCTTCTGAATTCCAGTGAGTACAGACCCCAGAGCTATGAAGTGTTCCTCATATGATAACCCTTTCATTCCTGGAATCATCCTCGTGAACCTCCTCTGGACTCTTTCCAATGCCAGCACATGTTTTCTAAGATGAGGGGCCCAAAACTGTTCACAATACCCAAGGTGAGGTCTCACCAGAGCCTTATAAAGCCTCAGCATCACATCCTTGTTCTTGTATTCTAGACCTTCTGAAATGAACGCTAACATGGCATTTGCCTTCCTCACCGCTGACTCGACCTGCAAGTTAACCTGTAGGGTGTTCTGCACAAGGACTCTCACGTCCCTTTGCATGTCAGATTTTTGTTTTTTCTCCCCGTTTAGAAAATAGTCTGCAAATTTATTCCTACTACCAAAGTGCATGACCATGCACTTTCCAACATTGTATTTCATTTGCCACTTTCTTGTCCATTCTCCCCATGTGTCTAAGTCCTTCTGAAGCCTACTTATTTCCTCAACACTACTTGCCCCTCCACCAATCTTCATATCATCTGCAAAATTGGCAGCAAGGCCATCTATTCTGTCATCTAAATCATTGAAATACAGCATAAAAAGAAGCGGTCCCAACACCGACCCCTGCAGAACATCACTAGTCACTGGCAGCCAACCTGAAAAGGATCCTTTATCCCCATTCACTGCCTCCTACCAATCAGCCAATGTTCTAACCATGTTAGTAACTTTCCTGTAATACCATTGGGCTCTTAACTTGGTAAGCAGCCTTATGTGTGGTACCTTGTCAAAGTCCAAATATACAACATCCACTGCATCCCCTTTATCTATCCTACGTGCAATCTCCTCAAAGAATTCCAACAGGATCATCAGGCAGGATTCTCCCTGAAGGAAACCATGCTGACTTTGTACTATCTTGTCCTGTGTCACCAATTACTCCATCACCTCATCCTTAACAGTTGGCTCTAACATCTTCCCAACCATTGTCTCAGAATACTCTTGTTCTTCATGGTTCCAGGATGCCCTCTCCACTCTCCTTATTCCATCCACCTTCCCTCCCTCTTCTCATCCCTTTCTCCTCTTTCCTGAACAATTACATCATTCTCCCTCTCTCTTCCCCACTCTATGCCTCTTTTTCTGTCTGCCTGTCCCTCTCTCCCCGCCTCTTTCTCTATGCCTCATTGCCTGTGTCTCTCATCTCTCTCACCCCATCTTGCTCCCTCTCCCTGTCTCTCTTCCTCTACCCCCACTTCTCTCTCTATCTTCCCCCACCCCCCTCTCCCCCTCCCCCCCAGTGCTGGCCTTCTGCTACTCCCTTAACGGCGTACCGATCCAGATGTGATAGTAAGGGCGCTGAGTGTTTTTGGGCATGATGGAAGGCTATCACAGCTTGCAGTGGGATGAACTAAAAGGATGATCTGAAAGATGGCAGGTGGATTTTAACGCAGACAAGTGTGAGGTGTTGCACTTGGGGATGACAGACCGGGGCAGGTCTTACACAGAGAATAGTAGGGCACTGAGGAGTTTAGTAGGGCAGATGGAGAACTCTTTTGAAAGTGGCATCACAGGGAGACAGGTGCCGTAAAGTGCTTTTGGCAAGTTGGACTTCATAAGTCAGAGTGTTGAGTGTAGGAGTTGTGATGTTATGTAGAAGTTGTGTAAGACGTTGGAAGGGCCAAATCTGGAGAACTGGGTGTAGCTCAGGTCACCTACCTACAGGAAGGATAGCAATAAGATTGAAAGGGTGAGAAAATTTGCAGGGATATGGCTGGGGCTTGAGGACCTGAGTTATAGGGAATGGTGGAATATGTTACGACTTTGTATGCTGGAGCATAAGACAATGAGGGGAGGCTTGACAGAATTTTCCAAATTAATCTTATTCCACTGAGGCTGAGTGGGTCTTGAACTTGAGGTCATAGGTTAAGGGTGAAAGGTGAAGTGGTGTATGCGGATTGCAAGATTTAAGAGAAGTTTGTGTAAGTACGTGGATGGGAGCAGTCTAAAGGGTTGTGGTTTAAGTGCAGGTCGATGGAACCAGGCAGAAGATTAGATTGGCATGGACTAGATGGGCTGAAGGGCCAGTTTCTATGTTGTTGGGCTCTATGAATCTGGTGTTGTTGAGTGAGCACACTAGTTAGCTAATAAACACAAGATGGAGTTAATCCTGGTCATCTTCAATCTCAAACACCCACTGTGCTCTCAGTCCCACTCTCTCACTCCGTCCCTCTCTCCCTCCCACTCTCTCACTCCGTCCCTCTCTCCCTCCCACTCTCTCACTCTGTCCCTCTCTCCCTCCCACTCTCACTCCATCTCTCTCTCCGTCCAACCCTCCCTCTCTCCCTCCCACTCTCTCACTCTGTCCCTCTCTCCCTCCCACTCTCTCACTCCATCCCTCTCTCCATCCCACTCTCTCACACTCTCTCTCCCTCCCACACTCTCACTGTCCCTCTCTCCCTCCCACTCTCTCACTCTGTCCCTCTCTCCCTCCCACTCTCTCACTCTGTCTCTCTCTCTCCCTCCCACTCTCTCACTCCGTCTCTCTCCCTCCCACTCTCTCACTCCGTCTCTCTCTCCCTCCCACTCTCTCACTCCGTCTCTCTCCCTCCCACTCTCTCACTCTGTCCCTCTCTCCCTCTCACTCTGTCTCTCACTCCATCTCTCTCTCCATCTGTCCCTCCCTCTCTCCTTCCCACTCTCTCACTCCGTCCCTCACTCCCTCCCCCTCTCTCCCTCCCACTCCGTCCCTCCGTCCGTCCCTCCCTCTCTCCCTCCCACTCTCTCACTCCGTCTCTCTCTCCCTCCCACTCTCTCACACTGTCCCTCTTTCCCTCCCACTCTGTCTCTCACTCCATCTCTCTCTCCATCTGTCCCTCCCTCTCTCCCTCCCACTCTCTCACTCCGTCCCTCACTCCCTCCCCCTCTCTCCCTCCGTCTCTCTCCCTCCCACTCCGTCCCTCCCTCTCTCCCTTCCACTCTCTCACTCCATCTCTCTCTCCTTCCCACTCTCTCACTCCGTCCCTCACTCCCTCCCCCTCTCTCCCTCCCACTCCGTCCCTCCGTCCGTCCCTCCCTCTCTCCCTCCCACTCTCTCACTCCGTCTCTCTCTCCCTCCCACTCTCTCACACTGTCCCTCTTTCCCTCCCACTCTGTCTCTCACTCCATCTCTCTCTCCATCCGTCCCTCCCTCTCTCCCTCCCACTGTCTCACTCCGTCCCTCACTCCCTCCCCCTCTCTCCCTCCGTCTCTCTCCCTCCCACTCCGTCCCTCCGTCCGTCCCTCCCTCTCTCCCTCCCACTCTCTCACTCCATCTCTCTCTCCATCCCACACTCTCACTCCGTCTCTCTCTCCATTCCACTCTCTCACACTGTCTCTCTCCCTCCCCCTCTCTCACTCCATCTCTCTCACTCCATCCCTCTCTCCATCCCACTCTCTCACCCCATCCATCTCTCCCTCCCACTCTCTCACTCCGTCTCTCTCTCCCTCCCACTCTGACACTCCATTCCTCTCTCCATCCCACTCTCTCACTCCATCTCTCTCTCTCCCTCCCACTCTCTCACTCCATCTCTCTCTCCCTCCCACTGTCACTCCATTCCTCTCTCCGTCCCACTCTCTCACTCTGTCTCTCTCTCTCCCTCCCACTCTCTCACTCTGTCTCTCACTCCATTTCTCTCTCCGTCCGTCCCTCCCTCTCTCCCTCCCACTTTCTCACTCCGTCTCTCTCTCCATCCCACACTTTCACTCTGTCTCTCTCTCCATTCCACTCTCTCACTCTCTCTCCCTCCCCTCTCTCCATCCCCCCTCTCACTCCGTCTCTCTCTCTCTCCCACTCTCTCACTCCATCCCTCTCTCCATTCCACTCTCTCACCCCGTCCATCTCTCCCTCCCACTCTCTCACTCTGTCTATCTCTCCCACTCTCTCACTGTCTATTTCTCCCACTCTCTTACTCTGTCTCTCTCTCTCTCCCACTCTCTCACTCTGTCTCTCTCTCACCCTGCCCTCTCCTTTCCTCTCATGCATTCCCTCCTCTTTGCTGTCTTCCCTTCGCTGTTCCCCCTTGGTTTCCCTCTCCCCCTTGCCTTCATTCTCTCCGTCACTCTTTCATTCCTCTGTTCTCTTTAAGGTCGGTCACAGAGTGGCCCTCTTCCTACACTCATTCTCTCACCCCTCCCTTTCCTTACTCTCCTTCCCCCTCACTACTTCTCTTTTGCTTCCTCTTTCCCTCATTCTCTCACCACTTCCCTCAGTCTCTCCCTCCCTAACTCCCTCATTCCTGCATCCTCTCATTGTCCCCATCTATCCCAGCCTCATCTCTCTCACACCCTCCCTCCCACTTTTTCACTCTCCCCGTCTCTTTTGTCTCACTTCACACTCTCCCATTCTCAATCTCCCTCTCTTGCACCCTGTCCTCACCCTTGCTGCCTTCCCGGTTAACTGGTCGTGGTGTCAGTCCCCACCTCGTGTCAGAGGGAGGGCCTGTGGTGTCGGCATTGCCAGAGTTGCTCAACTGTGACCGACCTTAACTCGTCTCCCACTCTGTGACCAACCCTTATCTCGTCTCCCACTCTGTGACCGACCTTAACTGGTCTCCCACTCTGTGACCGAACCTTATCTCGTATCCCACTCTGTGACCGACCTTAACTGGTCTCCCACTCTGTGACCGAACCTTATCTCGTATCCCACTCTGTGACCGACCTTAACTGGTCTCCCACTCTGTGACCGAACCTTCACTCGTCTCCCACTCTGTGACCGACCTTAACTGGTCTCCCACTCTGTGACCGAACCTTCACTCGTCTCCCATTCTGTGACCGACCTTAACTCGTCTCCCACTCTGTGACCGACCTTAACTCGTCTCCCACTCTGTGACTGAACTTTGCTCCTCCCCCTCATTCTGTGCCCTTTCTCCCTCTCCCCCTCTCCCTCCCCTTCTCTCCCACCCCTCACCCCTCTCTCTTCCCCTCCCCCTCTCTCCCTCCCCCTCTCTCCCTCCCCCTCTCTCCCTCCCCCTCTCTCCCTCCCTCTCTCCCCCTTCTCCCTCTCTCTCCTTTCCCCCTTTCTCCCACCCCTCACCCCTCTCTCCCCCCTCCATCCCCTCCCCCCCTCTCTCCCCTGCTTCCTCTGCCTCTCTCCCACCCAGTAACTTTCTCTCACTGCCAGAAATTATCAGAATTGCCACATTCTGGAGAAAGCTGGTAGTTGAGTCCTTCCTTGTTTCTGTGACTGTGAATGCAGCCGTTGTAAGCAGCGCCCTGCCCTGCTCTTTGCACAATGATCCACAGTGTCTGAGAACTTCCTGTCTCACCTTGGCCCTGGAATCTGGAGCAACACACAATCTGCGGGACGTGCTCAGCTCGTCGAACAGCATCTGTGGTTTGGGGGTGGGGGGAGAGCGAGAGGGACAATTTTACTCCTCTATTGTGGGAGACTATTTGCCCGACACCTGCCCCCTAGGCCTGAGTCAACGTAGTAGTAGTAGTGGGAGACCGGAAGGGCAGGGTCTGCTGACCCTGGAGCAGAGCAGGCCGTGGGGGCAGGTTTGCTGGGGGTGTCGCGCCCCTCCCAATCCACAGCCTAGAGCCGATAGACCATCCCCATCCGCACCCTCACGCCCCTCACCTCCACACACCTTTACGACCATGCCCTGGCTCCCAACATCCACCTGTCTCAGTGGATCAGATCACATCTGGGAGCATTGAGGGGGTTGGTGGGGGGATGAATAGCCCTCTAACAAGTCACCACTTGTCCTCCTTTGCTCCAAAGAGAAACGCCCTAATCTGTTCGACGTAGCCTCACGTTCGCTAGTTTGCATTCTGGCAAGTCACCTCCAGACCCTGCCTTCCTTCCAGTCCTGAGGAAGGGACCCAACCCGAAACATTGTCTCTTCATTACTCCCACAGACACTGTCCGAAGCAGAGTTCCTCCAGCACATTATGCAGCCGCACCCTCCCTGGTTAACCCCGCACGTTGATAGAGTTACAGAGCACTTCAGTACAAAACCAGGCCCTTCAGCCCATCACTGATCCTATCCCTGAAACCACCTCTTCCATGTTCTGTCCATGGTAAATCCATTCTGTCAGCACCTCGCCCATCCCTTGTGGATCTACAGACAGAGGATGGCCACACTGATCAGTAACAGGACTGTTCTCCCACTGTGTATCTTATTCTCCCTCCGTATGTACTTGCGAATCTCTTAGGATTCATCCTTACCTTATCTGACAAAGTAACTCTGCTCTCATGATTGGATCTTCATTCCCCCACCCCCCACCCCACCGTGCATCTGTGATTGAGAATGTGTTTTTATGTTTGCGTGAGTGTGCGTGTCTGTGTCTGTATGTGTGGTGTGAATATGCAGTGCCTATAAAAGTATTCACCTTCCCCACCACCCTTGGAAGTTTTCATGTTTTATTATTTTACAGCATTGAATCACAGTGGATTTAAATTGTCTTTTTTGACACTGACCAACAGAAAAAGTCACTCTCGTGTCATGGTGGAAACAGATCTTGACAAAATTATCAAAATTAATTACAAAAATAAAACACAAAATAATTGACAGCATAACTATTCACCCCCTTTAATATGGTACAACAAATCATCACTGGTGCAGCCAGTTTTACAAGTCACATAATTAGTTAAATGGAGATCCCCTGTGTGCATTCAAGGTGTTTCAATTGAATGTAGTAAAATACACCTGTATCTGGAAGGTCAACTCTAGTGAGTGAGCAACCTGGCAAAAACTACACCATGAAGATAAAAGAACACTCTAAGCAACTCTGTGAAAAAGTTATTGAAAAGCACAAGTCAGGAGATGGATACAAGAAAATTTCCAAGTCACTGAATATCCTTTGGAGTACAGTTAAGGCAATCATCAAGAAATGGAAAGAATATGCCCCAGCTGTAAATTTGCCTAGTGCAGGCCATTCTCAACATCTGAATGACTGTGCAAGAATGGGACTAGTGAGGGAGGCCATCAAGAGACCAATGACAACTCTGGAGGAATTACAAGCTTCAGTGGCTGAGGCGGGAGAGACCGTGCATATGACTGTTGCCCGGGTGCTTCACCGGTCACAGCTTTATGGGAGAGTGGCAAAGGGAAAGCCACTGTTGAAAAAAACTCACATGAAATCTCAGCTAGAGTTTGCCAGAAGGCATGTGGGAGACTCTGAAGTCGGCTGGAAGAAGGTTCTCTGGTCTGATTAAACCAAAATTGAGCTTTTGGACCATCAGACTAAACATTCACTTTCTAGATCTTTCTGTCTCTATCTCTGGAGACAGCTTATCTACTGATGTCTACTATAAGCCTACGGACTCTCACAGCTACCTGGACTATTCCTCTTCTCACCCTGTCTCTTGCAAAAATGCTATCCCTTCTCGCAATTCCTCCGTCTCCGCCGCATCTGCTCTCAGGACGAGGCTTTTCATTCCAGGATGAAGATGTCCTCCTTTTTTAAAGAAAGAGGCTTCCTTTCCTCCACTATCAACTCTGCTCTCAAACGCATCTCTCCCATTTCATGCACATCTGCTCTCACCCCATCCTCCCACCACCCGAGTAGGAATAGGGTACCCCTGGTCCTCACTTACCACCCCACCAGCCTCTGGGTCCAACATATTATTCTCCGTAACTTCCACCACCTCCAACGGGATCCCACCACTAAGCACATCTTTCCCTCCCCCCCCCCCCGCTTTCCGCAGGGATCGCTCCCTACGCGACTCCCTTGTCCATTTGTCCCTCCCATCCCTCCCACCGATGTCCCTCCCAGCACTTATCCGTGTAAGCGGAACAAGTGCTACACATGCCCTTGCACTTCCTCCCTCACTACCATTCAGGGCCCCAGACAGTCTTTCCAGGTGAGGCGACACTTCACCTGTGAGTCGGCTGGGGTGATTATACTGCGTCCGGTGCTCCCGATGTGGCCTTTTATATATTGGCGAGACCCGACGCAGACTGGGAGACCATTTCGTTGAACACCTACGCTCTGTCCGCCAGAGAAAGCAGGATCTCCCAGTTGCCACACATTTTAATTCCACATCCCATTCCCATTCTGATATGTCTATCCACGGCCTCCTCCACTGTAAAGATGAAGCCACACTCAGATTGGAGGAACAACACCTTATATTCCGTCTGGGTAGCCTCCAACCTGATGGCATAAACATTGACTTCTCTAACTTCCGTTAATGCCCCACCTCCCCCTCGTACCCCATCCGTCTCTCTCTCTCTCCTTTCTCTCCCTCTGTCCCTCTCACTATACCCCTTGCCCATCCTCTGGGCTTCCCCCCCTCCCCCTTTCTTTCTCCCTGGGCCTCCTGTCCAATGATCCTCTCATATCCCTTTTGCCAATCACCTGTCCAGCTCTTGGCTCCATCCCTCCCCCTCCTGTCTTCTCCTATCATTTCGGATATCCCCCTCCCCCTCCCACTTTCAAATCTCTTACTAGCTCTTCTTTCAGTTAGTCCTGAGGAAAGGTCTCGGCCCAAAACGTCGACTGTATCTCTTCCTAGAGATGCTGCCTGGCCTGCTGCGTTCACC
Organism: Mobula birostris; assembly: GCF_030028105.1. NCBI lineage: Eukaryota > Metazoa > Chordata > Chondrichthyes > Myliobatiformes > Myliobatidae > Mobula > Mobula birostris. The sequence continues at coordinate 174,438,617 of NC_092374.1, read as the reverse complement.
AGCAACTTTTATGTGTGTTGCTTGAAATTCCAGCATCTGCAGATTTCCTCGTGTTTGCAAGACTAAGCACTATGTTTGGTGCAAGCTAAACACTGCACATCATCAAAAACACACCATCCCTACCGTGAAGCATGGTGGTGGCTGCACCATGCTGTGGGATGCTTCACTGCAGCAGGCCCTGGAAGGCTTGTGAAGGTAGAGGGTAAAATGAATGCAGCAAAATACAGAGAAATCCTGGAGGAAAACCTGATGCAGTCTGCAAGAGAACTGTGACTTGGGAGAAGATTTGTTTTCCATCAATATAATGACCCCAAGAACCAAGACAAAGCTACACAGGAATGGCTTAAAAACAACAAAGTTGATGTCCTGGAATGGCCAAGTCAGAGTCCAGACCTCAATCCAATTGAGAATTTGTGGCTGCACTAAAAGGGCTGTTCACTCATGATCACCGTGCAATCTGACAGAGCTTGAGCAGTTTTGTAAAGAAAATAGGGAAAAATCGCCCTGTCCAGATATGCAAAGCTGATAGAGACCTATCCACATAGACTCAAGGCTGTAATTGCTGACAAAGGTACAACTACTAAATACTGACTTGAAAGGGGTGAATATTTATGCAATCAATTATTTCGTGTTTTATATTTGTAATTAATTTAGATCACTTTGTAGAGATCTATTTACACTTTGACAAAAAGAGAGTCTTTTTCCTGTTGGATCAGTGTCAAAAAAAGACAAATTAAGTCCACTGTGATTTTATGCTGTAAAACAATAAAACATAAAATCTTCTGGGGGGCGGGGTGAATACTTTTTATATGCACTGCCTGAGTGTGTCTGTGTGTGTGAGAGAGAGAATGTGAATGTGTGAGTGTGAATATATGTGTGACAGAGGAACTGTGTGAGGGTTTGTGTGAGAGTATGAATTTGTGAGTGTGTATGTGTGTCTGATCATACACCCCTGCAATCGCTCCACCCTCCTCCACCATACCAGCCCTCATTCCCTGAAAGAGGAAACTATTGATGAGCCCTGCTACTCTTTAGCAATCATTTGTTTCCCTGCAGGACCATCTTACCAGGAATTGAGCAACTTGTCTCAGCCATTGGCCGAGCACAGAGCCTATCGGAGGGCTGGCAGCCAACCAGACGGCTGGGAGTGTGGGGCGGGAGCGTGTCAGCCTACAATAGTGCTGGGGCTGGGCAGCTCACTCAGAGTGGCACCAGGACAGGTAGCTGGAGTTGTCCCAGGGCAGAGAACAGGACTGGTCCCAGGACATGGAAGCAGAGCAGAACAAGGACGGTAAACCAGATCTGTCCCAGGACAGCGAAGCAGACCGGGCTTGTGCAGTGGTTGGAGATCAGCAAACCAAGCTGATGGACAACAGTGAGGCACCGACAACAGGATTAGGCGAGAGCGGGACCTCTGGGCACAGGTCAGGGTCAAAGACGCCGAACAAAGTGCAGCAGTCACGGTTTGGCGGGGAGGGAGTATTGGCTGTCGGTCGGAGGGTTGTGGTGTAGAGGAAGAGGGAGGGGTACTAAGGGAGCCTCAAACGGTGGGACGGGAACTACTGAGGGAGCACCACAACGTGGGAGGGGCAGTACTGAAGGAGGGTCACTGTGAGAGGGTGGAAGGTTTTGCATAGGGTGATACTGTGCAACAGGTTTTAAGTTGTCCCACGACATGTCATCGTCCAGTTGTCCATTTTGTGGCCATGCGGAGTCAGTGTGAGGGGTTGCAGCCCCTGTCTGAATATCTGACGAAGCTGCTCCTCAAATTCTGGGTGCATTTCAGCCCCACTCTCCTGATGCAAGGGCAGTCAGTGCAGAGTGGGGTGGGTGACGGGTTACTGGGGATCTACTGGTGGGTGTGCTCTTGGTCCTGGCCAAATGGGTACATGAGTGTGTTTGTGAGAGAGAGAGAGACTGAGTTTGAATATGTGTGAGAGAGGCACTGAAAAAGCATGTGAATGTGAACATGTATGTGAGAGAGGAACCGTGTGCAAATTTGTGTGTGAGAGTGTATATGTGTGAGACAGAGGAAAAATGTGTGCGACTATGAATGTGTGTGAGAGAGAAACTGTGAATGTGTGTGTGAGAGGAACAGAGAATGTGTGAGTATGTATATGTGTGTGAGAGAGGAACGGAGAATGTGTGTGAGTGTGGGAGAGGAACAGAGAACGTGTGAGTGTGTATGTGTGTGAGAGAAACTGAGAATGTGTGTTTATGAATATGTGTGTATGCGTGTGGGTGTGTGTGTGTGTGTGTGTGTGTGTGTGTGTGTGTGTCTGTCTCTGTCTCTGTGTATGTGTCAGTACTGGGACCAGTCCGGTTCTCTGTACTGGAACCACTCTGGGTCTCTTAACTGAGACCACTCCGGTTCTCCGTACTGGGACCAGTCCGGGTCTCCGTTCTGGGACCAGTCCGGGTCTCCGTGCTGGGACCAGTCCGGTTCTCCGTGCTGGGACCAGTCCGGTTCTCCGTGCTGGGACCACCCCTGTTCTCCGTACTGGGACAACTCCAGCTCCCTGTCCTGGTGCCACTCTGAGTGAGCTGCCCATCGCCAGCACTATTGTAGGCTGATACACTCTTGCCCCACACTCCCGGCCATCTGGTTTGCTGCCAGCCCTGAGTGGTTCTGTGCTCAGCCAAAGGCTGATACAAGTTGCTCAATTCCTGATAACATGGTCCTGCAGGGAAACAAATGATTGCTAAAGAGTAGCAGTGTTCATTGACAGTTTCTTCTTTCAGGGAATGAGAGCTGGTATGGTGGAGGAGGGTGGGGGGGGGGTCAGGTACTGATATGGAGGGGGCAGGTGCAGAACAGGTGGAGACTAGAGCAGCTGAGATCAGATTGCTGAGCTGGAGCAGGTCCAAGAATGACAGGATTGAGGTTTCATAAAACTGTCCTAGAAATGACAGGGAGACAGATAGCTTGGAACAGGGAGGGTAGTGAGGGCAGGTTGTGAATGATCAGACATGAATGTACACACACACATACACATTCATACTCACACACATATGCTCACACTCACACATTCTTAGTTTCACATACTCACACAGTTCCTCACTCACACACGTATACGCACTGATACATTCTCTGTTCCTCTCACACACACGTTCACAGTTTCTCTCACACGCATATTCACACTCACACACACAAGTTCACTCAGCACCCCCCCGTCACACATGCTTGCACTCACACACATACAGTATTCACACTTGCACACATTTTCAGTTCCTCTCTCACACGCATATTCACACTCACACAGAGAACCGGAGTGGGTCAAAGTGCAGCAGTCAGGGTTTGGAGGGGAGGGAGTATTGGCTGTCGGTCAGAGGGTTGTGGTGTAGAGGAAGAGGGAGGGGTACTAAGGGAGCCTCTAACGGTGGGACGGGAACTACTGAGGGAGCACCGCAACGTGGGAGGGGCAGTACTGAAGGATGGTCACTGTGGGAGGGTGGAAGGTTTTGCATAGGGTGACACGGGTCCAGGCAGTGGGAAGAGCAAGCTGCCTGTCTGCCCCCTTTTGGGGTCATGTTCAAAGGAGCATGTGGTCACTATGGCTACAAAGTGGGATTTCCTGGAGTGATTGTCTACCCCCCCAGTGAATTGAGTATTATATAGATGGTAGTAACCATGTTTTAGTATGGAATTGTTTACGGTCTTGTAAATCCTTTATGTTTGGATTTTGGGTATTTTTTGTGTGAATATACTTCTGTAGTTTTATAGACAATAGGTGCAGCAGTAGGCCATTCGGCCCTTTGAGCCAGCACCGCCATTCACTGTGATCATGGCTGATCATCCACAATCAGTATCCAGTTCCTGCCTTATCCCCATAACCTTTGATTCCACTATCTTTAAGAGCTCTATCCATCTCTTTCTTGGATATATCCAGAGACTTGGCCTCCACTCCCTTCTTGGCAGAGCATTCCATATATCCACCACTCTCTGGGTGAAAAAGTTTTTTCTCAACTCCGTTCTAAATGGCCTACCCCTTATTCTTAAACTGTGGCCTCTGGTTCTGGACTCACCCATCAGCGGGAACATGCTTCCTGTCTCCAGTGTGTCCAATCCCTTAATAATCTTATACGTTTCAATCAGATCCCCACTCATCCATCTACAAACCCCATTTCCAGAAAAGTAGGGATATTTTCCAAAATGCAAGAAAAACAAAAATCTGTGATATGTTAATTCACGTGAACCTTTATTTAACTGACCAAAGTACAAAGAAAAGATTTTCAATGGTTTTACTGACCAACTTAATTGTATTTTGTAAATATACACAAATTTAGAATTTGATGGCTGCAACACACTCAACAAAAGTTGGAACAGAGTTAAAATAAGATTGAAAAGTGCACAGAATATTCAAGTAACACCGGTTTGGAAGACTCCACATTAAGCAGGCTAATTGGTAGCAGGTGAGGTATCATGACTGGGTATAAAAGTAGCGTCCATCAAAGGCTCAGTCCTTGCAAGCAAGGATGGGTCGTGGCTCACCCCTTTGTGCCAAAATTCGTGAGAGAATTGTTAGTCAGTTCAAAAGGAACATTTCTCAACGCAAGATTGCAGAGAATTTAGGTCTTTCAACATCTACAGTACATAATAATGTGAAAAGATTCAGAGAATTCAGAGACATCTCAGTGCGTAAAGGGCAAGGTCGGAAACCACTGTTGAATGCGCGTGATCTTCGAGCCCTCAGGCGGCACTGCCTAAGAAACCGTCATGCTACTGTGACAATTATAGCCACCTGGGCTCGGGAGTACTTCGGAAAACCATTGTCACTCAACACAGTCCGTCGCTGCATCCAGAAATGCAACTTGAAACTGTATTACGCAAGGAGGAAGCCATACATCAACTCTATGCAGAAACACCGGCGAGTTCTCTGGGCCCGAGCTCATCTCAGATGGACCGAAAGACTGTGGAACCATGTGCTGTGGTCAGATGAGTCCACATTTCAGCTAGTTTTCGGAAAAAACGGGCGTCGAGTTCTCCGTGCCAAAGATGAAAATGACCATCCAGATTGTTATCAGTGAAAGGTGCAAAAGCCAGCATCTGTGATGGTATGGGGGTGCATCAGTGCCCACGGCATGGGTGAGTTGCATGTATGTGAAGGTACCACTGACTCTGAGGCGTATATTAGGATTTTAGAGAGAAATATTTTGCCATCAAGGCGATGTCTCTTCCCAGGACGTCCATGCTTATTTCAGCAGGACAGTGCCAGACCACATTCTGCACGGGCTACAACAGCGTGGCTTTGTAGACAGAGTGCGTGTGCTTGACTGGCCTGCTGTCAGTCCAGATCTATCTCCTATCGAAAATGTATGGTGCATCATGAAGAGGAGAATCAGACAATGGAGACCACGGACTGTTGAGCAGCTGAAGTCTTATATCAAGCAAGAATGGACAAAATTTCCAATTGCAAATCGACTACAATTAGTATCCTCAGTTCCAAAACGATTAAAAAGTGTTATTAAAAGGAAAGGTGATGTAACACAATGGTAAACATGCCTCTGTCCCAACTTTTGTTCAGTGTGTTGCAGCCATCAAATTCTAAATTTGTGTATGTTTACAAAATACAATTAAGTTGGTCAGTAAAACTATTGAAAATCTTTTGTTTGTACTTTTGTCAGTTAAATAAAGGTTCACGTGAATTAACATATCACAGATTTTTGTTTTTATTGCACTTTGGAAAATATCCCAACTTTTCTGGAAATAGGGTTTGTAGGTTCCAGTGTTTTGTAAAAATAGGGGAGCATCAGACTGGGGGAGGCAGGGCAGACTTGTTTCTTTTAAATTCTCTAAATCTATGGGAAGCATCAGTGACTTAGGCCCAGAACAAGAACCCAGACAGATCCCAGATGGAGATCCTAGGCAGAGATGGCGGTCGGACCCAGGCATGACTTCCCGGACCGAGTGCCTAGACTGAGATCGCAGATGGATCCCAGAGGGTGTAGACTGATCCCAGCTGGAGGTCCTAGACTGAGACACCAGGAGATCACTACACTGAAATCCCAGAATGAGACCCGAGACAGAGACGCCAGACCGACGTCCTGTGGTCAGGTCTGTCCTAACCAGACGGAGATGCCAGGCAGAAATGCAGAGGCACTCAGTCAACGACAATGACTTGGCATGTCACCAGCCACATGGCCCCTCACGCCCCCAACCCCCCCCCACACACACAGGTACCCCAACATCCCCACTGTCAGGTGGGTGCTGACCCTTTCACCCCAATCCCCCCTCGGTCCATTCCCCCTACCCCCCCCAGAATGGGACCTGCCCACTCAGCGTGATCGGAAGGCTGTGTGAGGGGAGGCAGGGATCTCCGACCCAGGTGCTTATCCTCGGGGCATTACTGCCGTATCCCTCCACACCTCCTGTCTTATCCTGGGCTTCCTCCCCATGGCGATTCTGGATCCTGGAACCTAAAGGTGGGAGGGTGCCTCTCCATCACTGCCCACCCTGGGAACCACTTTAGCCTCTCCTCCCCCTCAGGCAGCCCCTCCTTGATGGATCAGCCCCTGACGTGTCGTGTCTCCCCGCAGCCAGTCAAAGACCCTCCGCCCGGTGCGACTGAAGAACTGGGACAGTGGCAGCCTGAACTACGACACCCTCCACCTGCAGGCCCTCCAGGTGTGGGGATGGGAACGGGGGCTGGTGGGAATTGGGGAGAGAGGGTCGGAGAATAGGAGGCTGGGATGGGGGAGGTGGAGAGGGAGCTGGAGAGTAGCGGGGTGGGGGGAAGGAATGGATGGGGAGGTGGCAGATGGGTGTGAGGGGTGAGCTTTGAGGGCGGGAATGGGGGGCAGTGGGTTGTTATCATCCTGCTCTGGTCTCATCTTCCCAGTCTCCCCTCCCCGCTTCAACCACCTCCCCTCCCCTTTCTCTCCCATCCCACCCTCTCCCATCCCTCCTTTCTCCCACCCCTCTCTCTCCCAACCCTCCCCTCCTCTCCCCCTCATCTCCCCCTCTCCCTCTCCCTCCCCTCTCCCCCTCCCTCCCTCCCTCTCCCCCTCCCCTCCTCCCTCTCCCCCTCCCCTCCCTCCTCTCCCCTCCCCTCCCTCTCCCTCCCCATCTCTCTCCCCTCCCCTCTCCCTCTCTCCCCTCCCCTCTCCTCCTCTCCCCTCTCCCTCTCTCCCCTCCCCTCTCCTCCTCTCCCCTCTCCTCTCCTCCCCTCCCCTCTCCCTCTCCTCCCCCTCCCTCTCCTCCCCCTCCCCCCCTCCTCCCCCTCCCCCTCCCCCTCCCCCTCCCCCTCTCCCTCCCCCTCCCCCTCCCCCTCCCCTCCCCTTCTCCCTCTCCCTCCCCTCCCCTTCTCCCTCTCCCTCCCCTCCCCTCCCCTCCCCTCTCCCTCTCCTCCCCTCTCCCTCTCCTCCCCTCCCCATCTCCCCCTCTCCCCCCTCCCCTTCCCCCTCTCCTCCCCCTCTCCCCTTCCCCCTCTCCTCCCCCTCTCCCTCTCCCCTCTCCCCCTCTCCCCCTCTCCCCCTCTCCCCCTCCCCCTCTCCCCCTCTCCCCCTCTCCCCCTCCCCTCTCCCTCTCCCCCTCCCCCTCCCCTCTCCCTCTCCCCCTCCCCCTCCCCCCTCCCTCTCCCCCTCCCCCTCCCCCTCCCCCTCCCCCTCTCCCCATCCCCCTCCCCCTCTCCCCCTCCCTCTCCCTCTCTCCCCCTCCCCCTCTCCCCCTCCCTCTCCCCCTCCCCCTCTCCCCCTCCCCCTCCCCTCCCCTCCTCTCTCCCTCTCCCTCTCCCTCCCCTCCTCTCTACCACCCCTCTGAAGCACCTTCATAACTCCAAAAGACTGAGGTTGGGTAAAATACTGAAAAGCTTTTATTTGCTGTACAATACGACCTCCACGGTGAGTGTCTGCCCCCGGACTGAGGGGGAGGGGCAAGGCGAAACACTTTTATACAGGAATCTGTGAGAGGAGCCACAGGGGCAGTCAGCAGAGGGACGTGTCCAGGCAGTTAACCCAGTTACAACATATATATGGTTTACCATACCCTCCTCTCTCCCCCGTTTCCCCCGCTCTGTGGTCTGACCTGCTACTTGTGACTACAGACATGTCCGTGTTCGAACGTCCGGTGCCTGGGCTCCCTTGTCTTTCCAAGCACCGCCACCCCCGTGCTGGGCAACGGGCACCAGCAGCAGCTCCATCGCCGAGCCGCGGACCTCCTGCTCAGCTACTACACCAGCATCAACAGGTGGGCCGGAGAAGCGGGGGGAGAGGGGACATGGCTGGCCATGGGGGGTGTGGGGGTGTGAGGTGCTGAGGATGTTGAGAGGTGTGGGTTGTGGGAAGTGTAGGATGGCGAAGGTGTGCGGGGGAACAGGAGGGGAGGGTGGAGTAGGAGGTGAGGAGGAATGGGGTGTGCGCAGTCGTGTGGGCGGTCAGGGGAGAGGAAGGTGTGTGGTAAGTGAGGAGGGTCAGTGTGGGGGGTCTCATTGACAGGGAGGGCTGCACATACCCGTGGGTGTTCTCCTCTGACCACTGTTGTCCAGGGCTGGGTCCCCTGCCCACCAGCAGCGGTGGGCCGAGGTGGAGAAGGAGATCGAGCAGACGGGCACCTATCAGCTCACCTCCACGGAGCTCACCTTCGGGGCCAAGCAGGCCTGGCGTAATGCCGTCCGCTGCGTGGGGCGCATCCAGTGGACGCGGCTGCAGGTCAGTGTGCCCGCCCTCCTTCACCCTGAACGCCGGCCTCCTCCGTCCCACCACCGAATGGCGCCCTACTCCCAAACACCGAATCCCCATTCCTCCTCACTGACCATAGCACCCCCTCAGTACCATTCCCCAAACAAAACCTCTCCTCCATCTCCTCTCCTTCATCACGCTCCCTTCAGTTCCTCTGTTATCTCCTCCCTCCGCACCCTCCTCCCACACCCCTCACAGCCCACCCACCCTCATCAGTCACACTGGCCCCTTTCCTCATCACTCCCACCTCCTGCTCAACTCCCCTTCCCCCCACACTCTCTCTAGCCCCTCACCCTTCCCTCCTGCCACAGTCTCTGCATCCTCCCCCATCCCAGTTGTTAACCTTCCCTTCTGTGCTCTCACATCTCACACCCTCACACCTCGTTTTCTCCCCCCACCCACCCTCTCTCACACACACACACACACACATGCCCACACACACACACACACACACACACCCGCGCACCCACCCCTCATGCTCTCCCTTCACGGTCTTCCCCCTCCCAACAGCTCTTTGACGCCCGTGACTGCAGTTCGGTGCAGGAAATGTTCAACTCCATTTGTAACCACATCAGATACTCGACCAACAAGGGCAATATCAGGTAAGTTCCTTTCCTCGCTTTGCAAATCCTCGCATCCCCGAGCATTTAAGTTGCCCTACCAGACTCCGGCGCAACCAGTCAGGACGCTTTCCACTGCACTTCCATCGATGTTTATTAGAGTGGTCGGTGACAAACCGAACCTCCTAAGAAAGTCGAGACGCCAGCATGTTTTCCTTGTGTTTGCATCCTTATGCTGGGCCCAGCACAGGTAATCCAATATGTTGCCAACAGGAATTTAAAGTTGCTGACTCTCTCCACGGTTGGTCACCCAGTGTAGACTGATACATGGTCACCCTCCTTCCCCGTTCTGAAATCAACAATCAGCTCTTTGGTGTTGCTGACAATCAGCGAGTGGTTGCCGTCCTGGAACCACTGAACCAGGTATCCTGTATGTTGACTCATCGGTGCCTGTAATTTGTCCAACAACAGTAGAGTCCTTGGCGAATTTGAAGATGGCATTGAAGCTGTGACAAGTGTGTATAGAGCAGGGGTAGGTAACCTACGGCCCACGAGCCAGATCCGGCCCGCGAGCGATTTTTCCTTATTCTGAGTGTTTCACGCGACCACACTGATGGACGTGCATGGCATCTTGTTACACTGGCCCCAGGTTCCATTTTGTTCCAAACCAAGCACTGGTATATACGAATGACGGGAAGGCAGACTACTCTATTAATATGTATTAGATACTCTCCATGCAAGCACAGGTTTTCAGATGGGATCGTTCAAATCTGTAAACAGAAACAGCGTCACTGTGTTTTAACAAGAAATCCACGCTAAATATCCAGATATTTACATGTGCTACGATACTTGTTGAATAACTCGTGTTTCGAAATGAAATCAAAGAAAAAAATTCCAATGGCAATGAATACAAAACGCAGGAGGGTAGACACTGAGTGCTGAAATTTCCAAGACACTTGGACACTAGATTACTTCTTCATCGAGCAAGCTGGGAAACCAGTTTGTCTCATTTGCCTAGAAAATGAGACAAAGGTCCAAGAATTGAGAAAAGGGTTTTCATTTCGTTTTGCTGATTTTCGCTTGCATGCAAATGAGTTCAAGCTGTTTGCTACTCCATTTGACGTGGAAGTGGATCAGAAATTTTTCAAATGGAATTGATTGAGATGTGGTGTGACGACATATTGAGATTGAAATTTCATTCTGAAGATGTGTCAGTGCTTGACTTCCATAGGAAATATATTCATCCAAGTGGGAAGTATCCTAACTTAGTGGACCATGCAAAAAAGATGGCATCATTGTTTGGCAGCACTTAGCTGTGTGAGCAATTATTTTCAAAAATGAAGCACACCAAGAACCATTTGAGAACAAGATTGACTGATGCCCATCTGGATAATGTCTTGCTCTTGGCATCAACAAGTCTGACACCCAATATTGAGAAGCTTTCAAACAACAAACAGCATCAAGTTTCACATTGATTTATTGACTGTTTGCATTAAAATTTTCTTTTTTATTATACTTAATTTACCACCATTCAATGCATCATGTTCATACGTTTTATGTTTAAAGATTATTTGTGACCTTTTAGTAGATTCAAAAGATGCCTTGATTGAAATAAATTGCAACTAAATTGAATTCTTTGATTACTAATTGGCATCCTTGGTTAAGCACAAATGATTTTCTAGCATGTGTTATTCATTAATTTGAGGCAGAACATAACTAGATGTATTTAAATGGATAATTCCCATATTTCAAGTTTTTTATGGCATTTATCTGGCCCACCGTCCGCTCATTACAGAGGTAAAAAGGTTGCTGACCCCTGGTATAGAGAGTAGAGCAGGGGGCTGAGAATGCAGCCTTAAGGTGCGTGTATGTTGATGGTCAGTGAGGAAGGATGTTGTTACCAATCTTCTCTCAGATCTGCTGATATGGAACTCGAGAATCGAGCTGCAGTGTGAGAAACAGACAAGAGAAAATCTGCAGAAGCTGGAAATCCGAGCAACACACACAAAATGTTAGAGGAACTCAGCTGGCCAGGCAGCATGTATGGAAAAGAGTACAGTCGACGTTTTGGGCCAAAACCCTTCGGCAGGACTGGAGAAGAAAGCTGAGGAATAGATTTAAAAGACATGGATAGACATATCAGAATGGGAATGGGAAGTGGAATTGAAATGGGTCCACTGGGAGATTCCACTTCTTATGGTGAACGAAGTGTAGGTGCTCGGTGAAGCAATCTGCAATTTATGTTGGGTCTCACCGATATACAGGAGGCCACACCGGGAGCACCGGATACAGTTTATGACCCCAGCAGACTCACAGGTGAAGTGTCGCTTCAACTGGAAGGACTGCTTAGGGCCCTGCTTAGTGAGGGAGGAGGTGTAGGGACAGGTGTAGCACTTGTTCCGCTTGCAAGGATAAGTGCCAGGAGGGAGATCAGTGGGAAGAGATGGAGGGACAAATGGACAAGGGAGTTGCATAGGGAGCGATCCCTGTGGGAAGCAGAAAGTGCGGGGAGGTAAAGATGTGTTTGGTGGTAGGATACCGTTGGAGGTGGCAGAAGTTTTGGAGAATTATGTGCTGGACGTGGAGGCTGGTGGGGTGGTAGCTGAAGACAAGGGGATCCCTATCCCTGGTAGGGTGGCAGGAGGATGGGGTAAGAGCAGACACGCATGAAATGGAAGAGATGCGGTTGAGGGCAGCGTTGATGGAGGGCCCCTTCCCTTTCATCTATCACCTTGTGTTTCCCTCTACCCTCCCCATACCTTTAAAATCTACACCTCAGCATTTTCTCTCCAGTCCTGCCGAAGGATTTCAGCCTGAAACGTCAACTATTTATTTCCATAGACGCCGCCTGGCCTGCTGAGTTCCTCCAGCATTTTGTGTGTGTTGCAGAGGGAGATACAGAGGTTCATGTCTTGCAGCTTGATGGTGAGTTTGGATGGGGAGACAGAGTTGAACGCTAAGCCGCAGTCAATGAACAGCAGTTCCTGTTGACCAGGAGATCGCGAAGAGCATGAAGAGCCAGAGGAGTTGCATCTGTTGTTGGCCTGTTGTGGTCAGCATATTGGAGTGGGTCCAGGTCATCTCTGAGGCAGCAGGTGTTCATACCATAACCAACACCTCAGTGCACTTCCAGGTCACTGCGCTCTTCGTGGCCACTGGTACAACGTGTGGCTTTGTGAAGCAGGTGGAAACCTCAGACTACTGACGCAATACGTTGAATGTGCCCATAAGAACTCCAGCTGGCTGGTCCACACAAGTCTTCAGTACTTAGCCAGGTACACTGTCTGGGCCAGACGCCTTTTGTGGATTCACCCCCCGGATGGATACTTGGAAGTTGGACTTGTACGGGTGTGCCATAGTTCTTCCTATCGAAGTGTGTATGAAAAACATTGAGCTTATCCAGAAGAAATGGTTGTTTCCACTTATGCTGACCAACCTTGCCCAGTGGGAAGTCACATTGTGCAGCCCTGCCACAATTGTTGAGCATCAGTCTCTGATTCCAGTTTAGTCGCAATTGTCTCTTCATGCTTGCAGTGGCTTTCCGGATGTCATACCTGGGCCTATGAGACCATTAGACCATAAGATATAGGAGCAGAATCAGGCCATTTGGCCCATCAAGTCTGCTCTGCCATTTTATCATGGCTGATCCAAATTTCCTCTCAGCCCCAGTATCCTCACTTCTCCCCGTATCTCTTCATGCCCTGACTGATCAAGAATATATCAACCTCTATCAACAGGACAAGATAGGACAAAGTCAGCATGGTATCCTTCAGGGAAAATCCTGCCTGACAAACCTGTTGGAATTCTTCAAGGAGATTGCATGTAGGATAGATAAAGGGGATGCAGTGGATGTTGTATATTTGTACTTTCAGAAGGCCTTTGACAAGGTGCCACACATGAGGCTGCTTACCAAGTTAAGAGCCCATAGTATTACAGGAAAGTTACTAACGTGGTTAGAGCATTAGCTGATTGAAAGAAGGCAGTGAGTGGGAATAAAAAGAAACTTGTCCGGTTGTCTGCCAGTGACTAGTGGTGTTCCGCAGGGGTTGGTGCTGGGACCACTTCTTGTTATGTTGTATATCAGTGATTTAGATGATGTTTATAAATTCGTGGAGGGGCGGGTAGTGTTGAAAAAACAGGTAGGATGCAGAAGGACTTAGACAGACTCGGAGAATGGGCAAGAAAGTGGCAAATGAAATATAATTTTGGAAAATTCATGGTCATGCACTTTAGTAGTAGAAATAAATGTACAGACTATTATCTTAATGGGGAGAAAATCCAGGAATCTGAGATACAGAGGGTCTTGTGAGTCCTTGTACAGAACACCCTAAAGGTTAACTTGTAGGTTGAGTTGGTGGTGAGGAAGATAATGCAATGTTAGCATTCATTTCAAGAGGTCTAGAATACAAGAGCAAAGATATGATAATGAGGCTTTATAAGGCACTGGTGAGGCCTCATCTTGAGTATTGTGAACTGTTTTGGGCCCCTCACCTTAGAAGAGATGTGTTGGCATTGGAGAGGGTCCAGAGGAAGTTCACAAGGATGATTCTGGGAATGAAAGGGTTATCATATGAGGAACGGTTGATGGCTCCTGGTCTGTACTCGCTGGAATTTAGAAGATTGGGGGGGGGGGTCTCATTGAAACCTTTTGAATGTTGAAAGGCCTAGACAGGGTAGATATAGAAAGGATGTTTCCCATGGTGGGAGAGTCTAGGACAAGAGGGCACAGTCTCAGGACAGAGGGGTGCCCTTTCAAAACAGAGATGCGGAGAAATCTCTTTAGCCAGAGGGTGGTAAATTTTTTGGAATTTATTGCCATATGCAGCTGTGGAGGCCAGGTCATTGGGTGTACTTAAAGCAGAGATTGATAGGTTCTTGACTGGGCACAACAAAGGTTATGGGGAGAAGGCCGGGAACTGGGGTTGGTGGGGAGAGAAAAAAAGGATCACCCATGATTGAATGGTGGAGCAAACTCGATGGGCCAGATGGCCTAATTCTGCTCCTATGTCTTATAGTCTTATGGTCTAACTCATCAGGTCAGGCAGCACCTAAGGAAATGAATAAGCAGTTGATGTTTTGGGCTGAGACCCTTCATCAGGACTGGAAAGGAAGGGGAGAAGTCAGAGTACGAAGGTGGGGGAGGGAGGAAAGAAGTACAAGGTAGCAGGTGATAGGTGAAATCGGAGGAGGGGTGGTTGAAGTAAGGAGCTGGGAAGTTGATTGTTGAATGAGATAAAGGGCTGGAGGAGAGGGAATCTGATGGGAGAGGATTGAAAACCATGGAAGAAAGGGAAGGGGAGGAGCACCAGAGGGAGGTGATGGGTAGGTATGGAGATAGGTGAGAGAGGGGAATGGGGAATGATGATGGGGGGGTGGTGGAGGCAGTTGTAGGAAGTTCGAGAAATTGATGTTCATGCCATCAGGTTGAAGGCTACCCAGATGGAATATAAGGTGTTGCTCCTCCAACCCAAGGGTGGCCTCATTGCAGCAGTAGATGTTGGAATGGGAAGTGGAATTGAGGTTTATTATTACTGACTTATGTTATGAAATTTACAGGCAGGAGTATAGTGCAAGACAAAAATACTGAAAGTATTTTTTACATTACTCTAAGTATTTATTGATAAATTGCGCAGAAGTGGAATAGTGAGACTGAGTTCATGGACCATTCAGAAATCTGATGGCAAAGGTGAAGAAGCTGTTCCTAAAACATTGAGTGTGGGTCTTCAGGCTCCTGGATCTCCTCTCTGGTGGTAGTAATGAGGAGGGCATTTTCTGGATGGCAAGTGTCCTTAATAATGGATGCTGCCTTTTGAAGAAGTTCTCAATAGTGGGGAGGATTGTGCCTGCTGTCTGAGTACACTGAATTCAGTTATGTCTGCTGATGAATTCTTAATTGTGGTCCAGTCCACTGACTTTCTCTTCATGATTTTTATAAATGACCTCGATGAAGAAGTGGAGGGATGGGTTAGTAAGTTTGCTGATGACACAAAGGTTGGGGGTGTTGTGGATAGTGTGAAGGGCTGTCAGAGGTTAAAGCAGGACATCGATAGGATGCAAATACTAGGCTGAGAAGTGGCAGTTGGAGTTCAATCCAGATAAGTGTGAAGTGGTTCATTTTGGCAGGTCAAATATGATGGCAGAATATTGTATTAATGGCAGTGTGGAGGATCAGAGAGATCTTATGGTCCAAGTCCATAGGACACTCAAAGTTGCTGAGTAGGTTGACTGTGTGGTTAAGAAGGCAAACGATGTATTGGCCTTCATCAACCGTGGGACTGAGTTCAAGAGCCGAGAGGTAATGTTGCAGCTATATAGGACTCTGGTCAGACCCCACTTGTACTGTGCTCAGTTCTGGTCACCTCACTACAGGAAGGATGTGGAAACTATAGAAAGGGTGCAGAGGAGATTTACAAGGATGTTGCCTGGATTGGGGAGCATGCCTTATGAGAATAGGTTGAGTGAACTCGGCCTTTTCTCCTTGGAGCGACGGAAGATGAGAGGTGACCTGATAGAGGTGTATAAGATGATGAGAGGCATTGATTGTGTGGATAGTCAGAGGCTTTTTCCCACAGCTGAAATGGCTAGCATGAGAGGGCAGAGTTTTAAGGTGTTTGGAAGTTGGTACAGAGGAGATGTCAGGGGTAAATTGTTTACACAGAGAGTGGTGAGTTCGTGGAATGGGGTGGTGGAGGCGGAAATGATATGATCTTTTAAGGGACTCCTGGATAGGTACATGGAGCTTAGAAAAGTAGAGGGCTATGGGTAAGCCTAGGTAGTTCTAAGGTAAGGACATGTTCGGCAGAGCTTTGTGGGCCGAAGGGCCTGTATTGTTCTGTAGGTTTTCTATGTTTCTGTGACTTGAATTCCCTCCTCTGCTTCTCCTGTCCAGCTCTGTGTCACTATCTACACTAGTGCTGTGCTCCTCAGTCTCGGTGGGCAGAGAGAGGGAGCAAAGCCACGCAGCCGGATTTAATACGATGCGGGTGTTACTGATGCTGTATGGGATGCTCTGGTGTTGCAGGAGATGTGTTGATAGTTGGGCTGAGACTTCTCCAAGTTGCCTGATCAAAGTCTCCTGCCTTGATACGTTAAGCATCAGGGTACGCCTCTTTGTTCCGGTCAATGGCAGCGCACAGGTGCCCCAGTGCCAGCTTGCTGCCTGTCTGGGGTGTGCTGCAGACTGCGGTCATGGTAACAGTGGGGAACTACTCGCAGGAGGCAGAGCAGTCAGCACTTCAGTGCCAGATGGTCTGGGTGAGGTGGAGAGGGCAGGTACAGGACTGGGGCAAGCCCACCGTGTCCATATGCCACAACGAGATATCATAAACTGGAAGCTGCCACTTTTTCCCTATTCAGGAGACCATTGGAAGCAACTTCTCCCCTGGGCTGTGAGATTGCCGAATTCCCTGCCACTACCCTGTTCTCATCATGTTTGAAGCTCCAATAGCGTTATGCTGCTTACTTTTTGACTTGGGTTGTAATTGCATCTTATTACTTGTCAATTCCTTTGTGTTAGTATTATTTTTTGTGTTGTGTTACATGAACTGTTGTGCACCTTGGTCCGGAGGAACATTGTTTCGTTTGGTAGTTGAATGACTATAGACATGAACTTGACTTGACCTGATGGGGTGAATTGTAAACCCCTCAGGCTGGAGCGCTGTGTTAGTTGGTGGTGATGGACGTGGCCTTCTTGAGGAAACACCTTTTGAAGATGTCTTTGCTGGTGGGAAGGATCTTGCCCGTGAAGACGCTGGCTGTCTAAACCCTCTGCAGTTTCTGTCAATCTTGCACGTACCCTGTCTTGAGGAGAATGAGGGAGCTTCGAGTGTTTCCCTGTATAGTCCTGACATGGGGAGGGAGTGAGGAAGCCCCCTCAGTTTTAGCCTGTGTACCCAACCTTGGTGAGGGACTGAGGGACCTCCCTTTTTTGTTACTTTGTCTATCCAGTCCTGCAGAAGGGGAGTGACTGAACTCCCCATGTTATTCTGTGTACCCCAGTCCCAGGGATTGAGGTAGTTTCCCGTGTATTACCCTATATGCCCCAGTCCCACAGAGTGAGGTAGATTCCCGTGTATTACCCTATATACCCCAATCCCAGGGACGGAGGCAGCTCCTGTGAGTTACCCTATATACCCTAGTGGAGGGAGTTCTCCTTGTTACTCAGTGTACCCCAGTCCGAGGGAGCGAGGGAGTTCTGCCACCCACACTCTGTCCCTACCCTTACTGTCTGCTGTGTTCCAGGTCTACCATCACCGTCTTCCCTCAGAGGGCAGAGGGGAGGGGAGATTTCCGAATCTGGAACAGCCAGTTCATCCGGTATGCGGGCTTCCCACAGGAGGACGGCACTGTGCTGGGCGATGGGGCCAACGTGGAGCTCACTGAGGTAGGAGGAGGAGGGGGAGGGGGAGGGGGGAAGGGTGGCTTCCAGAATCTGGGTGGCAGGTTGGGGAGATCCACAAGCTCTCCAGGGATCCAACCTGGGTCTGTGGGTGGCTGAAGGACAGAATCGGGGTGTGAAGCAGTGTAGCGTACGGGTGGGGTATGTGCAGCATACGGCTGGGGTATGTGCAGCGTACAGGTGGGGTATGTGCAGCGTACGAGTGGGGTATGTGCAGCGTACGAGTGGGGTATGTTACAGGGGAGTCTGGGCTGCAGTGAAGGGGTGGGGGTGGTGATGTGGGAGTGCGGAGGGTGTTTGTGGATGTGGGTCAGGGTCTGTAGCATTGTCAATTGGGTAGGGGTGTCTGTGTGGGCTAGGGATTTGTGGGTGGGGATGGGGGTGGGTGTGGGTGCGGTGTGGGGGTGGGTTGGGGGTGTGTAAGTGTAGGAAACGAGTGTGATTGTGTGGGTGGGGTCAGGGATGTGTACCTGAGACTTGGATGGTGTGTGGAGCAGGTGTGGGTATGTGGGGCAGGTGTATGTGTGTGGGGGAGAGGTGTGTGTGTGGGGGAGAGGTGTGTGTGTGGGGAGAGATGTGTGTGTGGGGAGAGGTGTGTGTGCGGGGGGAGAGGTGTGTGTGTGTGGGGAGAGGTGTGTGGGGGAGAGGTGTGTGTGTGTGGGGGAGGAGGTGTGTGTGTGGGGGGGAGAGTTGTGTGTGTGGGGAGAGATGTGTGTGTGGGGAGAGGTGTGTGCGGGGGGAGAGGTGTGTGTGTGGGGAGAGGTGTATGTGTGTGTGGGGAGAGGTGTATGTGTGTGTGTGGGGGGAGAGGTGTATGTGTGTGTGTGGGGGGAGAGCTGTGTGTGTGGGGGAGAGGTGTGTGTGGGGGGAGAGAGGTGTGTGTGTGGGGGAGAGGTGTATTTGTGGGGGGAAGTGCATTTGTGTGTGTGTGTGTGTGTGAAAGAGATAACATGTCCTTGTTACCTCACATTGCCTTTTGTCGCTCCCAGAGAATGTGTTGTAGGGGCTGGAGAGAGACATGAATTTGGGGTATGGAATGGGGTATGACGCTGAGATATGTTAATATGGAGTGTCAGAGTGTGATGAGGGGTAATTTGAGGTGAGGTTTGAAGCACTGGGGCGTAGTAGTGAGGAGTTGATGTTAAGTGATACCGATGTGCGTTGAGAGTGAGGATCGGTGGGTTTATGAAGGGATGAGTTGGGAGTGAAGATCGTTGTGTTAATGAGAGTGTGAGTCGGAGTGAGAATCAGTGGATTAATGAGTGTGTGGTGTTGGGAATGAAGATCGGAGTGTTAATGAAGGGATGAGTTGGGAGTGCCGATCGGTGTGTTAATCAGAATGTGAGTTGGGAGTGAAGATCGGTGAGTTGGGAGTGAAGATTGGTGTGTTAATGAAGGGATGAGTTGGGAGTGAAGATCGGTGTGTTAATGAATGTGAGTTGGGAGTGAGGAGCGGTGAGTTGGGAGTGAAGATCGGTGTGTTAATGAAGGGATGAGTTGAGAATGAGGATCGCTGGGTTGGGAGTGAAGATCGGTGTGTTAATGAAGGGATGAGTTGGGAGTGAAGATCGGTGGGTTAATGAAGTGGTGAGTTGGGAGCCACCATTCCCACTCTCTCCCCTTTCGCCTACCCACAGGACATGCTGTGTGATGAAGGCGGTTGAAGGGAGGGCTTGGAGATAGGGTGAGATGGGAGTTGGGGAGTGTTGGGTAAGGTGGTGTGTGAAGGTATGAGCTGGCAATGTACGCTGATGTGGTGCCTGTCAACATTCCCATTCCCTCCCCACCCACAGCTCTGCCTGCGTCTGGGCTGGAACCCGGTCCGCAGTCGGTTCACGGTGCTGCCCCTGCTGCTCCAGGCCAATGGAGAAGACCCTGAGCTCTTCGAGATCCCCCCGGAGCTGATCCTCGAAGTCCCCATTCAGCACCCACAGTGAGTCACAGAATTCAGCGTGGAAACTGGCCCCTGGCCCAGTCCCTCATACACCCATCCTCGGTGTGAAAAGCTGTCCCCCAGCTCCTTTTAAATCTCACTCCCCATACCCCCATCCTGTGTGTGAAAACCAGTCCCCTAGGTCCCTTTAAATCTCATTCCCCATTCCCCCATCCTGTGTGAAAACCTGTCCCCCAGCCCCCTTTAAATCTCATTCCCCATACCCCCATCCTGTGTATGAAAACCTGACCCCAGGTCCCTTTAAATCTCATTCCCCATTCCCCCATCCTGTGTATGAAAACCTGACCCCAGGTCCCTTTAAATCTCATTCCCCATTCCCCCCATCCTGTGTGTGAAAACCTGTCCCCCAGGTCCCTTTAAATCTCATTCCCCATTCCCCCATCCTGTGTGTGAAAACCCCAGGTTCCTTTAAATCTCATTCCCAATACCCCCATCCTGTGTGTGAAAACCTGTCCCTTTAAATCTCATTCCGCATACCCCCCATCCTGTGTGTGAAAACCTGACCCCAGGTCCCTTTAAATCTCATTCCCCATTCCCCCATCCTGTGTGAAAACCTGTCCCCCAGCCCCCTTTAAATCTCATTCCCCATACCCCTCATCCTGTGTGTGAAAACCTGTCCCCCAGCTCCCTTTAAATCTCATTCCCCATACCCCCCATCCTGTGTATGAAAATCTGTCCCCTAGCTCCCTTTAAATCTCATTCCCCATTCCCCCATCCTGTGTATGAAAACCTGACCCCAGGTCCCTTTAAATCTCATTCCCCATACCCCTCATCCTGTGTGTGAAAACCTGTCCCCCAGCTCCCTTTAAATCTCATTCCCCATACCCCCCATCCTGTGTGTGAAAATCTGTCCCCTAGCTCCCTTTAAATCTCATTCCCCATACCCCTATCCTCTGTGTGAAAATCCCAGGTCCCTTTAAATCTCATTCCCCGTACCCCTCATCCTGTGTGTGAAAACCTGTCCCCCAGGTCCCTTTAAATCTCATTCTCCGTACCCCCATCCTAGGTGTGAAAAGCTGTCCCCCAGGTGCCTTTAAATCTCTGCCCTCCCACCTAAAGTCTCTGCTGTCTTGTTTGGGACTCCCCTATCCTGGGAAGACAACTGTGACCACTCACCCTGTCAAATCAAGTCAAGTCAAGTTAAGTCACTTTTTATTGTCATTTCGACCATCAATGCTGGTACAATACAGAGTAAACACGAGACAACGTTTTTTAGGACCATGGTGCTACATGAAATAATACAAAAACTGCACTGAACTATGTAAAACAACACAAAAACCTACACTAGACTACAGATCTACCCAGGACTGCATAAAGAACACAGAACAGTGCAGGCATTACAATAAATAATGAACAAGACAATGTCTTTGCTCCTGATAATTTCATACACTCTATAAAGTCACCCCTTATACCAGAGTGTCCCATTTCTCCTTGTAACTCAGCCCTCTTGCCCCGCAACTTCCTAATAAATATTTAGTTTAATCCCATCTCCCTTTTGCTGAGTTACCAGAACTGCAACTAGGCGTGGTTTCTGCAAAGCTTTGAACAATTATAGCCTGTTGTGACAACTCCTGTGCTCACTTTCCTGTGTGATGATGGTAACCCTGCCAATCGCCTTCCTCACCAGCCTGCCTACCCAGGTCAACTCTTTGTTCCCCCAGTTTACCTTCCCCAAACGCATCACTTTGAACACACGAGTTAAATTCCATTTGCCAATCTCTGGCCCATCTCACCCAAAGAGCTGATATCAATCCCTTTGTCATTTTACATCAGATACGGTGGAGGGTTTCATCTCAAAATGCCAACTGTATATTTCCGTCTACAGATTTTGCTGAGTTCCTCCAGTGATTAGTTTTGGTAAATTTACACAACCTTCTTCACTGTCCATCCACAAATATCCCCCCCAGAAATATCCCCATCCCCCACAGAAACATACCCCCAGAAATGTCTCCCCGAAATGTCTCTCCCGAAACATCTCTCCACCCCCCCAGGAATGTCCTCCCCACTGAAACATCTCCCCAGAAACATCTCAGTCCCAGTCTGACTGTCCTGTGAGGGATGCTGGTCCTGTTCTGACTGTCCTGTGGGTAGTGTCGGTACCAGCGTCCCGGTCTGACTGCCCCATGAGGGATGTTGGTCCCAGTGTCCGGTCTGACTGTCCCGTGAGGGGTGTTGGTCCCAGTGTCCGGTCTGACTGTCCCATGAGGGGTGTTGGTCCCAGTGTCCGGTCTGACTGTCCCGTGAGGGGTGTTGGCCCCAGTGTCCGGTCTAACTGTCCCGTGAGGGGTGCTGTCCCGGTGTCCCAATCTAACTGTCCCCTGGGTAGTGCTGGTCCCGGTCTGACTGTCCTGTGAGGGGTGCTGGTCACGGTGTCCCAGTCTGACTGTCCCGTGAGGGGTGTTGGTCCCAGTGTCCCGGTCTAACTGTCCCGTGAGGGGTGTTGGTCCCAGTGTCTGGTCTGACTGCCCCATGCGGGGTGTTGGTCCCAGTGTCCGGTCTGACTGCCCCATGAAGGGTGTTGGTCCCAGTGTCCGGTCTGACTGTCCCGTGAGGGGTGTTGGGCCCTGTGTCCGGTCTGACTGCCCCATGAGGGGTGTTGGTCCCAGTGTCCGGTCTGACTGTCCCGTGAGGGGTGTTGGTCCCAGTGTCCGGTCTAACTGTCCCGTGAGGGGTGTTGGTCCCAGTGTCCGGTCTGACTATCCCGTGAGGGGTGCTGTCCCGGTGTCCCAATCTAACTGTCCCCTGGGTAGTGCTGGTCCTGGTCTGACTGTCCTGTGAGGGGTGCTGTCCCAGTGCCCGGTCTGACTGTCCCGTGAGGGATGTTGGTCCCAGTGTCCTGGTCTAACTGTCCCGTGAGGGGTGTTGGTCCCAGTGTCCCGGTCTAACTGTCCCGTGAGGGGTGTTGGTCCCAGTGTTCGGTCTGACTGTCCCGTGAGGGGTGTTGGGCCCTGTGTCCGGTCTGACTGTCCCGTGAGGGGTGTTGGTCCCAGTGTCCCAGTCTGACTGTCCCGTGAGGGATGTTGGTTCCAGTGTCCGGTCTGACTGTCCTGTGAGGGGTGTTGGCCCCAGTGTTCGGTCTGACTGTCCCGTGAGGGGTGTTGGTCCCAGTGTCCCGGTCTAACTGTCCCGTGAGGGGTGTTGGTCCCAGTGTCTGGTCTGACTGCCCCATGAGGGGTGTTGGTCCCAGTGTCCGGTCTGACTGCCCCATGAGGGGTGTTGGTCCCAGTGTCCGGTCTGACTGTCCCGTGAGGGGTGTTGGTCCCAGTGTCCGGTCTGACTGTCCCGTGAGGGGTGTTGGGCCCTGTGTCCGGTCTGACTGCCCCATGAGGGGTGTTGGTCCCAGTGTCCGGTCTGACTGTCCCGTGAGGGGTGTTGGTCCCAGTGTCCGGTCTAACTGGCCCGTGAGGGGTGTTGGTCCCAGTGTCCCGGTCTAACTGTCCCATGAGGGGTGTTGGTCCCAGTGTCCCGGTCTAACTGTCCCGTGAGGGGTGTTGGACCCAGTGTCCGGTCTGACTGTCCCGTGAGGGGTGCTGTCCCGGTGTCCCAATCTAACTATCCCCTGGGTAGTGCTGGTCCCGGTCTGACTGTCCTGTGAGGGGTGCTGTCCCAGTGCCTGGTCTAACTGTCCCGTGAGGAGTGTTGGTCCCAGTGTCCTGGTCTAACTGTCCCGTGAGGGGTGTTGGTCCCAGTGTTCGGTCTGACTGTCCCGTGAGGGGTGTTGGGCCCTGTGTCCGGTCTGACTGTCCCGTGAGGGGTGTTGGTCCCAGTGTCCCAGTCTGACTGTCCCGTGAGGGGTGTTGGTCCCAGTGTCCGGTCTGACGGTCCTGTGAGGGGTGTTGGCCCCAGTGTCCGGTCTGACTGTCCCGTGAGGGGTGTTGGTCCCAGTGTCCGGTCTGACTGTCCCATGAGGGGTGTTGGTCCCAGTGTCCGGTCTGACTGTCCCGTGAGGGGTGTTGGCCCCAGTGTCCGGTCTGACTGACCCGTGAGGGGTGCTGTCCCGGTGTCCCAATCTAACTGTCCCCTGGGTAGTGCTGGTCCCGGTCTGACTGTCCTGTGAGGGGTGCTGTCCCAGTGTCCCAGTCTGACTGTCCCGTGAGGGGTGTTGGTCCCAGTGTCCGGTCTGACTGTCCCGTGAGGGGTGTTGGTCCCAGTGTCCGGTCTGACTGTCCCGTGAGGGGTGTTGGTCCCAGTGTCCCGGTCTGACTGCCCCGTGGGTAGTGCTGGTCCCGGTCTGACTGTCCCGTGAGGGGTGCTGGTCCCGGTCTGACTGTCCCGTGAGTGGTGCTGGTCCTGGTGTCCTGGTCTGACCGTCCCGTGCCGTCCCCAGGTGTGAGCAGTTCTCGTTGCTGGGCCTCCGGTGGTACGGCCTGCCTGCTGTGGCCAACATGATGCTGGAGGTGGGGGGGCTGGAGTTCCCGGCCGCCCCCTTCAATGGCTGGTACACTGCTCCCGAGATCAGCGCCCGCAACTTCTGCGACTCCTCCCGCTACGGTCTGCTGAAGGTAAGGACGGTGGCCCAGGATCTGGGGATATTCTGTCTGTACCGGGAATACGCTACCTGTACCGGGGCTGCAGGAGAACACTGCCTGTATTGAGAATCAGGAGACAAACTACCTACTCTCCTCTCTCTTCCCCTTCTCTCAGTTGTAGTCACCTCATCCCACCAACAGGGTAAAACAAACATCATTGGTCCCAAATCCCAGATTCCCTCCCATCCTTCAAACCTCTCTCCCCTCTTTCCCCAAGTTCCCTCCACCCTCTTTTCCCACCTTCCCTCCACCCTCTTTCCCCACCTTCCCTCCACCCTCTTTCCCCACCTTCCCTCCAACTTCTTTCCCCACCCTCCCTCCACCCTCTTTCCCCACCCTCCCTCCACCCTCTTTCCCCACCCTCCCTCCAACCTCTTTCACCACCTTCCCTCCACCCTCTTTCACCACCCTTCCTCCACCCTCTTTCCCCACCTTCCCTCCACCCTCCCTCCACCCTCTTTCCCCACCTTCCCTCCACCCTCTTTCACCACCTTCCCTCCACTTTCACCACCCTCCCTCCACCCTCTTTCCCCATCTTCCCTCCACCCTCCCTCCACCCTCTTTCCCCACCTTCCCTCCTCCCTCTTTTCCCACCTTCCCACCACCCTCTTTCACCACCTTCCCTCCACCCTCTTTCCCTACCTTCCTTCCACCCTCTTTCACAACCTTCCCTCCACCCTCTTTCCCCACCCTCCCTCCACCCTCTTTCCCCACCTTCCCTCTTCCCTCTTTCCCCACCTTCCCTCCACCGTCTTTCCCCACCTTCCCTCCAACCTCTTTCCCCACCCTCCCTCCACCCTCTTTTCCCACCCTCCCTGCACCCTCTTTTCCCACCTTCCCTCCCTTCTTTCACCACCCTTCCTCCACCCTCTTTCCCCACCTTCCCTCCACCCTCCCTCCACCCTCTTTCCCCACCTTCCCTCCACCCTCTTTCACCACCTTCCCTCTACCCTCTTTCCCTACCTTCCTTCCACCCTCTTTCACCACCTTCTCTCCACCCTCTTTCCCTACCTTCCTTCCACCCTCTTTCACAACCTTCCCTCCACCCTCTTTCCCCACCCTCCCTCCACCCTCTTTCCCCACCTTCCCTCTTCCCTCTTTCCCCACCTTCCCTCCACCCTCTTTCCCCACCCTCCCTCCACCCTCTTTCCCCACCTTCCCTCCTCCCTTTTTTCCCGCCTTCCCTCCACCCTCTTTCACCACCTTCTCTCCACCCTCTTTCCCTACCTTCCTTCCACCCTCTTTCACAACCTTCCCTCCACCCTCTTTCCCCACCCTCCCTCCACCCTCTTTCCCCACCTTCCCTCCACCCTCTTTCCCCACCTTCCCTCCAACCTCTTTCCCCACCCTCCCTCCACCCTCTTTTCCCACCCTCCCTGCACCCTCTTTTCCCACCTTCCCTCCCTTCTTTCCCCACCCTCCCTCCACCCTCTTTCCCCACCTAACCTCCCCTCTTTCACCACCTTCCTTCCACCCTCTTTCACAACCTTCCCTCCACTTTCACCACCCTCCCTCCACCCTCTTTCCCCATCTTCCCTCCACCCTCCCTCCACCCTCTTTCCCCACCTTCCCTCCTCCCTCTTTTCCCACCTTCCCACCTCCCTCTTTTCCCACCTTCCCACCACCCTCTTTCACCACCCTTCCCTCCACCCTCTTTCCCTACCTTCCACCCTCTTTCACAACCTTCCCTCCACCCTCTTTCCCCACCCTCCCTCCACCCTCTTTCCCCACCTTCCCTCTTCCCTCTTTCCCCACCTTCCCTCCACCCTCTTTCCCCACCTTCCCTCCAACCTCTTTCCCCACCCTCCCTCCACCCTCTTTTCCCACCCTCCCTGCACCCTCTTTTCCCACCTTCCCTCCCTTCTTTCACCACTCTTCCTCCACCCTCTTTCCCCACCTTCCCTCCACCCTCCCTCCACCCTCTTTCCCCACCTTCCCTCCACCCTCTTTCACCACCTTCCCTCTACCCTCTTTCCCTACCTTCCTTCCACCCTCTTTCACAACCTTCCCTCCACCCTCTTTCACCACCCTCCCTCCACCCTCTTTCCCCATCTTCCCTCCACCCTCCCTCCACCCTCTTTCCCCACCTTCCCTCCACCCTCTTTCACCACCTTCCCTCTACCCTCTTTCCCTACCTTCCTTCCACCCTCTTTCCCCACCTTCCCTCTTCCCTCTTTCCCCACCTTCCCTCCACCCTCTTTCCCCACCTTCCCTCCAACCTCTTTCCCCACCCTCCCTCCACCCTCTTTTCCCACCCTCCCTGCACCCTCTTTTCCCACCTTCCCTCCCTTCTTTCCCCACCCTCCCTCCACCCTCTTTCCCCACCTAACCTCCCCTCTTTCACCACCTTCCCTCCACCCTCTTTCCCCACCTTCTCTCCACCCTCTTTCTCCACCCTCTGTCCACCCTCTTTCACCTCCCTCCCTCCCCTCTTTCCCCATCCTCCCTCCACCCTCTTTCACCTCCCTCCCTCCCCTCTTTCACCACTCTCCCTCCACCCTCCTTCCCCCACTCCTTTCCCCACTCTCTTCAGTCTCCCTGGCCTCTCCCTCTCCCCTTCTCTTCCCTTCCTCTCTTCTCTCTCCGCTGCCTTTCTTCCCTCTCCCCTCTCCACCCCCTTCCTACCCCTTCTCTCTCGCACACATACCCCACTCTTCCACTCTCCCCACAGCAACAACACCTGATACCAACGTTTCTACCCTCTCTTGACAGGAGATTGCGGCCGTGCTGGGACTGGATACCAGGAGCACTCTCTTCCTTTGGAAGGATAAAGCTGCCATCGAAGCCACAGTGGCCGTTCTCTACAGCTTCCAGGTTGTGGGGAAGGGGCCTGACCTGGGGTGGGAGGGGGGAACTGGCTGCCAAGGGAAGGATGACTCTTGTTGGTGGAGTGGCCCAGTGAGGGGACTGACTCTGGGGATGGGTGTATCTCCCTGGGTTCCCTGACTCTGTGACCGGGTGAATGTGCAGGCAACACCTGTAACTCAGATACTGTCCCCACCCACACCGGGTGATGCCCGGACCCGCGGGAGGGATGGCACTGAGCCTGGGGCTTATCGCTCCACCCACCTCCCACCCCCAGACTATGCTGGGGCAGGGACTCGGTCAGCGGAGTAAGGGTGCTGGGGGGTTGGTGAATGGGACGTCAAATGATGGAGGGGCTGGGATAGGGATGTCAGAGCCTGAGGGAGAGAGAGTGCGGAGGAGTTGAGGAGATGACTGGTGGGGTTGATGGCAGAGCAGAGGTGGCTGAAGTTTCTGGGAATAGTTCACAAGGCGCAGGATAGATATGTCCCACAGAAGAAGGTTCTCAAATGGCAGTGGTCGGCAACTGTGGCTGACAAAGGAAGTTAAGGACTGCATAAAAGCCAAGGAAAGGGCATATAAGGTAGCAAGAGTGAGTGGGAAGTTGGATGATTGGGAAGCTTTTAAAATCCAATAGAAGGCAACTGAAAAATTGATAAAAAAGGGAAAAGATGCAATATCAGGGCAAACTAACCAATAATATAAAGCCTGATACTAAAAGTTTTTTCAGTTATATAAAGGGTAAAAAGGAGGTGAGACCACTGGAAAATTACGCTGCTGAGGGAGTAATGGGGACAAAGAAATGGCAGATGAATTTAATGGGTACTTTACATCAGTCTTCACTGCAGAAGACACCAGCAGTGTGCCAGACGTCTGTGAGTGTCAGGGAGCAGGAAGACATTGCTATTACAAAGGGAAAAGTGCTAGGCAAGTTCAAAGGTCTTAAGGTGGATAAATCACCTGGGCTAGATGGACTACATCCCAGAGTCCTGAGAGAGGTTGCTGAAGAGATAACAGATACATTGGTCATGATCTTCCAAGAATCACTTGATTCTGGCATGGTCCTGGAGGACTGGCAAATTGCAAATGTCACTTCACTCATTAAGAAGGGAGGAAGGCAAAAGAAAGGAAACTATAGGCCAGTTAGCCTAACCTCAGTGATAAGGAAAGTGTTGGAGTCTATTATTAAGGATGAGGAAACTAATGATAAAATAAGTCAAAGTCAGCATTATTTCTGTAAAGCGAAATCTTGCCTAAAAAGATCTGTTAGAATTCTTCGAGGAAGTAACAAGCAGGGTGGACAAAGGAGAGGCAGTGGATGTCATTTATTTGGATTTTCAGAAGGCGTTTGATAAGATGCCACACATGAGGCTGCTTAACAAGATAAAGCCCCATGGCATTACAGGAAAGATACTGGCATGGATAGAGGAATGGCTGAAGGCAGGAGACAGCAAGCAGGAGTAAAAGGGTCGTTCTCTGGTTGGCTGCCAGTGACCAGCGTTCCTCAGGGGTCGGTATTGGGTCCGCTAATTTTCACATTGTGTGTCAGTGATTTCGATAATGGAATTGATAGCCTTGCGGCGAAGTTTGCAGATGATAGGAAGAGAGGTGGAAGGATAGGTAGTGCTGAGGAAGCAAGGTGATTGCAGCAGGACTTAGACAAAGAATGGGCAAAAAAGTGGCAGATGGAATGCAGTGCTGGGAAATGTTTGACAATGCATTTTGGTAAAAGGAACACTAGTGCGGACTATTATCTAAATGGGGAGAAGGTTCAAACATCAGAGGTGCAGAGGGACTTAGGAGTCCTTGTGCAAGACTCCCAGAAGGTTAATTTACAGGTTGAGTCTGTGGTAAAGAAGGCAAATGCAATGTTGGCACTTATTGAACTATTTATGGTTCTATTACTATTTATTATTTATGGAGCAACTGTAATGAAAACCAATTTCCCCCGGGATCAATAAAGGATGACTATGACTATTTCAAGGGGAATAGAATATAAAAGCAAGGAGATAATGCTGAGGCTTTATAAGACACTAGTCAGGCCTCACGTAGAGTATTGTCAACAGTTTTGGGCCCAATATCTCAGAAAGGGTGTGTTGTCATTGGAGAGTCCAGAGGAGGTTCATGAGGATGGTTCCAGGAATGAAGGAGTTAACATATGAGGAGCGTTTGGCAGCTTTGAGCCTGTACTCATTGGAATTTGGAAGAATGCGTGGGGATCTCATTGAAACCTTCCGAATGTTGAAAGGACTAGACAGGGTGGATGTGGGGAGGATATTTCCGATGGTGGGGGTATCCAGAACTAGAGGGCACAGCCTCAAAATTAAGGGGCGGCCCTTTAGAATAGAGGTAAGCAAGAATTTTTTTAGCCAGAGAGTAGTAAATCTGTGGAATGCGCTGCCACGGACTGCAGTGGAGGCCATGTCTGTGCGTATATTGAAGGCGGAAGTTGATTGTTTTCTGATCGGTCAGGGCATCAAAGAATTTGGCGAGAAGGCAGGTGTATGGGGTTGAGTGGGATCCAGGATCAGCCATGATGAAATGGTGGAACAGACTCGATGGGCTGAATGGCCTAATTCTGCTCCTGTATCTTATGTTATTATGGACTGGGAGCCACTGAAATCAACACTGAGTAATGGAGCAGGGGGAGATAATGTGTGGATGATTGCGGGGGGTAGTGAGTTCAGAATGTGGGGGGGGGGATGTGGAGGGGGATAGGAAAGATTTCAACAAGCAAACCTTCCCACAGGAAGTGTGGGGCTGCCCCAGTGCAGGAGGGCAGGTGTGCCTGGACAGGTGTCCTCAGTGAGTGGGTGTCAGGGTAAAAAGGGCTTGGCACTGACTCAGGTGACCACCCAGAGATCCCCCACCTCCACTTTGTCCCTTCTCCCTACCTTAATAGGAAACTTACACTCTTGTCCTCGAGCTGTAATGTGTTCCTTGTACAAACTTGTTCTGCTCTGTAATATGGTCGGCACTTTAACAACCTGCATTGTGATAGAGTGCACTGTAAACAGGTATATGGACAAATTTAAGGTGGGGGGTTATATGGGAGGCAGGATTTAAGGGTCGGCACAACATTGTGGACCGAAGGGCCTGTACTGTGCTGCACTGTTCTATGTTCTATGTATATAGAGGGACCAACTAGAGGGGATGCAATATTGGATCTCCTGTTAGGAAACAAATTAGGGCAAGTGACAGAAGTCTGTGTAGGGGAGCACTTTAGTTCCAGTGACCATAACACCATTAGTTTCAATTTGATCATGGACAAGGATAGATCTGGTCCTAGGGTTGAGGTTCTGATCTGGAAGAAGGCCAAATTTGAAGAAATGAGAAAGGATCTAAAAAGCATGGATTGGGACAGGTTGTTCTCTGGCAAAGATGTGATTGGTAGGTGGGAAGCCTTCAAAGGGGAAATTTTGAGAGTGCAGAGTTTGTATGTTCCTGTCAGGATTAAAGGCAAATTGAATAGGAATAAGGAACCTTGGTTCTCAAGGGATATTGCAACTCTGATAAAGAAGAAGAGGGAGTTGTATGAAATGTATAGGAAACAGGGGGTAAATCAGGTGCTTGAGGAGTATAAGAAGTGCAAGAAAATACTTAAGAAAGAAATCAGGAGGGCTAAAAGAAGACATGAGGTTGCCTTGGCAGTCAAAGTGAAGGATAATCCAAAGAGCTTTTACAAGTATATTAAGAGCAAAAGGATTGTAAGGGATAAAATTGGTCCTCTTGAAGATCAGAGTGGTCGGCTTTGTGCGGAACCAAAGGAAATGGGGGAGATCTTAAATAGGTTTTTTGCGTCTGCATTTACTAAGGAAGCTGGCATGAAATCTATGGAATTGAGGGAATCAGGTAGTGAGACCATGGAAACTGTACAGATTGAAAAGGAGGAGGTGCTTGCTGTCTTGAGGAAAATTAAAGTGGATAAATCCCCGGGACCTGACAGAGTGTTCCCTCGGACCTTGAAGGAGACTAGCGTTGAAATTGCGGGGGCCCTGGCAGAAATATTTAAAATGTCGCTGTCTACGGGTAAAGTGCCGGAGGATTGGAGAGTGGCTCTTGTTGTTCCGTTGTTTAAAAAATGATCGAAAAGTAATCCAGGAAATTATAGGCCGGTGAGTTTAACGTCAGTAGTAGGTAAGTTATTGGAGGGAGTATTAAGAGACAGAATCTACAAGCATTTGGATAGACGGGCTTATTAGGGAGAGTCAACATGGCTTTGTGCGTGGTAGGTCATGTTTGACCAATCTGTTGGAGTTTTTCGAGGAGATTACCAGGAAAGTGGATGAAGGGAAGGCAGTGGATATTGTCTACATGGACTTCAGTAAGGCCTTTGACAAGGTCCCGCATGGGAGGTTAGTTAGGAAAATTCAGTCGCTAGGTATACATGGAGAGGTGGCAAATTGGATTAGACATTGGCTCGATGGAAGAAGCCAGAGAGTGGTGGTAGAGAATTGCTTCTCTGAGTGGAGGCCTGTGACTAGTGGTGTGCCACAGGGATCAGTGCTGGGTCCATTGTTATTTGTCATCTATATCAATGATCTGGATGATAATGTGGTAAATTGGATCAGCAAGTTTGCTGATGGTACAAAGATTGGAGGTGTAGGAGACAGTGAGGAAGGTTTTCAGAGCCTGCAGAGGGACTTGGACCAGCTGGAAAAATGGGCTGAAAAATGGCAGATGGAGTTTAATACAGACAAGTGTGAGGTATTGCACGTTGGAAGGACAAACCAACGTAGAACATACAGGGTTAATGGTAAGGCACTGAGGAGTGCAGTGGAACAGAGGGATCTGGGAATACAGATACAAAATTCCCTAAAAGTGTCGTCACAGGTAGATAGGGTCGTAAAGAGAGCTTTTGGTACATTGGCCTTTATTAATCAAAGTATTGAGTATAAGAGCTGGAATGTTATGATGAGGTTGTATAAGGCATTGGTGAGGCCGAATCTGGAGTATTGTGTTCAGTTTTGGTCACCAATTTACAGGAAGGATATAAATAAGGTTGAAAGAGCGCAGAGAAAGTTTACAAGGATGTTGCCAGGATTTGAGAAACTCAGTTACAGAGAAAGGTTGAATAGGTTAGGACTTTATTCCCTGGAGCATAGAAGGATGAGGGGAGATTTGATAGAGGTATATAAAATTATGATGGGTATAGATAGAGTGAATGCAAGCAGGCTTTTTCCACTGAGGCAAGGGGAGAAAAAAACCAGAGGACACGGTTAAGGGTGGGGGGGGAAAAGTTTAAAGGGAACATTAGGGAGGGCTTCTTCACACAGAGAGTGGTGGGAGTATAGATTGAGCTGCCCGACGAGGTGGTAAATGCAGGTTCTTTTTTAACATTTAAGAATAAATTGGACAGATACATGGATGGGAGGTGTATGGAGGGATATGGTCCATGTGCAGGTCGGTGGGACTGGGCAGAGAGTGGTTCGGCACAGCCAGGAGGGGCCGGGGGGCCTGTTTCTGTGCTATAGTTTCTATGGTTCTATGGTTCTATGGTAACATGGCATACACTGTAGTGGATTGCCCTGTAATGGATTTCAGACTTATAAATCTCACTGTAGTGGTGTGCACGGTAATGGACTGTACTATAATGGGCTGCATTGTAACAGACTGCATTGTAACCGACTGCACTATAATGTACTGTATTGTAACAGACTGCACTGTAATGGACTGCACTATAATGGGCTGCATTGTAACAGACTGCACTGTAATAGACTGCACTATAATGGGCTACATTGTAACAGACTGTACTGTAATGTACTACATTGTAACAGACTGTACTGTAATAGACTGCACTATATTGGGCTACATTGTAACAGACTGTACTGTAATGTACTGCATTGTAACAGACTGCACTGTAATGGACTGCACTATAATGGGCTACATCGTAACAGACTATACTGTAATGTACTACATTGTAACAGACTACTGTAATCGACTGCATTGTAACAGACTGCACTGTATTGTGGTCAGCCATGTAACGGTGATAAGTTTTGTACTCTCCCATACACAGCGGGCGAAAGTGACGATCGTCGATCATCACACCATCACCGAGTCCTTCATGAAGCACCTGGAGAGCGAGCAGCGGCTGCGTGGGGGGTGTCCCACTGACTGGGTCTGGGTTGTCCCGCCCATATCTGGCAGCCTGACCCCCGTATTTCACCAGGAATTCCTCAATTATAACCTGTCACCTTCCTTCTCCTACCAGGTAACCCTTCTCCATTCATCCAAACCTTCCCCCCCCCCGCCCGCTGTTCCCTCCCTCCACCTTTCCCAGAACTCCCTCACCCCAGAAAACCTTCTCCCCATACCTCTCCCAAAACCACCCCGACCCTTCCCTGACCTCCATTGTGCCCCCCCCCACCCCGAACTCCCATACCCTTCTGACCCCTGATCCAGTGCAGTTCAGTGAGCACAGGTTGCAGTCATGTGTCAGAGGTATGCTGGGGATGGGTCTGGGTGCCAGGTGAGTGCAGGACTGGCTGAGAGGACTGTGCGAGTCAGGGACAGAGATGGTCTCTCTTGCCTGGTCACTCTGCTCTGTCAGCCAGAACACCCACCCACCAGTCTGTGAGCACCTCCCCACTGGTCTGTATCCAGTCCACCCACTCCCACCCCCACCCACTCTGTCTTGGACCTGGAGACAACACTGGCAGGTGCCCCGGACACTGGTGACTACTAGTTGCACCTTGGACAATGGTGACCATTGGTGCACACCCTGGACACTGGCAACCACTGGCAGTTGCCCCAGACCCTGGTGACCATCGGCACATGCCCTAAGTCTAGACCCTTGTGGACACAGACACGTCCTCTGGACACCGGTGGCCACTGGCATGCATCCTGGGGTACTGGCTGCCACTGAAACACTGACAACCACTGGCACACACTCTGGACATTGGCAAACACGGGTGCACACTCCGGGCATTGGCCACCACTGGCACGTTCTCCCCGAGCACTGGGTGATGGGCTGGTGTTTCTCTGGTGTTGCAGACGGATGCCTGGCGGACACACAAGTGGAGCAACGGGATTTCTGTCAAACGCAAGACCATCGGATTCAAGGAGCTGGCAAAGTAAGTACATTGGTGAGTGGGGAGGAAGGCGTGGGGTACCTGGGCAGGGGTAGTGAGCAGGTGTTCTGGGGCACTGTAGAGGTCGGCACAAACAGGGTCCGGGACAAACCACCTTGATGCTGGGGACCAACCATCTCCCACTGATGTTGGGAGAATTACCCTACCTCCCAGTGGACCGGAACCCCACTGACCACCATCACACGAGGACGGCAGGGGCTGGAGATCCTGTGGAGAGCGTCTCCACTCCCCACGTTCCAGGGCAGTGCCCGTGTCTGCACCGGTCCAAAGTGTAGTGGGTCGGGGAAGGTGCCTCCAACATCTCTTCAGTAGCTTCCACACCATTTGGAGCAAATCGGCTCCCTGACCACCCGCACCCCCTAAACGCTCCCTCCCTCCACCACTAGCATACATTGAGTACAGTGGGCATTGTCCCCAGACTGCACTGCAGTTACCTGCCCAAGAGACAACGCCAGAACCTCCCAACCCTTCCTGCTGTCCCACCAAGAAGGATGAGAGCAGCAGGGGAACCCAACCTTTGGATTCCCCTCTGCTTCACTCACCACCCTGACTTGGATATGCTTCACTGCCCAACATACTGTGGAATCATTGTATCTGTTCGGTGAGACATCTCGGCCAGGTTATAAGGGAGAAGATGCTGGGAAAGCTGAAAGATCTGAAGATGGATAAGCCACCTGGACCGGGGTTCAAAAGAGGTAGATGAAGAGATCGTTGAGGCATTAGTATTGATCTTCCATGAGTCACTAGATTCTGGAATGGTTCCTGAAAATCACAAATGTAACAGCACTCTTTACGAAGGAAGAGAGTCAAAAGAAAGAAAATTATAGGCCAGTTTGCCTGACTTCAGTGGTGGGCAAGATGTTAGAGTCCCTTATTAAGGATGAAGTTTTAGATACTTGGAGGCACATGGCAATGTAGGTCGAATGGTTTCTTAGGCAGAGATCTTGCCTGAGCAAATGTGTTGGAAGTCTTTGAGGAAATCACTGGCAGGATAGACAAAGGAGAGTCAGTGGCTTTTCAGAAGACCTTTCACAAAACGTTGCAGATGAGACTCTTAAGCAAGATAGGAGCCAATAATATTAGAGGAAATATACCAGAGTGGACAGAAGGTTGGCTGACTGGCAGGAGGCAAGCAGTGGGAATAAAAAGGGCCTTTTCTGAATGGTTGCCGGTGACTAGTGGTGTTCCGCAGGGGTCATGTTTGAGTTGCTACTTTTCACTTTAGATATCAGCAGTCTGGATGATGGAATTGATGGCTTTGCAGATGATAGATTGAGAGGCAGGTAATGTTGTGGAAGCAGAAGGACTTGGTCTGGATTAGGAGAATGATCAAAGTGACAGTTTAAGTTTATTGTGTAAACACACCTATGCTTACGTATACAGATAAACGGAGCACTGGTCCTCTGGAGCGAAGGTGCAGAACGCAGCAGATATAGTC
The DNA here is from genome assembly GCF_030028105.1 of Mobula birostris. Lineage (NCBI taxonomy): Eukaryota > Metazoa > Chordata > Chondrichthyes > Myliobatiformes > Myliobatidae > Mobula > Mobula birostris. The sequence continues at coordinate 174,403,166 of NC_092374.1, read as the reverse complement.
ACCCAGCAGATATAGACACACACAGCAGATATAGTCACCCAGCAGATATAGTCACCCAGCAGAGATAGACACACACAGCAGATATAGTCACACACAGCAGACATAGTCAAGATGCAGTATATACAGTCACGATAAAGCAGAGAACAGTCACAACATACCATTAACACCCTCTGAGTGGCATGCTCTGCGGACTGACGGTGTATGGAAGGTTATCCTGGAGCCATGTTTCTGTAAGAATAACCACATAACAGTTCCTCATCTTGCGCTGGGTCACTTGCAGCTGATGGTAATCCAGTTAGTTCTCCAGAGATGTAGCAGAGTGGTGTTGGGAACTGTGTGGTTGTGCACTTTTGGTAGAGGTTATAAAGGTGTAGGTTATTTTCTAAATAGGGAGTTAATTCCAAAATTGGAGGTGCAAATGGACTTGGGAGTCCGAGTGTAGGATACCCTAAATTTTAAATTATTGGTTGAGTCGATAGTGAGGAAGGCAAATGCAATGTTAACATTCCTTTCAAGAGAACTAGAATATAAAAGCAAGGATGCAATGCTGAGGCTCTGGTCAGACCACATTTGGAGTATTGTGAACAGTCCCGAGCTGCATGTATAATCTAGGATGTGTTGGCATCGGACAGTCTGGAGGTTGTTGAGGAGAATGATCCCGGAAATGACAGGGTTAATGTGTGAAGAGCATTTGATGGCTCTGGGACTGTACTCACTGGAGTTCAGAAGAGTGAGTGTGGGGAAGGGTGATCTTATTGAAACCTATTGGATATTGAAAGGCCTAAATAGAGTGGATGTGGAGAGGATGCTTCCAATAGTGGGGAAGGCTAGGACCAGGGGGCAGAGCCTCAGAATTGAAGGACATCTATTTAGAACAGAGATGGGGAGGAATTTATTAAGCCAGAGGCCGGTGAATCTTGGAATTCATTGCCACAGATGGCTCTGGTGGCCAAGTCATTGGATATATTTAAAGCGGAGGTTGATAGTTTCTTGATCAGTAAGGACGTCACAGGTTATGGTGTGAAGGCAGGAGAGTGGTTGAGAGGGAGAATAAATCATCCATGGTCGAATGGCGGAGCAGACGTGATGGCTGAATAGCCTAATGGCTTATGGTCATGGTGGTTCCAGACTGCTGATGGATGGTGGCCCTGGTGCTGCTGGTCCTTCTGGGTCCTGCTGGTGTTGAACACTCCCTGCTGGTGTTGAACGCTCCCTGCTGGTGTTGAACGCTCCCTGCTGGTGTTGAACGCTCTCTGCTCTCTGCTCCTTTCTCCACCTTCAGAGCGGTGGAGTTCTCTACCAAGCTGATGGCCCAGGCCCTAGCTCGGCGAGTGAAGGTGACCATTCTGTACGCCACCGAGACCGGGAAATCTGAGACCCTGGCCAGGAAACTCTGTGACATCTTTTGCAAGGTCTTCAATCCAAAGGTGAGGGTCAGTGGGCAGGGAACAGCCCTGTGTAGGTACAGGTTGGGACCCAGTGCATGTTGCGTGTGAGTACAGGGCAGGACTGTGGATGGGATGTGAGTGGGTATAAAGTGGGACTGTGTACAGGTTGTGTGTTGGTACAGGGTGGGACTGTGTACGGGTTGTGTGTTGGTACAGGGTGGGACTTTGTTCGGGTTCTGTGTGGGTACAGGGTGGGACTGTGTACGTGTTGTGTGTGGGTACAGGGAAATACTGTGTACGGATTGTGCATTGGTATAGGGTGGGATTGTGCACAGGTTGTGTGTGGGTACAGAGTCAGACTGTACGGGTTGTGCATGGGTACAGGATGGGACTGTGTACGGGTTGTGCATGGGTACAGGATGGGACTGTGTACAGGTTGTGCATGGGTACGGGATGGGACTGTGTACGGGTTGTGCATGGGTACGGGATGGGACTGGGTACGGGATGGGACTGTGTACGGGTTGTGCATGGGTACAGGATGGGACTGTGTACGGGTTGTGCATGGGTACGGGATGGGACTGTGTACGGGTTGTGCATGAGTACGGGATGGGACTGTGTACGGGTTGTGCGTGGGTACGGGATGGGACTGTGTACGGGTTGTGCGTGGGTACGGGATGGGACTGTGTACGGGTTGTGTGTTGGTACAGGGTGGGACTTTGTTCGGGTTATGTGTGGGTACAGGGTGGGACTGCGTACGTGTTGTGTGTGGGTACAGGGAAATACTGTGTACGGGTTGTGCATTGGTATAGGGTGGGATTGTGCACAGGTTGTGTGTGGGTACAGAGTCAGACTGTACAGGTTGTGCATGGGTACAGGATGGGACTGTGTACGGGTTGTGTGTGGGTACGGGATGGGACTGTGTACGGGTTGTGCGTGGGTGCAGGATGGGACTGTGTACGGGTTGTGCGTGGGTACGGGATGGGACTGTGTACGGGTTGTGCGTGGGTACGGGATGGGACTGTGTACGGGTTGTGCGTGGGTACGGGATGGGACTGCGTATGGGTTGTGCGTGGGTACGGGATGGGACTGCGTATGGGTTGTGCGTGAGTACAGGATGGGACTGTGTACGCAATGTGTATAAGTGCAGGATTTTGGGCCAAGGGTTATGGTGAGGGCTTCACTTGTTACTCAGGGGTGTGAAGGTGCTGGGATGTCAGGATTGCAACCAGACATCCTTTATATGGCTTCTACTGACTTTGGGGCTAGAGGGATAATTTTTCAGAGGGAGAGGGAAGAGGATGGTGTGATGGAGAGAGACTGATGGAGGTGTGAGAGACAAGGAAGAGGTGTATATTGGGTTGTAAGCTGGTATTTAACTCTCTACCCCTCTCCCCATTCCTCCCTGCCTGTCTCACCCACGTCTGTCTCAACGCCCCCCCCCCGCCTGTCCCAAACTCCCCACCTCTCACACTGTGCCCTGCCTGTCTCACCCCTCACAGTTACTGCGGATGGACGAGTACGATATTGTCAACCTGGAACACGAATCCTTGGTGCTGGTGGTGGCGAGCACATTTGGGAATGGAGACCCACCAGAGAATGGAGAGGTACAGAGAACATCCGAACCCCATAACGGGGTGGGGAATCGATCCCATAACAGATAATCAGCCGTACACACGATCCCTGTACACCAATCCATTGGCTGGGTGGATGGTCACACACTGGGAACGAGGTGATCACACCTCTGCTTAAACTGCCTCATGTAGTGGGACAAACTGAACTGGGAATGGAGAGGCTAACACCCCCAATCCATGGGTGGGACATCAGACTGTTGCATCAGATGGGTACAGACACACACCCTCTGCCTCCCCAATCCATCCGTCTGTGATAAGGTCACCCTCTGCCTCCCTGGTCCACCGGGCTGTGATAGGGTCACCCTCTGCCTCCCTGGTACATCGGGTTGTGATAAGGTCACCCTCTGCCTCCCTGGTACATCGGGCTGTGGTAGGGTCACCCTCTGCCTCCCTGGTCCACCGGGCTGTGGTAGGGTCACCCTCTGCCTCCCTGGTACATCGGGCTGTGATAAGGTCACCCTCTGCCTCCCTGGTACATCGGGCTGTGGTAGGGTCACCCTCTGCCTCCCTGGTACATCGGGCTGTGGTAGGGTCACCCTCTGCCTCCCTGGTACACCGGGCTGTGATAGGGTCACCCTCTGCCTCCCTGGTACATCGGGCTGTGATAGGGTCACCCTCTGCCTCCCTGGTCCACCGGGCTGTGATAGGGTCACCCTCTGCCTCCCTGGTACATCGGGCTGTGGTAGGGTCACCCTCTGCCTCCCTGGTACATCGGGCTGTGGTAGGGTCACCCTCTGCCTCCCTGGTCCACCGGGCTGTGGTAGGGTCACCCTCTGCCTCCCTGGTCCACCGGGCTGTGGTAGGGTCACCCTCTGCCTCCCTGGTACATCGGGCTGTGATAGGGTCACCCTCTGCCTCCCTGGTCCACCGGGCTGTGGTAGGGTCACCCTCTGCCTCCCTGGTCCACCGGGCTGTGGTAGGGTCACCCTCTGCCTCCCTGGTACATCGGGCTGTGATAGGGTCACCCTCTGCCTCCCTGGTCCACCGGGCTGTGGTAGGGTCACACACTGGCCTTACGTGTCCACAGCAGGAGTGTGGTGGGTCTTGCCGTGGGACGGCTGCTGGAGCTGCCCATGAACTAACCCGCTGTTGGTTTTCCAGGCCTTTGCTGACCTTTTGATGAAAATGACTCACCCTGACTCCAGCCCGACAGAGTACAGGTCAGTTACCCCGGTGGTGTGTCTTGCCGACCACATCTTACTTCTTCAATCCAAAAGTCGAGAGGGCAGAGCTTTGGAACGGGTACATGGTTAATGGGGATTGGGTACACAGGGAGTGGGAAACGGGTACATGGTTAATGGGGATTGGGTACACGGGGAGTGGGAAACGGGTACACGGGGAGTGGGGAACGGGTACACGGGGGCTAGGGAATGGGTACACAGGGAGTGGGGAAACGGGTACACGGGGAGTAGGGAATGGGTACACGGGGGGTAGGGAATGGGTACACGGGGAGTGGGGAACGGGTACAGGGGAGTGGGGAAATGGGTACACGGGGGGTAGGGAATGGGTACACAGGGAGTGGGGAAACGGGTACACGGGGGGTAGGGAATGGGTACAGGGGAGTGGGGAAATGGGTACACGGGGAGTGGGGAACGGGTACAGGGGAGTGGGGAAATGGGTACACGGGGAGTGGGGTAACGGGTACACGGGTGATGGGAAATGGGTATATGGTGAATGGGAAATGGGTACACAGGGAATGGGGAACATGGGAGTGTGCTCTGACAGGATTGGGGATCAGAGGAGGTTTGGGTCCTGTACCTGGTGTCTGTGGTCTGACAGGATTGGGGATCAGAGGTGGTTTGGGTCCTGACCCTGGTGTCTGTGGTCTGACAGTGAAGGGGATCGGAGGAGGTTTGGGTCCTGTACCTGGTGTCTGTGGTCTGACAGTGAAGGGGATCAGAGCAGGGTTGGGTCCTGTACCTGGTGTCTGTGGTCTGACAATGATGGGGATCAGAGCAGGGTTGGGTCCTGTACCTGGTGTCTGTGGTCTGACAGTGGTGGGGATCGGAGGAGGTTTGGGTCCTGTACCTGGTGTCTGTGGTCTGACAGTGAAGGGGATCGGAGCAGGGTTGGGTGCTGTACCTGGTGTCTGTGGTCTGACAGTGATGGGGATCAGAGCAGGGTTGGGTCCTGTACCTGGTGTCTGTGGTCTGACAGTGGTGGGGATCGGAGCAGGGATGGGTCCTGTACCTGGTGTCTGTGGTCTGACAGTGGTGGGGATTGGAGGAGGTTTGGGTGCTGTACCTGGTGTCTGTGGTCTGACAGTGAAGGGGATCAGAGCAGGGATGGGTCCTGTACCTGGTGTCTGTGGTCTGACAGTGATGGGGATCAGAGCAGGGTTGGGTCCTGTACCTGGTGTCTGTGGTCTGACAGTGAAGGGGATCGGAGCAGGGTTGGGTCCTGTACCTGGTGTCTGTGGTCTGACAGTGGTGGGGATTGGAGCAGGGATGGGTCCTGTACCTGGTGTCTGTGGTCTGACAGTGGTGGGGATTGGAGGAGGTTTGGGTGCTGTACCTGGTGTCTGTGTTCTGACAGTGATGGGGATCGGAGCAGGGATGGGTCCTGTACCTGGTGTCTGTGGTCTGACAGTGGTGGGGATCGGAGGAGGTTTGGGTGCTGTACCTGGTGTCTGTGGTCTGACAGTGATGGGGATCGGAGCAGGGATGGGTCCTGTACCTGGTGTCTGTGGTCTGACAGTGATGGGGATCGGAGCAGGGATGGGTCCTGTACCTGGTGTCTGTGGTCTGACAGTGATGGGGATCAGAGCAGGGTTGGGTCCTGTACCTGGTGTCTGTGGTCTGACAGTGAAGGGGATCGGAGCAGGGTTGGGTCCTGTACCTGGTGTCTGTGGTCTGACAGTGGTGGGGATTGGAGCAGGGATGGGTCCTGTACCTGGTGTCTGTGGTCTGACAGTGGTGGGGATTGGAGGAGGTTTGGGTGCTGTACCTGGTGTCTGTGGTCTGACAGTGATGGGGATCGGAGCAGGGATGGGTCCTGTACCTGGTGTCTGTGGTCTGACAGTGAAGGGGATCGGAGGAGGTTTGGGTCCTGTACCTGGTGTCTGTGGTCTGACAGTGGTGGGGATCAGAGGAGGTTTGGGTGCTGTACCTGGTGTCTGTGGTCTGACAGTGAAGGGGATCGGAGGAGGTTTGGGTCCTGTACCTGGTGTCTGTGGTCTGACAGTGATGGGGATCGGAGGAGGTTTGGGTCCTGTACCTGGTGTCTGTGGTCTGACAGTGGTGGGGATCGGAGGAGGTTTGGGTGCTGTACCTGGTGTCTGTGGTCTGACAGTGATGGGGATCAGAGCAGGGTTGGGTCCTGTACCTGGTGTCTGTGGTCTGACAGTGAAGGGGATCGGAGCAGGGTTGGGTCCTGTACCTGGTGTCTGTGGTCTGACAGTGGTGGGGATTGGAGCAGGGATGGGTCCTGTACCTGGTGTCTGTGGTCTGACAGTGGTGGGGATCGGAGCAGGGATGGGTCCTGTACCTGGTGTCTGTGGTCTGACAGTGGTGGGGATCGGAGCAGGGATGGGTCCTGTACCTGGTGTCTGTGGTCTGACAGTGATGGGGATCGGAGCAGGGATGGGTCCTGACCCTGGTGTCTGTGGTCTGACAGTGATGGGGATCGGAGCAGGGATGGGTCCTGTACCTGGTGTCTGTGGTCTGACAGTGGTGGGGATCGGAGCAGGGATGGGTCCTGTACCTGGTGTCTGTGGTCTGACAGTGGTGGGGATCGGAGCAGGGATGGGTCCTGTACCTGGTGTCTGTGGTCTGACAGTGGTGGGGATTGGAGGAGGTTTGGGTGCTGTACCTGGTGTCTGTGGTCTGACAGTGAAGGGGATCGGAGCAGGTTTGGGTGCTGTACCTGGTGTCTGTGGTCTGACAGTGATGGGGATCGGAGCAGGGATGGGTCCTGTACCTGGTGTCTGTGGTCTGACAGTGGTGGGGATCGGAGCAGGGATGGGTCCTGTACCTGGTGTCTGTGGTCTGACAGTGATGGGGATCGGAGGAGGGATGGGTGCTGTACCTGGTGTCTGTGGTCTGACAGTGGTGGGGATCGGAGCAGGGTTGGGTCCTGTACCTGGTGTCTGTGGTCTGACAGTGGTGGGGATCGGAGCAGGGATGGGTGCTGTACCTGGTGTCTGTGGTCTGACAGTGGTGGGGATCGGAGCAGGGATGGGTGCTGTACCTGGTGTCTGTGGTCTGACAGTGGTGGGGATCGGAGCAGGGATGGGTGCTGTACCTGGTGTCTGTGGTCTGACAGTGGTGGGGATCGGAGGAGGTTTGGGTCCTGTACCTGGTGTCTGTGGTCTGACAGTGGTGGGGATCGGAGCAGGGATGGGTCCTGTACCTGGTGTCTGTGGTCTGACAGTGGTGGGGATCGGAGCAGGGATGGGTCCTGTACCTGGTGTCTGTGGTCTGACAGTGGTGGGGATCGGAGGAGGTTTGGGTCCTGTACCTGGTGTCTGTGGTCTGACAGTGGTGGGGATCGGAGCAGGGATGGGTGCTGTACCTGGTGTCTGTGGTCTGACAGTGATGGGGATCGGAGCAGGGATGGGTGCTGTACCTGGTGTCTGTGGTCTGACAGTGGTGGGGATCGGAGCAAGGATGGGTCTTGTACCTGGTGTCTGTGGTCTGACAGTGGTGGGGATCGGAGCAGGGATGGGTCCTGTACCTGGTGTCTGCTCTGACTGTGACGGATCTCTGTTTTAGGAGCTACAAAGCCCGGTTCAACAGTCTGTCCGACGATGAGTTTGAAGCGTTCAGTGAGATGAAGTTGGAGGAGACGAGTTTTAGGAGGTTGGGGCCGTTGGCGAGTGTGAGGTAGGTGGGGGAATACGTAGGTCACCATGGTAACACAAGCCAAAGGAGGAAATGTTCCTGGGGTATGGCACCCAGTCACTCACACCATTATTCCTGCCTCCCTCCCCCTCGGACCCTGACCATCTGCCTTTGCCCATCCCCTCTTCCCCTCACTCTGTTATCTGTCAGGCCCGTACCCTGACCCTCCTCCTCAACACACCGACCCCATCCCTGCGCTCTGAGCCCCTTCCATGAACTCCCCCATTCAGTGCACGGTCCCACCAACACCGCAAACCCCGTCTCTTCAAAGTGACCCTCTCTCCCCTCTCCATGACCCCTGCCCTCACTCTGTAACCCCCCCCCCCACCTTGACCTGTGATGTGACCCCTCCAGGACCACAGACCTCACTTCATGATTCCATTTCCGTGACAGCCAACCTGCCACTGTGACCCAAACTCACCCCCTCCTCCTTGACCCTCATCCGCTCTCCATGGTCCGCGGTCACTTTGTGAACCCCTCCTCTGTGACCTCTGCCCTCTGTCCTCACTCTGTGACCCCTCTCTGCCTGCAGATTCGCCGTGTTTGGCCTGGGCTCCCGGGCCTATCCTCACTTCTGTGCCTTTGCCCGTGCGGTGGACACGAGACTGGAGGAGCTGGGAGCAGAGAGGTTGCTGACCCTGGGCGAAGGTGACGAGCTGTGTGGACAGGAGGACCAGTTCCGAGCCTGGTCTCGCAACACCTTCAAGGTGGGACGCTGTCCACGTTCTCACACTCTCACCCGCCGCCCGTACGACCTCCTCACAACTCACCCCCATCCCTTCTCTGCCCACCCCTCTGATCAATCTCCTGTCTCCACCCCTCTTCCCTGTTCCTCCCTCCCTCTGGTTTCTGTCTCACCTTGCCCTCTTCTCTCTGCTTTTCTCCCTCTTTACTCTCTCCCTCCATCTCTCCCTCCGTCTCTCCCTTCTCAGTCTGCTTTCTCCCTCTCCTTACTCTTCCTGCCTCCCTTACTGCTCCTTGTGACAGTGAACCTGTGTGCCGTGCCCTTCCCAGGCTGCCTGCGAGGTGTTCTGTATCGAGGACTCAGCTGAGACAGAGGAGGACGGAGACTCCTCCTTTGAGAGTTCTGCCGTCTGGAGACCAGACCACTGCCGACTCTCGATGGTAGCACAGGGGCCGGACCTGGTGACAGGTGATGTGTCTGCAGCAGAGGGGTTGTGCTCAGCAGTATGTGCATGTGAGAGAGAAAGAGAGAAAGCTTGAGTGCTGTGTGTGTGTGTGTGTGTGTGTGTGTGTGTGTGTGTGTGTGCGTGTGCGCGTGTGTGTGTGTGCGCGCGCGTGTGTACAGTTGTGAGATTTTCAGCGATGTCTGAGAGATTGTATATGATACTGTGTGTGTGTGTGTGTGTGCATGTGTACAGTTGTGAGATTTTGAGCAACGTGTGAGAGATTGTGATACAGTGTGTACGTGTGTGTGTGTGTGTGTGTGTGTGTGTGTATGCACTGTATGTGTGATACAGCAAGTCAGTACCTCAGTCCCCCTCCCCACACCTCCCCGTCAGCCCCCTGACCCTCTCCATGTTTCACCCCCTCCCCACCTTCTCACCCCTGCTTTCGTCACTCCCTTCCTCACTTACCCTTCACTTGCCCCCCCCCACCCCCACCCCCGCTGACCTGTGCTCTGTGTTGTCCAGCCCTCAGTCAGCTGCACAGGAGGAGCACCTTCCAGATGAGCCTGTTGTCACGGCAGAACCTACAGCACGAGAGCTCGGGGTAGGTGGGCCCACAGTCCACAGGGTAGGGCTGGGAGGGACTGAGGGAGGAAGGGAGGGGCTGAGCTGTACTGGGAGGGACTGAGGGAGAAAGGGAGGGGCTGAGCTGGTACTGGGATGGGCATGACAGAGGGGCTGAGTGCTAGTGAATGGGTAACAGGCCAGGGTCCTGACGTCTGACTACAGAAATTCTCCACCCCCTCTCCCTGCCAGTCCTGACCAGATTGCTGGTAAAGTGACCACACAAGTAAATGGGGGGGGGGAGGGATTTGGGGGTCAATGTGCCTGATCTACTTTTGTTTGTTTTTGTGGGGAGGTGGGATTTAGGGGTAGATGATCGTGCTGCTTTTCTCTTCGCTCTTGGTTTCGTTGCTACCTGGAGAAGAATAATTCCGGAGTTGTATACTCTGACAATAAATGAACCTTCGAACCGTGAGAATGATAAGGAAAGATGCATGCTTGATCGGTCGGGGCAGTGGATGTCAGAGTAACAAAGTTGCATGGCGGCCACGTCAGACCACATTTGGAGTATTGTGTGCACCACTGTAGGAGGTTTCGGAGAGGGCGCAGAAGAGGTTTACCAGTATGCTGCCTGGATTAGAAAGTGTGTGCTGTAAGGAGTGGTGGGACAAATTTGGGTGTTCTCTCTGCAGAGACGGATGCTGAGGGGAGACCTGATGGAGATTTGCAACATTATGAGAGGCATAGACAGGGTAAATAGTAAGCCTTTTTTTCCCCAGAGGTGGGAGGGACTCGGTTCAAAGGAGATGTGTGGGGCAAGTGTTTCATACAAGTTCCTGGAATCTGGTGAAGACAAATTGCTGGAGGAGTTTAACGACTTTGAGAGACCGATGGATGTGCAGGGAATGAAGGGATATGGATCATGAACCAGCCAAAAGGGTGTAGTTTAATTTGGCATCATGTTCAATGCAGACAGGAGGAGCTGAAGGACCGTTCTGTGTCCTGTGTTCCTGAGGAGTCTCCAGTTCCAACTGTTCCCCTTTCCCTGGGTTTATCGGCAACACGGTAGCATGGTCACCCCGGCGCCTACCCCCCCCCCCCCCCCATGGACAGAAGCTCCCCTTGCCCAGTCCTCGGGGTCTGCAGACCTCTCCAGCTTGCTGCCGGATCCTGTCTCAGCATGGCCCTGCACCAGGCCCCTCACTCAGGTCTGGAGATCTTTCGCCATGACGTGCACTGGTTCCTTATCGTCATCCGTACCGAGATACAGTGAAAAGTTTGTCTTGCATACTGTTTATACCGATCAATTCATCCCGCCGCGAACCGAACTAGAACAAGGTAAAACAATAAAGATGCCGAATAGAGTGTAAAAGCTACTGAAGCAGTACAGGTAAACAACGAGGCAGATTTTGAGGTCAGATGTCAATCTTTTTGTCGAAGAGGCCCATTCAAGGGTCCAATGACAGCAGCTTTGAAACTGTCCTGGAACCTGGCGGCATGTGCTTTCAGGATTTCGTATCTTCTGCCGAATGGCAGAGGGGTGCAGAGAGAATGGCCGGGGTGGATGGGGCCTGTGATTATGTTGGCAGCGTTACTGAGGCAGCATGAAGTATAGGCAGTCTATAGAGAGGAGGTGACTTCCTGTGACGTGTTGGACTGTGTCCACATGCAGAGCAGTTGTCTCAAGCCGTTCTGCATCCAGACGCAATGCTTTCTATTGGTGCATTTATAAAGATGGGTAAGGGTGGACGGGACCTGCCAAATTTCTTTAGCTTCCTGAAGAAGTCAATGTGTTGGTGAGCTGTCCTGGCCGTGGTGTCAATGTGGCTGGACCTGGGCGGGTTACTGGTGGTGTTGATGCCCAGGAAATGGAAGCCCTCAACTCTCTCAACCTCAACGTTATTGAGGTAACCTGGGGCATGTGTAGCAGAGCTCTTCCCAAAGTCGATCACCAGCTCTTTTGTTTTTGGTGACAGTGGGTGTTGTCGGGTTTTTGTGGATGGCAGAGCCTGGCCACTGCGGGGAACCATGCAGTCACCTGTTTCTGCTGTCCCATCCCATCCACTTCCTCTCCCTGGGTCAGTTTTCCCCCGATGTCATGTGGGGATCCCAGACTCCAGCCTGGGGCCCCTGCCCTGTCACAGACACTCTCCAGAACATCCTGCAAATGGCCCCTTCCCCAGGATCTCTCTCCCTGCCCCCGGCACATAACTCTTCGACAACGTTTTAGCGCTCTGGTTGGCGCAACGCTTTATAGTACCGGTGACCCGGGTTCATTTCCCTCTGCTACCTGCAAGGAGATTTTACGCTCTTCCCGTGATCGCGTGGGTTTTCTCCAGGTGGCAGGTCAATTGGTCATTGTAAATTGTCCCATAATTAGGCTCGGGTTAAATCGGGATTGCTAGGCGCTGGGGCTCGAAGGGCTGTGCTGCATTTCAATCAATAGAAGTATGTGAGGTCACACTGCCGTTCTACAGGACACTGGTGAGGCCCCACTCGGAATTTTGTGTTCAGTATCGGCCACCCTGCCAGGGGAAAGCTGTTATTCAAGTGGAAAGGGTGCCTCAGGAAGCTGGCAGAATTCCAGGGACTGAGTTTGGGGGAGAGGTGGGACAGCCTGGGTTTTCACTCCTTGGAGCACAGGAGACTGAGAGGTGATGTTGTAGAAGTGCATAAAATCATGAGGGCACAGATATGCTGAATCAACTCAGTCTTTTTCCCAGGGTTGGCGAATCAAAAACTATAGGATGTAGGTTTAAGATCAGAGGGGAAACATTTAATAGGACATTGAGGGGCGACTTGCTTGTCCGTAAATAGTGGTCTGTATCCAGAATGAGCTGCCAGAGGAAGGGTGATGGAACAGTACAGGACCTGGTCCTACAGCCCTACAATGCTGTATCAAACAAATTAGTAATCAAGCCCAAACTGCACGCAGGGCTGTCCAGCGTTCATTTAGACCTGCCACTGTGCAATGTTGCAGCATCAGATATCAAACTTTATACTCCATAACGTAACCCATGCAGACAAGCAGGTCGAACACCTCCTTAACCACTCTATCCTCCGGTGTTGTCACCGTCAGACTGAACACCTTCACCACTCTATCCTCCGGTGTTGTCATCGTCAGACTGAACACCTCCTTCACCACATTATCCTCCCGTGTTGTCACTGTCAGACTGAACATCTCCTTCACCACTCTATCATCCAGTGTTGTCACCGTCAGACTGAACATCTCCTTCAACACTCTATCCTCCGGTGTTGTCACTGTCAGACTGAACACCTTCACCACTCTATCCTCCGGTGTTGTCACCGTCAGACCCAACACCTTCACCACTCTATCCTCCGGTGTTGTCAGTGTCAGAATGAACACCTTCACCACTCTATCCTCCGGTATTGTCACTGCCAGACTGAACACCTCCTTCACCACTCTATCCTCCGGTGTTGTCAGTGTCAGACTGAACATCTCCTTCAGCACTCTATCCTCCGGTGTTGTCAGTGTCAGACTGAACACCTCCTACACCACTCTATCCTCCGGTGTTGTCAGTGTCAGACTGAACACCTCCTTCAGCACTCTATCCTCTGGTGTTGTCACCATCAAACTGAACATCTTCACCACTTTATCCTCCGGTGTTGTCACCGTCACACTGAACATCTCCATCACCACTCTGTCCTCCGGTGTTGTCAGTGTCAGACTGAACACCTTCACCACTCTATCCTCCGGTATTGTCACTGCCAGACTGAACACCTCCTTCACCACTCTATCCTCCGGTGTTGTCAGTGTCAGACTGAACATCTCCTTCAGCACTCTATCCTCCGGTGTTGTCAGTGTCAGACTGAACACCTCCTACACCACTCTATCCTCCGGTGTTGTCAGTGTCAGACTGAACACCTCCTTCAGCACTCTATCCTCTGGTGTTGTCACCATCAAACTGAACATCTTCACCACTTTATCCTCCGGTGTTGTCACCGTCAGACTGAACACCTTCACCACTCTATCCTCTGGTGTTGTCTCCATCAAACTGAACACCTCCTTCATCACTCTATCCTCCGGTGCTGTCAGTGTCAGATTGAACACCTTCACCACTCTATCCTCTGGTGTTGTCATCGTCAGACTGAACACCTTCACCACTCTATCCTCCGGCGTTGTCAGTGTCAGACTGAACATCTCCTTCACCACTCTATCCTCCGGTGTTGTCACCGTCAGACTGAACATCTTCACCACTCTATCCTCCGGTGTTGTCACATCAGGCTGAACATCTTCACCACTCTATCCTCCGGTGTTGTCACCGTCAGACTGAACATCTCCTTCACCACTCTATCCTCCGGTGTTGTCACCGTCAGACTGAACACCTTCACCACTCTATCGTCCGGTGTTGTCACGTCAGGCTGAACATCTCCTTCACCACTCTATCCTCTGGTGTTGTCATCATCAGACTGAACATCTCCTTCACCACTCTATCCTCCGGTGTTGTCAGTGTCAGACTGAACATCTCCTTCACCACTCCATCCTCCAGTGTTGTCACTGTCAGACTGAACACCTTCACCACTCTATCCTCCGGTGTTGTCAGAGTCAGACTGAACATCTCCATCACCACTCTGTCCTCCGGTGTTGTCACTGTCAGACTGAACACCTTCACCACTCTATCGTCCGGTGTTGTCACCGTTAGGCTGAACACCTCCTTCACCACTCTATCCTCCGGTGTTGTCACCGTCAGACTGAACACCTTCACCACTCTATCCTCTGGTTTTCTCACCGTCAGATTGAACGCCTTCACCACCCTATACACCGGTGTTGTCAGTGTCAGACTGAACACCTTCACCACTCTATCCTCCGGTGTTGTCACCGTCAGGCTGAACACCTCCTTCACCACTCTATCCTCCGGTGTTGTCGCCGTCAGACTGAAAATCTCCTTCACCACTCTATCCTCTGGTGTTGTCACCGTCAGACTGAACATCTCCTTCACCACTCTATCCTCCGGTGTTGTCACCGTCAGGCTGAACACCTCCTTCACCACTCTATCCTCCGGTGTTGTCGCTGTCAGACTGAACACCTTCACCACTCTATCCTCTGGTGTTCTCACCGTCAGACTGAACACCTCCTTCACCACTCTATCCTCCGGTGTTCGTACCGTCAGTCTTAACACCTTCACCACTCTATCCTCTGGTGTTGTCACCGTCAGACTGAACACCTTCACCACACTATCCTCCGGTGTTGTCACCGTCAGACTGAACACCTTCACCACTCTATTTTCCGGTATTGTCATCGTCAGACTGAACATCTACTTCACCACTCTATCCTCCGGTGTTGTCATCGTCAGACTGAACACCTCCTTCACCACTCTATCCTCCGGTGTTGTCACCGTCAGACTGAACACCTTCACCACTCTATCCTCCGGTGTTGTCACCGTCAGACTGAACACCTTCACCACTCTATCCTCCGGTGTTGTCACCGTCAGAATGAACACCTTCACCACTCTATCCTCTGGTGTTGTCACCGTCAGACTGAACACCTTCACCACTCTACCCTCCGGTGTTGTTACCGTCAGACTGAACATCTCCATCACCACTCTATTCTCCGGTGTTGTCACCGTCAGAATGAACATCTCCATCACCACTCTATCCTCCGATGTTGTCACCGTCAGACTGAGCACTTTCACCACTCTATCCTCCGGTGTTGTCACTGTCAGACTGAACACCTCCTTCACCACTCTATCCTCCGGTGTTGTCACTGTCAGACTGAACATCTCCTTCACCACTCTATCCTCCGGTGTTGTCACTTTCAGACTGAACACCTTCACCACTCTATCGTTCGGTGTTGTCACTGTCAGTCTGAACACTTTCACCACTCTATCCTCCGGTGTTGTCAGTGTGAGACTGAACATCTCCTTCACCACTCTATCCTCCGGTGTTGTCATCGTCAGGCTGAACATCTCCTTCACCACTCTATCGTACGGTGTTGTCACCATCAGACTGAACACCTTCACCACTCTATCCTCCGGTGTTGTCAGAGTCAGACTGAACATCTCCATCACCACTCTATCCTCCGGTGTTGGTACCGTCAGTCTTAACACCTTCAGCACTCTATCCTCTGGTGTTGTCACCGTCAGACTGAACACCTTCACCACTCTATCCTCCGGTGTTGTCACCGTCAGACTGAACACCTTCACCACTCTATCGTCCGGTGTTGTCACCGTCAGGCTGAACACCTCCTTCACCACTCTATCCTCCGGTGTTGTCACCGTCAGACTGAACACCTTCACCACTCTATCGTCCGGTGTTGTCACCGTCAGGCTGAACACCTCCTTCACCACTCTATCCTCCGGTGTTGTCACCGTCAGACTGAACACCTTCACCACTCTATCCTCCGGTTTTCTCACCGTCAGACTGAACGCCTTCACCACCCTATACTCCGGTGTTGTCAGTGTCAGACTGAACACCTCCTTCACCACTCTATCGTCCGGTGTTGTCGCTGTCAGTCTGAACACCTTAACCACTCTATCCTCCGGTGTTGTCAGTGTCAGACTGAACATCTCCATCACCACTCTATCCTCCGGTGTTGGTGCCGTCAGTCTTAACACCTTCAGCACTCTATCCTCCGGTGTTGTCACCGTCAGACTGAACACCTTCACCACTCTATCGTCCGGTGTTGTCACCGTCAGGCTGAACACCTCCTTCACCACTCTATCCTCCGGCGTTGTCATCATCAGACTGAACATCTCCTTCACCACTCTATCCTCCGGTGTTGTCACCGTCAGACTGAACACCTTCACCACTCTATCGTCCGGTGTTGTCGCTGTCAGACTGAACACCTTCACCACTCTATCCTCCGGTGTTGTCAGTGTCAGACTGAACACCTTCACCACTCTATTGTCCGGAGTTGTCATCGTCAGACTGAACACCTTCACCACTGTATCCTCCGGTGTTCACATCATCAGACTGAACACCTTCACCACTCTATCCTCCGGTGTTGTCAGTGTCAGACTGAACACCTTCACCACTCTATCCTCTGGTGTTCACATCGTCAGACTGAACACCTTCACCACTCTATCCTCCAGTGTTGTCACCGTCAGACTGAACATCTCCTTCACCACTCTATCCTCCGGTGTTGTCATCGTCAGACAGAACATCTCCTTCACTACTCTATCCTCCGGTGTTGTCAGTGTCAAACTGAACACCTTCACCACTCTATCCTCCGGTGTTCACATCGTCAGACTGAACACCTTCACCACTCTATCCTCCGGTGTTGTCACCGTCAGGCTGAACACCTCCTTCACCACTCTATCCTCCGGTGTTGTCGCCGTCAGACTGAAAATCTCCTTCACCACTCTATCCTCTGGTGTTGTCACCGTCAGACTGAACATCTCCTTCACCACTCTATCCTCCGGTGTTGTCACCGTCAGTCTTAACACCTTCACCACTCTATCCTCCGGTGTTGTCACCGTCAGGCTGAACACCTCCTTCACCACTCTATCCTCCGGTGTTGTCGCTGTCAGACTGAACACCTTCACCACTCTATCCTCTGGTGTTCTCACCGTCAGACTGAACACCTCCTTCACCACTCTATCCTCCGGTGTTCGTACCGTCAGTCTTAACACCTTCACCACTCTATCCTCTGGTGTTGTCACCGTCAGACTGAACACCTTCACCACACTATCCTCCGGTGTTGTCACCGTCAGACTGAACACCTTCACCACTCTATTTTCCGGTATTGTCATCGTCAGACTGAACATCTACTTCACCACTCTATCCTCCGGTGTTGTCATCGTCAGACTGAACACCTCCTTCACCACTCTATCCTCCGGTGTTGTCACCGTCAGACTGAACACCTTCACCACTCTATCCTCCGGTGTTGTCACCGACAGACTGAACACCTTCACCACTCTATCCTCCGGTGTTGTCACCGTCAGAATGAACACCTTCACCACTCTATCCTCTGGTGTTGTCACCGTCAGACTGAACACCTTCACCACTCTACCCTCCGGTGTTGTTACCGTCAGACTGAACATCTCCATCACCACTCTATTCTCCGGTGTTGTCACCGTCAGAATGAACATCTCCATCACCACTCTATCCTCCGATGTTGTCACCGTCAGACTGAGCACTTTCACCACTCTATCCTCCGGTGTTGTCACTGTCAGACTGAACACCTCCTTCACCACTCTATCCTCCGGTGTTGTCACTGTCAGACTGAACATCTCCTTCACCACTCTATCCTCCGGTGTTGTCACTTTCAGACTGAACACCTTCACCACTCTATCGTTCGGTGTTGTCACTGTCAGTCTGAACACTTTCACCACTCTATCCTCCGGTGTTGTCAGTGTGAGACTGAACATCTCCTTCACCACTCTATCCTCCGGTGTTGTCATCGTCAGGCTGAACATCTCCTTCACCACTCTATCGTACGGTGTTGTCACCATCAGACTGAACACCTTCACCACTCTATCCTCCGGTGTTGTCACCGTCAGGCTGAACACCTCCTTCACCACTCTATCCTCCGGTGTTGTCGCTGTCAGACTGAACACCTTCACCACTCTATCCTCTGGTGTTCTCACCGTCAGACTGAACACCTCCTTCACCACTCTATCCTCCGGTGTTCGTACCGTCAGTCTTAACACCTTCACCACTCTATCCTCTGGTGTTGTCACCGTCAGACTGAACACCTTCACCACACTATCCTCCGGTGTTGTCACCGTCAGACTGAACACCTTCACCACTCTATTTTCCGGTATTGTCATCGTCAGACTGAACATCTACTTCACCACTCTATCCTCCGGTGTTGTCATCGTCAGACTGAACACCTCCTTCACCACTCTATCCTCCGGTGTTGTCACCGTCAGACTGAACACCTTCACCACTCTATCCTCCGGTGTTGTCACCGTCAGAATGAACACCTTCACCACTCTATCCTCTGGTGTTGTCACCGTCAGACTGAACACCTTCACCACTCTACCCTCCGGTGTTGTTACCGTCAGACTGAACATCTCCATCACCACTCTATTCTCCGGTGTTGTCACCGTCAGAATGAACATCTCCATCACCACTCTATCCTCCGATGTTGTCACCGTCAGACTGAGCACTTTCACCACTCTATCCTCCGGTGTTGTCACTGTCAGACTGAACACCTCCTTCACCACTCTATCCTCCGGTGTTGTCACTGTCAGACTGAACATCTCCTTCACCACTCTATCCTCCGGTGTTGTCACTTTCAGACTGAACACCTTCACCACTCTATCGTTCGGTGTTGTCACTGTCAGTCTGAACACTTTCACCACTCTATCCTCCGGTGTTGTCAGTGTGAGACTGAACATCTCCTTCACCACTCTATCCTCCGGTGTTGTCATCGTCAGGCTGAACATCTCCTTCACCACTCTATCGTACGGTGTTGTCACCATCAGACTGAACACCTTCACCACTCTATCCTCCGGTGTTGTCAGAGTCAGACTGAACATCTCCATCACCACTCTATCCTCCGGTGTTGGTACCGTCAGTCTTAACACCTTCAGCACTCTATCCTCTGGTGTTGTCACCGTCAGACTGAACACCTTCACCACTCTATCCTCCGGTGTTGTCACCGTCAGACTGAACACCTTCACCACTCTATCGTCCGGTGTTGTCACCGTCAGGCTGAACACCTCCTTCACCACTCTATCCTCCGGTGTTGTCACCGTCAGACTGAACACCTTCACCACTCTATCCTCCGGTTTTCTCACCGTCAGACTGAACGCCTTCACCACCCTATACTCCGGTGTTGTCAGTGTCAGACTGAACACCTCCTTCACCACTCTATCGTCCGGTGTTGTCGCTGTCAGTCTGAACACCTTAACCACTCTATCCTCCGGTGTTGTCAGTGTCAGACTGAACATCTCCATCACCACTCTATCCTCCGGTGTTGGTGCCGTCAGTCTTAACACCTTCAGCACTCTATCCTCCGGTGTTGTCACCGTCAGACTGAACACCTTCACCACTCTATCGTCCGGTGTTGTCACCGTCAGGCTGAACACCTCCTTCACCACTCTATCCTCCGGCGTTGTCATCATCAGACTGAACATCTCCTTCACCACTCTATCCTCCGGTGTTGTCACCGTCAGACTGAACTTCTCCTTCACCACCCTATCCTCCTGTGTTGTCACCGTCAGGTTGAACACCTTCACCACTCTATCCTCTGGTGTTGTCTCCATCAGACTGACCACCTCCTTCACCACTCTATCCTCCTGTGTTGTCACCGTCAGGTTGAACACCTTCACCACTCTATCCTCTGGTGTTGTCTCCATCAGACTGACCACCTCCTTCACCACTCTATCCTCTGGTGTAGTCACCGTCAGACTGAACAGCTCCTTCACCACTCTATCCTCCGGTGTTGTCACCGTCAGACTGAACACCTTCACCAATCTATCCTCCGGTGTTGTCACCGTCAGACTGAACACCTTCACCACTCTATCCTCCGGTGTTGTCACCGTCAGACTGAACACCTTCACCACTTTATCCTCCGGTGTTGTCAGTGTCAGACTGAACACCTTCACCACTCTATTGTCCGGAGTTGTCATCGTTAGACTGAACACCTTCACCACTGTATCCTCCGGTGTTGTCAGTGTCAGACTGAACACCTTCACCACTCTATCCTCCGGTGTTCACATCATCAGACTGAACACCTTCACCACTCTATCCTCCGGTGTTGTCAGTGTCAGACTGAACACCTTCACCACTCTATCCTCTGGTGTTCACATCGTCAGACTGAACACCTTCACCACTCTATCCTCCAGTGTTGTCACCGTCACACTGAACATCTCCTTCACCACTCTATCCTCCGGTGTTGTCATCGTCAGACAGAACATCTCCTTCACTACTCTATCCTCCGGTGTTGTCAGTGTCAAACTGAACACCTTCACCACTCTATCCTCCGGTGTTCACATCGTCAGACTGAACACCTTCACCACTCTATCCTCTGGTGTTGTCACCGTCAGACTGAACACCTTCACCACTCTATCCTCCGGTGTTCACATCGTCAGACTGAACACCTTCACCACTCTATCCTCTGGTGTTGTCACCGTCAGACTGAACACCTTCACCACTCTATCCTCCGGTGTTCACATCGTCAGACTGAACACCTTCACCACTCTATCCTCCGGTGTTGTCACTGTCAGACTGAACATCTCCTTTACCACTCTATCCTCTGGTGTTGTCAGCGCCAGACTGAACACCTTCACCACTCTATCCTCCGGTGTTGTCACCGTCAGACTGAACATCTCCGTCACCACTCTATCCTCCAGTGTTGTCAGTGTCAGACTGAACACCTTCACCACTCTATCCTCCCGTGTTGTCACCATCATACTGAACACCTTCACCACTGTATCCTCTGGTGTTGTCACCGTCAGACTGAACATCTCCTTCACCACTCTATCCTCTGGTGTTGTCACCATCAGACTGAACACCTTCACCACTCTATCCTCCGGTGTTGTCATCGTCAGCCTGAACGTCTTCACCACTCTATCCTCCGGTGTTGTCACTGTCAGACTGAACACCTTCACCACTCTATCCTCCGGTGTTGTCACCGTCAGACTGAACACCTTCACCACTATATCTTCTGGTGTTGTCATCATCAGACTGAACATCTCCTTCACCACTCTTTCCTCCAGTGTTGTCACTGTCAGACTGAACACCTTCACCACTCTATCGTCCGGTGTTGTCACTGTCAGACTGAACACCTTCACCTCTCTATCCTCCGGTTTTCTCACCATCAGACTGAACATCTCCTTCACCACCCTATACTCCGGTGTTGTCGGTGTCAGACTGAACACCTTCACCACTGTATCCTCTGGTGTTGTCACCGTCAGACTGAACATCTTCACCATTCTATCCTCCGGTGTTCACATCGTCAGACTGAACACCTTCACCACTCTATCCTCCGGTGTTGTCACTGTCAGACTGAACACCTTCACCACTCTATCCTCTGGTGTTCTCATCGTCAGACTGAACATCTCCTTCACCACTCTATCCTCTGGTGTTGTCACCATCAGACTGAACACCTTCACCACTCTATCCTCCGGTGTTGTCATCGTCAGCCTGAACGTCTTCACCACTCTATCCTCCGGTGTTGTCACTGTCAGACTGAACACCTTCACCACTCTATCCTCCGGTGTTGTCACCGTCAGACTGAACACCTTCACCACTATATCCTCTGGTGTTGTCATCATCAGACTGAACATCTCCTTCACCACTGTTTCCTCCAGTGTTGTCACTGTCAGACTGAACACCTTCACCACTCTATCGTCCGGTGTTGTCACTGTCAGACTGAACACCTTCACCTCTCTATCCTCCGGTTTTCTCACCATCAGACTGAACATTTCCTTCACCACCCTATACTCCGGTGTTGTCGGTGTCAGACTGAACACCTTCACCACTGTATCCTCTGGTGTTGTCACCGTCAGACTGAACATCTTCACCATTCTATCCTCCGGTGTTCACATCGTCAGACTGAACACCTTCACCACTCTATCCTCCGGTGTTGTCACTGTCAGACTGAACACTTTCATCACTCTATCCTCTGGTGTTCTCATCGTCAGACTGAACATCTCCTTCACCACTCTATCCTCTGGTGTTGTCACCGTCAGACTGAACACCTTCACCACTCTATCCTCCAGTGTTGTCACTGTCAGACTGAACACCTTCACCACTCTATCCTCCGGTGTAGTCAGTGTCAGACTGAACAACTCCTTCACCACTCTATCCTCCGATGTTGTCACCGTCAGACTGAACACCTCCTTCACCACTCTATCCTCCGGTGTCGTCACCGTCAGACTGAACATCTCCTTCACCACTCTATCCTCCGGTTTTCTCACCGTCAGACTGAACAACTCCTTCACCACTCTATCCTCCGGTGTTGTCACCGTCAGACTGAACACATTCACCACTCTATCCTCCGGTGCTGTCACTGTCAGACTGAACACCTCCTTCACCACTCTATCCTCCGGTGTTGTCACTGTCAGACTGAACACCTTCACCACTCTATCCTCCGGTGTTGTCACCGTCAGACTGAACACCTTCACCACTATATCTTCTGGTGTTGTCATCATCAGACTGAACATCTCCTTCACCACTCTTTCCTCCAGTGTTGTCACTGTCAGACTGAACACCTTCACCACTCTATCGTCCGGTGTTGTCACTGTCAGACTGAACACCTTCACCTCTCTATCCTCCGGTTTTCTCACCATCAGACTGAACATCTCCTTCACCACCCTATACTCCGGTGTTGTCGGTGTCAGACTGAACACCTTCACCACTGTATCCTCTGGTGTTGTCACCGTCAGACTGAACATCTTCACCATTCTATCCTCCGGTGTTCACATCGTCAGACTGAACACCTTCACCACTCTATCCTCCGGTGTTGTCACTGTCAGACTGAACACCTTCACCACTCTATCCTCTGGTGTTCTCATCGTCAGACTGAACATCTCCTTCACCACTCTATCCTCTGGTGTTGTCACCATCAGACTGAACACCTTCACCACTCTATCCTCCGGTGTTGTCATCGTCAGCCTGAACGTCTTCACCACTCTATCCTCCGGTGTTGTCACTGTCAGACTGAACACCTTCACCACTCTATCCTCCGGTGTTGTCACCGTCAGACTGAACACCTTCACCACTATATCCTCTGGTGTTGTCATCATCAGACTGAACATCTCCTTCACCACTGTTTCCTCCAGTGTTGTCACTGTCAGACTGAACACCTTCACCACTCTATCGTCCGGTGTTGTCACTGTCAGACTGAACACCTTCACCTCTCTATCCTCCGGTTTTCTCACCATCAGACTGAACATTTCCTTCACCACCCTATACTCCGGTGTTGTCGGTGTCAGACTGAACACCTTCACCACTGTATCCTCTGGTGTTGTCACCGTCAGACTGAACATCTTCACCATTCTATCCTCCGGTGTTCACATCGTCAGACTGAACACCTTCACCACTCTATCCTCTGGTGTTCTCATCGTCAGACTGAACATCTCCTTCACCACTCTATCCTCTGGTGTTGTCACCGTCAGACTGAACACCTTCACCACTCTATCCTCCAGTGTTGTCACTGTCAGACTGAACACCTTCACCACTCTATCCTCCGGTGTAGTCAGTGTCAGACTGAACAACTCCTTCACCACTCTATCCTCCGATGTTGTCACCGTCAGACTGAACACCTCCTTCACCACTCTATCCTCCGGTTTTCTCACCGTCAGACTGAACAACTCCTTCACCACTCTATCCTCCGGTGTTGTCACCGTCAGACTGAACACATTCACCACTCTATCCTCCGGTGCTGTCACTGTCAGACTGAACACCTCCTTCACCACTCTATCCTCCGGTGTTGTCACCGTCAGACTGAACATCTTCACCACTCTATCCTCCGGTGTTGTCACCGTCAGACTGAACACCTTAAGCACTCTATTCTCCGGTGTTGTCAGTGTGAGACTGAACATCTCCTGCACCACTCTATCTTCTGGTGTTGTCACTGTGAGACTGAACATCTTCACCACTCTATCCTCTGGTGTTGTCACCGTCAGACTGAACACCTTCACCACTCTATCCTCCGATGTTGTCACCGTCAGACTGAGCACATTCACCACTCTATCCTCCAGTGTTGTCACTGTCAGACTGAACACCTTCACCACTCTATCCTCCGGTGTAGTCAGTGTCAGACTGAACAACTCCTTCACCACTCTATCCTCCGATGTTGTCACCGTCAGACTGAACACCTCCTTCACCACTCTATCCTCCGGTGTCGTCACCGTCAGACTGAACATCTCCTTCACCACTCTATCCTCCGGTTTTCTCACCGTCAGACTGAACAACTCCTTCACCACTCTATCCTCCGGTGTTGTCACCGTCAGACTGAACACATTCACCACTCTATCCTCCGGTACTGTCACTGTCAGACTGAACACCTCCTTCACCACTCTATCCTCCGGTGTTGTCACCGTCAGACTGAACATCTTCACCACTCTATCCTCCGGTGTTGTCACCGTCAGACTGAACACCTTAAGCACTCTATTCTCCGGTGTTGTCAGTGTGAGACTGAACATCTCCTGCACCACTCTATCTTCTGGTGTTGTCACTGTGAGACTGAACATCTTCACCACTCTATCCTCTGGTGTTGTCAGTGTCAGACTGAACATCTCAATCACCACTCTATCCTCCGATGTTGTCACAGTCATACTGAAGACCTCCTTCACCACTCTATCCTCCGGTGTTGTCATCATCAGACTGAACATCTCCTTCACCACTCTATCCTCCGGTGTTGTCACTGTCAGACTGAACATATTCACCACTCTATCCTCCGGTGTTGTCACCGTCAGACTGAAGACCTTCACCACTCTATCCTCTGGTATTCTCACCGTCAGACTGAACGCCTTCACCACTCTATCTCCCGTGTTGTCACTGTCAGACTGAACACCTTCAGCACTCTATCCTCCGGTGTTGTCATCGTCAGCCTGAACGTCTTCACCACTCTATCCTCCGGTGTTGTCAGTGTCAGACTGAACACCTCCTTCACCACTCTATCCTCCGGTGTTGTCACAGTCAGACTGAACACCTTCACCTCTCTATCGTCCGGTGTTGTCACTGTCAGACTGAACACCTTCACCACTCTATCCTCCGGTTTTGTCACCGTCAGACTGAACACCTTCACCACTCTATCCTCCGGTGTTGTCATCGTCAGCCTGAGCGTCTTCACCACTCTATCCTCCGGTGTTGTCAGTGTCAGACTGAACACCTCCTTCACCACTCTAACCTCCGGTGCTGTCACTGTCAGACTGAACACCTCCTTCACCACTCTATCCTCCGGTGTTGTCAGCGTCAGACTGAACACCTTCACCACTCTATCCTCTGGTGTTGTCAGCGCCAGACTGATCAGCTCCTTTCACCAGTCTATCCTCCGATATTGTCACAGTCAGACTGAACACCTTCACCACTCTATCCTCTGGTGTTGTCACCGTCAGACTGAACACTTTCACCACTCTATCCTCCGGTGTTGTCACCGTCAGAGTAAACACCTCCTTCACCACTCTATCCTCCGGTGTTGTCACTGTCAGACTGAACACCTTCACCACTCTATCCTCCCGAGTTGTCACCGTCAGACTGAACACATTCACCACTCTATCCTCTGGTGTTGTCAGTGTCAGACTGAACATCTCCATCACCACTCTATCCTCTGGTGTTGTCACCGTCAGATTGAACACCTTCACCACTCTATCCTCCGGTGTTGTCACCGTCAGACTGAACATCTTCACCACTCTATCCTCTGGTGTTGTCAGTGTCAGACTGAACATCTGCATCACCACTCTATCCTCCGATGTTGTCACAGTCATACTGAAGACCTCCTTCACCACTCTATCCTCCGGTGTTGTCATCATCAGACTGAACATCTCCTTCACCACTCTATCCTCCGGTGTTGTCACTGTCAGACTGAACATATTCACCACTCTATCCTCCGGTGTTGTCACCGTCAGACTGAAGACCTTCACCACTCTATCCTCTGGTATTCTCACTGTCAGACTGAACGCCTTCACCACTCTATCTCCCGTGTTGTCACTGTCAGACTGAACACCTTCAGCACTCTATCCTCCGGTGTTGTCATCGTCAGCCTGAACGTCTTCACCACTCTATCCTCCGGTGTTGTCAGTGTCAGACTGAACACCTCCTTCACCACTCTATCCTCCGGTGTTGTCACCGTCAGACTTAACACCTTCAGCACTCTATCCTCCGGTGTTGTCATCGTCAGCCTGAGCGTCTTCACCACTCTATCCTCCGGTGTTGTCAGTGTCAGACTGAACACCTCCTTCACCACTCTAACCTCTGGTGCTGTCACTGTCAGACTGAACACCTCCTTCACCACTCTATCCTCCGGTGTTGTCATCGTCAGCCTGAACGTCTTCACCACTCTATCCTCCGGTGTTGTCAGTGTCAGACTGAACACCTTCACCACTCTATCCTCCGGTGTTGTCAGCGTCAGACTGAACACCTTCACCACTCTATCCTCCGGTGTTGTCACTGTCAGACTGAACATCTCCTTCACCACTACCCTCTGCTTGTCCCTGCTGCTCTGTCAGTCCCAGACCTCTGTGAGCAACGTCCTTCCACACCATGCAAGTGATGCCTAATGTTGTCATGGGCTCCACACCCGAATTGACAATGGTCCCTCTCTCCCCCCCCAACCCTGAGACACCGCAGCAGATGTTGTGATGGTGTGTTACTGCATTCCCCTGTGTCTCCACGCTGGGCATCGATCTGGGACATGCCGGTATGCTGATTCTCTGCACCGCAGACTCTTCACACCCCCGACCCGATATAAAATTCAGAATCAGGGAGTGCTGGAGTGGGGCTGATCCTGCCCTGGGTGTGTCTGGACTGCTGACCACGAGACAGGTGGGGGGGCCGGATCAGGGAGTGCTGGAGTGGGGCCGATCCTGCCCCGGGTGTGTCTGGACCACTGACCACGAGACAGGTGGGTGGCCGGATCAGGGAGTGCTGGAGTGGGGCTGATCCTGCCCCGGGTGTGTCTGGACCGCTGACCACGAGACAGGTGGGGGGCCGGATCAGGGAGTGCTGGAGTGGGGCCAATCCTGCCCCGGGTGTGTCTGGACTGCTGACCACGAGACAGGTGGGGGGCCGGATCAGGGAGTGCTGGAGTGGGGCTGATCCTGCCCTGGGTGTGTCTGGACTGCTGACCACGAGACAGGTGGGTGGCCGGATCAGGGAGTGCTGGAGTGGGGCTGATCCTGCCCTGGGTGTGTCTGGACTGCTGACCACGAGACAGGTGGGTGGCCGGATCAGGGAGTGCTGGAGTGGGGCTGATCCTGCCCCGGGTGTGTCTGGACTGCTGACCACGAGACAGGTGGGTGGCCGGATCAGGGAGTGCTGGAGTGGGGCTGATCCTGCCCTGGGTGTGTCTGGACTGCTGACCACGAGACAGGTGGGGGCCGGTTCAGGGAGTGCTGGACTGGGGCCAATCCTGCCCCGGGTGTGTCTGGACTGCTGACCACGAGACAGGTGGGGGGCCGGATCAGGGAGTGCTGGACTGGGGCCGATCCTGCCCCGGGTGTGTCTGGACCACTGACCACGAGACAGGTGGGGGGGCCGGATCAGAGAGTGCTGGAGTGGGGCTGATCCTGCCCCGGGTGTGTCAGGACCACTGACCACGAGACAGGTGGGGGGGCCGGATCAGGGAGTGCTGGAGTGGGGCCGATCCTGCCCCGGGTGTGCTGGGACCACTGACCACGAGACAGGTGGGGGGCTGGATCAGGGAGTGCTGGAGTGGGGCTGATCCTGCCCCGGGTGTGTCAGGACCACTGACCACGAGACAGGTGGGGGACGGATCAGGAAGTGCTGAAGTGGGGCTGATCCTGCCCCGGGTGTGTCTGGACCACTGACCACGAGACAGGTGGGGGACGGATCAGGGAGTGCTGAAGTGGGGCTGATCCTGCCCCGGGTGTGTCTGGACCACTGACCACGAGACAGGTGGGGGGGCTGGATCAGGGAGTGCTGGAGTGGGGCCGATCCTGCCCCGGGTGTGTCTGGACCACTGACCACGAGTCAGGTGGGGGCCGGATAAGTGAGTGCTGGAGTGGGGCCAATCCTGCCCCGGGTGTGTCTGGACTGCTGACCACGAGACAGGTGGGGGGCCGGATCAGGGAGTGCTGAAGTGGGGCTGATCCTGCCCCGGGTGTGTCTGGACCACTGACCACGAGTCAGGTGGGGGACGGATCAGGAAGTGCTGAAGTGGGGCTGATCCTGCCCCGGGTGTGCTGGGACCACTGACCACGAGACAAGTGGGGGTCGGATCACCAGCATGGCATGGGGTTGGGGGCCAGGCAGGGCAGCCCGTGGGGAATGGACGCATGATGGATGGCTGGGGGTGATGAGCACTGGGGGGGTACTGAGTCGCTGTGTCTGTTGTCTACACCGACCCTCCCCCCCCCCACCCCAGGCGGTCAACCATCCTGGTGCGTCTGAGAGTGAGCGGCGTGGAACTGAGCTACCAGCCCGGGGACCACGTGGGCATCCACCCCGCCAACAGTGAGGCCGAGGTGGAGCGGCTGCTGGAACGACTGCAGGATCTGCCTCCCCACAACGACCTGGTCTGTCTGCAGAGGCTGCAACACAGGGCCCAAGGGCAAGGTGGGTACAGAGCTCGGACCCGTCCTGACCCCGGACTGGGACCCTGGGACCTCTCCTCATGGTTTTCTGAAGTTCCAGCGGGTCCTCTTTCCTGACGTCAGCATCTTCGAGCGTATTAGCCTGTTTGTCTGATCCATCAAGGCATTGCACACTGAAGTGTGGTAGCACTCAAAGTAAACGTGTCCTTGTTAAATCCTTGGCAGGAGAGTTAACTGCTTTTGTAAGAAGGGCTTTAAATACTCAGGAGGAGATTTAAATACCTACTGGGAGGGGCGGGGATAAATACCTATTGTGGAGGAGAGTTATATTGTTAACATGGATGGTGTTAAATACCCAGTGAAGAGAGAGTCAAATACCCAGTGAGGAAAGAGTGAAATACCCAGCGAGGAAAGAGTTAAATACCCAGTGAGGAGGAGGTTAAGTACCTGGTGACCATTGTGAAGTCCTGCAGTGGATGGTGGACTGACATCCCCCACCTCTCTCTCTCCCTCCCCCACCCCCACAGGAAATCAGCAGACCTGGGTACAAGACTCTCGCCTGCCCGCCTGTACCGTGACACAGGCCCTGACACACTTCCTGGACATCAACACCCCTCCCAGCCCGGACTTCCTGCAGCTCCTGGCACAGCTGGCTGAGGATCCCACAGACAGGCAGCAGCTGGAGACCTTGAGTCAGGTCAGAGGCAGGGTCACGGTAGGGTAAGGGTGAGGGGTCACTCTGCGGTACGATGGGCAATGGTTCACTCAGTTCGTGGGACAGTGTCTGACTGTACTCCCTCCGACATCTGACTGTACCCCCACCCGCCCCCATCTAGCTCCAACTGTATCTTGTCTGGCATCTGACTGCTGTTTCCAGTGTCTGACACCCAACCGCATCTTGGCTAGTGGCTAGCTGTTGTCTGACTGTACACCTACTGATGACTGAGACTAGCCCCGGTCGCTGTCTGATTGTACCCTTGGCTGCTGACTGGCTGTATCCCAGCCGGTGTCTGAATCCTTAGTGTGTGGCTGTAACCCCAGCTGGAATCTGACTGTGCTCCCAGTTGGTGTCTGACTGTTTCCCCCGACCGGTGTCTGACTGTAACCCTGGCTGGTGTCTGACTGTTTACCCTGGTGGTGCCTGACTATCAATTTCTGCTCTGTGTACCAAGCCAGTATTTGACTGTTTCTGCCAGAGCTGTCCAACTATTTCCCCCAACCAGTGTCTGTATGTTTCCCCGGCCGGTGTCCGACTGTTTACCCCACTGGTATGTGACTGCCACCCCTGGTCAGTATCTGACCATTTACCACGGCCAGTGTATGATTGTTTCCCCTGGTGGTATCGACTGTTTCTCCTGGCAGATGTCTGACTGTTTCCCACTGTGGTGACTGACTGATTCCACTGGCTGGTATCTGACTGTTTCCCCGGACATTATCTGACTGCTCCCGCCGGCTGGTGTCGGACTGTTTCCCCCGGCCGGTGTCGGGCTGCTTCCCCCGGCCGGTGTCGGACTGCTCCCCCCGGCCGGTGTCGGACCGCTCCCCCCGGCCGGTGTCGGACCGCTCCCCCCGGCCGGTGTCGGACCGCTCCCCCCGGCCGGTGTCGGACCGCTCCCCCCGGCCGGTGTCGGACCGCTCCCCCCGGCCGGTGTCGGACCGCTCCCCCCGGCCGGTGTCGGACCGTTTCCCCTAGGCCGGTGTCTGACCGCTCCCCCCGGCCGGTGTCTGACCGCTCCCCCCGGCCGGTGTCGGACCGCTCCCCCAGGCCGGTGTCTGACCGCTCCCCCCGGCCGGTGTCTGACCGCTCCCCCCGGCCGGTGTCTGACCGCTCCCCCCGGCCGGTGTCGGACCGCTCCCCCCGGCCGGTGTCGGACCGCTCCCCCCGGCCGGTGTCTGACCGCTCCCCCCGGCCGGTGTCTGACCGTTTCCCCCGGCCGGTGTCGGACCGCTCCCCCCGGCCGTTGTCTGACCGTTTCCCCTAGGCCGTTGTCTGACCGCTCCCCCCGGCCGGTGTCGGACCGCTCCCCCCGGCCGGTGTCGGACCGCTCCCCCCGGCCGGTGTCGGACCGCTCCCCCCGGCCGGGTTCTGACCGCTTCCCCCGGTAGTGCCTGACTGTTGCTTTCTGCTCTGCTTGCAGGGGACTCACCGGTACGAGGAGTGGAAGTGGGAGAACAACCCGACAGTGGCGGGTGTGCTGCAGGAGTTCCCCTCGGCCCGTCCACCTGCCAGCTTGCTGCTGAGCCAGCTGCCCCTGCTGCAGCCCCGCTACTACTCCATCAGCAGCTCACCTGACGCACACCCCGGTCAGATCCATGCCACAGTCGCCGTACTGGAGTACCGCACCAAGGGTAGGGTCCTGAGGCTGACCGCGCTCCGGGTGTGGGCCGTCCCGAGCCCATGGCTCCAGTGGGTGCTGTCTCACCCTGGGGCTCAGGATAATGGCTATTCAGGGACATCTCGGAATTGACATCAATCCTCTCCCAATCCAAGACCAGACCCCTCCCATTCCTAACCCCCTCCCCACCAACCCAAACCGACCTCCACCTTCCCCCCAACCTAAACACCAACTCAGTTACCCTCCGAACTTTGCTGACCTCTGGGTATCAATCCCAGGACTCGCAAATCACTGGTTTGACCTTTGGACCCAAGTTCCTATCCTGAGAAAAAGACTATGAACAGCTACATGTATACCTCCTATGAGCTTCTAATCTGCGTAAGGTCACTAAAGTAGAACAGAGGGATCTAGGAATAATGGTGCATAGTTCCCTGAAAGTGGAATCTCATGTGGATAGGGTGGTGAAGAAAGCTTTTGGTATGCTGGCCTTTATAAATCAGAGCATTGAGTATAGGAGTTGGGATGTAATGTTGAAATTGTGCAAGGTATTGGTGAGGCCAAATTTGGAGTATTGTGTACAGTTCTGGTCACCGAATTATAGGAAAGATGTCAACAAAATAGAGAGAGTACAGAGAAGATTTGCTAGAATGTTACCTGGGTTTCATCTCCTAAGTTACAGAGAAAGGTTGAACAAGTTGGGTCTTTATTCTTTGGAGTGTAGAAGGTTAAGGGGGACTTGATAGAGGTATTTAAAATTATGAGAGGGATAGACAGAGTTGACATGGATAGGCTTTTTCCATTGAGAGTGGGAGAGATTCAAACAAGAGGACATGAGTTGAGAGTTAAAGGGCAAAAGTTTAGGGGTAACATGAGGGGAAACGTCTTTACTCAGAGAGTGGTAGCTGTGTGGAACGAGCTTCCAGCAGAAGTGGTTGAGGCAGGTTCGATGTTGTCATTTAAAGTTAAATTGGATAGATATATGGACAGGAAAGGAATGGAGGGCTATGGGCTGAGTGCAGGCTGGTGGGACTAGGTGAGAGTAAGAGTTCAGCACGGACTAGAAGGGCCGAGATGGCCTGTTTCCGTGCTGTAATTGTTATATGGTTATATGGTTATCAGACTAGAATATGAAAGCAATGATGTAATGCTGAGGCTTCACCATGTGAGTCTCATGGCTTCAATCATTCCAGCACTCAATATCTTTCTGCTGCTATTGCTTTTTGGATCATTTTCGCTCCAAGGAAAACAGTCCGAGCAGTCCCAGTCGCTCCTAACTCAAGCTCTTCAGGCCTGGCCACATCCTCGTGAATCGTTTCTGCGCCCTTTCTAGTTTAATCATACCATTTCTATCACAGAGTGACCAGAACTACACACAATATTCCAGCAACTCCAGGTGTTGTCTTAGCAGTGTTTTGTGTTGCCTCATATACTGCGCTCCATGTCCTGAATAATGAAGGCAAGAATGCCAAAATCCTTCACCACAGTGTCTGCCTGTGGAGCCACTTTCAGAGGACAATGTACTGCTACCTCCAGGCCTGCCTATACTAAAGCACTCTGATCTACTACACAAGGCCCTGTCACTTACGTTACAAGTGTCTGCCCTGATTTAACTTCCCCAAATCTATGGTTTTGAGATAAATTCTGTCTTCCTTTCCCTGCTCACTTTCCCGGCTGACCTAGATCCTGGTGTAACTTTAGTCAACCATCATCACTGTCCTCCGCACCCCCAATTGTGGGGTATCATCCACATACATCCGAACCGTGCCACATACCTTCCCATCCAAATCATTAATATCGGTGACAGAAACAACAGGGGACCCTACAGCACACGACTGGTCACAGGTCTCCAATCTGAAAAACAGCCCTCTGATTTAAAAAAGGACCCAGTGCTTTCCTGGTGCATCTGATGAACAAACTCTTCTCGGCCTTCCAGCCAGGTACAGGTATCCATTTTCAACAGCACAAAGCTTTGTGCCGCACCAGTGGCTTTTGGGGACCGTCTGGTGAAGGAAGCCGTTGAAATAAAACTAGAGGAAAAGAATTTTATCAAAGATGAAGGTCTCGCTCTAAGTAAAAACCGGAATTCAATTGTAAATAAGGTGGGACGGCGGAAACCTGATTGGATGAAGATTAACCAATCATGAGGGATGGATGAGGGAGGTACTGTATCTAGGCATCATCCCTGATGAAGGTGGCAGAGTTTGTCATCGAAATATTGGTTAAAATCGATAACCCTCTGATTCCTACCACCAATTCAATTTTGCAACCAAATGGCTGGTTCACCTTGGATCCCATGGATTCTCACCTTCCGGACCACTCTGTCACACAAAGTCTTCTCAAAGACCAGGAGAATGACCTCTATTACCGTGGCCTCTCTAATCCTTCTGGTTATCTCTTTAAAAATTGAATTAAACTCATAAAGGACAATTTCTCACACACACAGCCACGCTACGTCAAATCAATTCTTGCCTTTCCAAATGTAGCTGGATTCTATTTCTAAGTAACTTTTCCATTACTGATGTTCGGCTCGGAGCCTTAGTTAGAACCAGAATCAGGTTTATTATCACTGGCATGTATCGTGAAATTTATTAACTTAGCAGCAGCAGTTCCATGCAATACATAATCTAGAAGGGGGGAAATAATAATAAATATATAAATTACAGTATATGTATATTGAATAGATTAAAAATTGTGCAAAACCAGAAATAATGTATATTTAAAAAGTGAGGTACTGTCCAAGGGTTCAATGTCCATTTCGGAATTGGATGGCCGAGGGGAAGAAGCTGTTCCTGAATCGCTGAGTGTGTGCCTTCAGGCTTCTGTATCTACTACCTGATGGTAACAGTGAGAAAAGGACATGCCCTGGGTACTGGGGGTCCTTAATAATGGACGCTGCCTTTCTGAGACACCGCTCCTTGAAGATGTCAACTTTGTAGGCTAGAAACCAAGATGGAGCTGCCTCCAGTCATCTGGTATCTACCTTATGGCCATCAAAACTCTCTACCTGAATGCCTGCTGTATCTCCCCTAGTTTCTCATAGAGGTTTAGGCCCCACTTTGTCAGCACCCTTGGAAGTTATCCACTTTAATCATTAGTTCCTCTTTTATAATGTCAGTATGTTTCCAGAGATCACCGTTCCCTTCTCAGAATTCCTTACCTTCTCCGCAAGATTTACAGATGAGAACAATTCACTTTGCACCTCAGCAATGTCCCGTCACTCCATGCATGTTTGACTTCACCGTAGAGCAAAGCACCAATTCTCCTGAGTTACCCTGTGGCTGTTTGTTTTCCAGGTGGGACTGGTCCGGTCCGACAGGGAGTTTGCTCCTCTTGGCTCAACCGCCTCAGCCCCGATGACTCCGTCTTCTGCTTCATCAGAAGGTACCCACCCACTGCCCGCACTGGCTGTCAACACCACCCACTGCCGGCACTGGCCATCAACACCACCCTCTGCTACACTAGCCCCCAACACCAACCATTGCCTACACTGGCCGTCAACACCACCCATTGCCCGCACTGGCTGCCAACTCTATCCACAGCCCACACTGGCCCCCAGCACCAACCAATGCCCACACTGGCTGTCAACACCACCCACGGCCGGCACTGGCTGCCAACTCTATCCACAGCCCACACTGGCTGTGAACACCACCCACTGCCCACACTGGCAGTCAACACCACCCACTGCCCGCACTAGCTGCCAACTCTATCCACAGCCCACACTGGCCCCCAGCACCAACCAATGCCCACACTGGCTGTCAACACCACCCACTGTCCACACCGGCCGTCAACACCATCCACTGCCCACACCGGCCGTCAACACCACCCACTGCCCGCACTGGCCGTCAACACCACCCACTGCCCGCACTGGCCGTCAACACCACCCACTGCCCGCACTGGCCGTCAACACCACCCACTGCCCGCACTGGCCGTCAACACCACCCACTGCCCGCACTGGCCGTCAACACCACCCACTGCCCGCACTGGCCGTCAACACCACCCACTGCCCGCACTGGCCGTCAACACCACCCACTGCCCGCACTGGCCGTCAACACCACCCACTGCCCGCACTGGCAGTCAACACCTTCCACTGCCCACACCGGCTGTCAACACCTTCCACTGCCCACACTGGCCGTCAACACCACCCACTGCCCACACTGGCAGTCAACACCACCCACTGCCCACACTGGCCGTGAACACCACCCACTGCCCACACTGGCCGTGAACACCACCCACTGCCCACACTGGCTGTCAACACCACCCACTGCCCACACTAGCTGCCAACACCACCCACTGCCCACACTGGCCGTCAACACCACCCACTGCCCACACTGGCCGTGAACACCACCCACTGCTCACACTGGCCGTCAACACCACCCACTGCCCACACTGGCCGTGAACATCACCCACTGCCCGCACTAGCTGCCAACACTATCCACAGCCCACACTGGCCGTCAACACCACCCACTGCCCACACTGGCCGTCAACACCACCCACTGCCCACACTGGCTGTCAACACCAACCACTGCCCACACCGGCTGTCAAAACCACCCACTGCCCACACTGGCAGTCAACACCACCCACTGCCCACACTGGCAGTCAACACCACCCACTGCCCACACTGGCTGTCAACACCAACCACTGCCCGCACTGGCTGCCAACTCTATCCACTGCCCACACCAGCTGTCAACACCATCCACTGCCCACACTGGCGGTGAACACCATCCACTGCCCACACTGCCCACACCAGCTGTCAACACCACCCACTGCCCACACTGGCCGTGAACACCACCCACTGCCCACACTGGCCGTCAACACCATCCACTGCCCACAAAGCTATCAGCACCATCCACTGCCCACACTAGCGGTCAAAACCAACCTCTGCTACACTGGACCCCAATGCCAACCATTGCCCACACTGGCTGTCAACACCACCCACTACCCACACAGGCCTCTAACACCATCCACTGCCCACATTGGCCGTCAACACAACCTATTTTCTACACTGGCTGTCAACGCCCCCCACTGCCCACTCACTAGGTGTGTACCACACACTAGCTCCTTAAAATGTGTGAACTGTGCTCTGACCCATGTACCACGTATGTAGCACATTCTGACCCATGTCTGTGTGTAACATGTGAGCTGTGCATAATGTGTGAGCTGTACCCTGACACATGTACCACGTATGTACTGCCTTCGTCATACACTGGGTGTGTACTGTGTCTCAGGTGTTCACATACCTCTGACCTATGTTCTAAGTGTGTACTCTACTTTGACTCATGAACCAGGTATGTAGAGTATTCTGACTGTGTTTTGAGTATGTACCATGTTCTGACCCATGTACTGAGTAAGTTCTGTGTTCTAACCCGTGTCCTGAGTGTACCGTGTTCTGACCCGTGTCCTGCATGTGTATTGTGTTCTGACCCGTGTCCTGAGTGTGTACCATGTTCTGACCCGTGTCCTGACCCGTGTACTGTGTTCTGACCCGTGTCCTGAGTGTGTACCATGTTCTGACCCGTGTCCTGAGTGTGTACCATGTTCTGACCTGTGTCCTGAGTGTGTACCGTGTTCTGACCCGTGTCCTGAGTGTGTACCGTGCTCTGACCCATGTCCTGAGTGTGTACCGTGTTCTCACCTGTGTCCTGTGTACTGTGTTCTCACCCATGTGCTGTGTTCTGACCCGTGTCCTGAGTGTGTACCCTGTTCTGACTCGTGTCCTGAGTGTGTACCCTGTTCTGACCGGTGTACTGAGTGTGTACCGTGTTCTGACCCGTGTGCTGTGTTCTGACCTGTGTCCTGCATGTGTATTGTGTTCTGACCCGTGTCCTGAGTGTGTACCGTGTTCTGACCCGTGTGCTGTGTTCTGACCGGTGTACTGAGTGTGTACTGTGTTCTGACCCGTGTGCTGTGTTCTGACCCGTGTCCTGAGTGTGTACCGTGTTCTGGCCTGCGTGCTGTGTTCTGACCTGTGTCCTGAGTGTGTGCCGTGTTCTGACCCGTGTGCTGTGTTCTGACCCGTGTCCTGAGTGTGTACCATGTTCTGACCCGTGTCCTGAGTGTGTACCGTGTTCTGACCCGTGTCCTGAGTGTGTACTGTGTTCTGGCCTGCGTGCTGTGTTCTGACCTGTGTCCTGAGTGTGTACCGTGTTCTGACCCGTGTCCTGAGTGTGTACCGTGTTCTGACCCGTGTGCTGTGTTCTGACCGGTGTACTGAGTGTGTACCGTGTTCTGGCCTGCGTGCTGTGTTCTGACCTGTGTCCTGAGTGTGTGCCGTGTTCTGACCCGTGTCTCTCTCCCACCAGGGCCCCACTGTTCCGCCTGCCCTCGGACCCATCGGTGCCATGCATTCTGGTGGGCCCTGGGACCGGCATTGCTCCCTTCCGCAGCTTCTGGCAGCAGCGGCTGTTCGAACTGGAGAATCGAGGTGAGTGAGGAATCACTGGGCTCTCCTTCCTAACCACCACGGAGAACGCCAGCTTATCTTTCCGTATCCCACATACTGTACTGCACCCTTCCCCCGGACAACCCTCAGATCCCTCTTCACTCTATCCTGACCAGCCCACCCACTCACTGCCCTCTGTTGAGGGCAGCTTGTCTTTCCCTCTCTCTCCTTCCTTCCCAAACACTGTCCCATTCCATCACCTCCACCACCCTCAGCTTGTTTTGACCCATCCTTCTTCCATTCCTCCCCTCATCCCCTCCCTCCATCATCCCACCTCTACAACCCCTCCCTCCAATGTTCTCCCTCATCACCCCATCCCTCTACCATCCCCCTTTCCTCATCACCCTTTCCCTCCACCATTCCCCCCTCCCCCCATCCTCCCCCTCACCCCGCTGAGTGACCTCTGCCCTATGCCCCACAGGAGGGGGTCCGTGTGCGATGACCCTGATCTTCGGCTGCAGGTACTCAGACAAGGACCACATTTACAAGGAGGAGATGATGCGGGCGAAGAAGCGGGGAGTCTTCAGGGAGATCTACGCGGCCTACTCCCGGGAGCAGGAGGGGAAGAAGGTGAACGGCTGGTGGGGTAGTGGGAGGGAGGGACGGGGGGTAGGGGAGCTGGAAGGCGTGTGTTTGTGGGGTAAGTGGATGGAGCTGGGGAAAGGGAGGGCAGTGTGAGG